>NC_090925.1:1115597004-1115900035 GCF_040938575.1 Ambystoma mexicanum
AACATACTGCATAGGTTTATACTGTGTGTTTGACGTCCTAGTAGGTAGAGTGTTTTATAAGAGCATTATATTAAATGTATACATTTTCTCGTATACCTGTGTGGTATATTTTCTATGGATAAGTGTCTGGACTAATTGTACCTTTGCATCAGCCTGCTACTACCTCCTGGGAGTTAAGCCTAATCACTTATGTCACTCTACCTACCTTTTAAGATATTTACATTTTCTTTTTGGCTGGGGGCTTTTGCCCACCCTATAGTTAATGGTTGGATAGCCCTCAACAGGGGTTGTGTACAAAAATTATCTTAACACAAACCTTGGTCAGGTGTCCTCAAAATTGAGAGTATAGCTAACTAGTCCTCAACTATACCAAGACCTGTCTTGACCAAAGACCGTACAATTCTGTACAGCAAGACGATAGATCAAACTTCCTGTCTCAACACCAGCTCACAAACTTGTGCCAGGGACAAACAGATGGAATTGGTGGGTGAGCACCTTGCAGAAAGCATCACATGAGGCAGAGCATCCTGGCATTGCAGTAAAAACACATTGCCCTAAGCATGTGTCAGTAAATCTTCCATCCTTTGAATCATCCAGAGGTCAAAGCAGCATCTGCAGCATTACTTGTTACCTGGCCCACCATGCACAGTCCAGAGCGCTCAAGATCATGATTGTTCTGCTCCAACTTTCTTAGCAACATGGAATCTCAAATTGAACTCCCATGGCATTATCAATGCATCGCCAAGGTAGTCCACCGACAAACTCCATGGAGCAGAAGTTCTTAAGTTCTTCAACGTGAGCAACTTCCAACAAGGAGAAGATATGCTTTGCAAGTTCCCTGTTCAGCTCACACTTGCTCAAAACTCCAGTGAGCCGGCCCAAAACATCTGCCTTAAGTGTTCAGATCATGGGGGGGCAGGCGTGTAATGCTATCACCTACTACACACTCTGTTGAGGCAGTGGTGTTGTCCAAGAGGACATGAACAGTTAAATCTACCATTGATGATAAACTGCTTTAAGCCCCAGGAAGTGGATGTGGAGGGACTTCTGTGGGCCAGCCCACAGACTGCTCAGTGATAGATCCTACAGATGAGCTCCCACTCCCCATCAGGAACCCGTCCAAAACTGGGGCGGCAGTTATCCACAGCTATAAGAAGGCTTCCCCCTCCCAAAGATCCCAACCAAAGGCCTTTGCAGGCCTGTTGGTGAGGGTGGGGGGTTGATAATGCCCCTCATGTCCCAGTTGAACTGGGACCACTGTAGCACCAGGATGGTACTCTCATGGCATTCTGCATCTTCTTAGTCCTGGAAGCCAGAGTCCCAACAATCTCAAAAGCCTGCACCGGGAGTGCCCATGTTGGGTCACAAAAAGGCTACCATGGTCTGGGTGCATGTGACTCACTCTGGGGAAAGGGACAAGCCATGCCCTGCACTGCATCCAGAACTTGCTCCATAAACTGCAATTACATGCAGAGGGTCAGTAAGGACTTTAGGGTGGTGGAGAAACGTAACTAATGGAGGTGGGTTTACACACCCAAGAGCACAAAAAAAGGCCAACATCGACATCACAGCTTTTGAACACAGTTAGATTGCATGTCAATGTATGCAAAGTATTACATTATTTGAACCATGACGTGGATTGCCGGTTTCTCTATAGGTATACCTCATTTTCTTCATTGCACCTGATATATGGTTGCAGCAGAGCAATGGGTTGGAATCCCAGTCATTCTGACAAGGCATCCTACATCTGTTTGTGGATTATTGTTGCCACATAGGAGGGATCTGACTATGGACCAGTAATTCTTAGGCCGAGCTGGAGTTACCATCTCTCTACAAGTGTCTTCTTGTTCATTACACCACGTTAAGTCCTTCAACCAGTCATCGACCTTTGGCACATGTAGAGAGCACTAGTGAAGTTCTATGTGCCACATTGCAAGAAAAAAAGCTAAACCCAAGAATAAGCAATTTTGCTTGGGGAAGCCACTACTGAGACCCAATAGGCCTATTACCAGGCGCTAAGCGAATATACTAACCCGTTATTTCATGCAACCCACTAGCCCGCCACACGAGCACAGTTCCAGCCCAAATGAGTGGAGTCGAACTGCTTATCCTTTTCAGGGTGATCTAGACCTGATGAATGAATTTAAATTAGAGTTTATAGTTCATAGAAAGCTTCCTCATTTGTTTGCAGCGTTATCACCAGTCTGGTGTAGCATAGCCTATTGCTTTTTCCTACTCTCGTTTGGCTTTTTAGAGAGTACCATCTTGTCAGTTCTGGACCATGTGGCTCAGCATAGAAGTTATAGGTTTAGATTGCTCATGATATAGGTTAACTCTTTATGGCCACACCACACTGAATGCGCCTGATCTCGTCTGATCTCGGATAGGTTAACTCTTCCGGTGAGATAAAAGCACCCGCCTTGAGCCAGTCGTCGACTCTTATAATAGCTACTCTTGCTAGGTCCCTGCATGATCCCTACATTAAAGGTGTTTTTAGCCCTGTTATTTGATCAAATTCTATATCCAAGGGGATGGGCACCGATTGGCCTTATTTAGTATACAGGGAGCTGAACGCTCTTATGGCAGGGAGAACTGCGTTTATCTTTCTATTTGATATTGGGCACATGTCCCACATTAATGCTGTGTGCCTTCTGGCATTGTTAAGGCCCTTTCAAGGGATAGCTATTGAGCATACAAGGTGACCGTACCAATATTTGATATGACTGGCCTGCGCTATCAGATAGTAGTTTTCAAAGTCTGGCACTGCTAGCAACCCAGCCTCTTCATAAGGGGGGGAGTAAGGACCTCCCAGGACACCCTCACTTACCTGCCCAGATGTACCTTGTCAACAGGCTGCAAATCTTATTGAATGCTTGAGGCAAGCTTATGAGGATATTGAGGATTATTTTTAAAAACTTGTGGCCTATATTGATGGCAGGGTCTGCAACATATAACAGGAGGTATACAATGATACTATTACTTGTATCTGCTTTGTGTCATCTTTGTGAAAGGTTTATTTTAAACCCCCACCCCCAAAACATGTGGAACAAAGGAAGTAAATATGATACCATTACTTTTGATGTGTAGATATGCAATCCCCTATGCACATGCTATATGCATAGTATACATGCCAGTGGCTCGATGGCTAGAGCAAAGAGAAGCTGAGAAAAGACACCCTGGACGGGTGCCCCATTGCAACTGAAATGGGACTGACAGTGCCATTTATTAACAATTTAGCCACCGGCTGGGCATGGTATCCAGTCAAAATGTCGAACACATTTGGTCGAATGACAGAAATGTCGAAAAAATTATGTCTAAAACATTTTTTTAATGCTTTCCTTTTTTATTTACATGTTTTTTTTGGTTCCGCAAGTTAAAAAAAAGGCTTCAAACAGAAAAAAATTCAGAAAGGGTGGGACGGGGGGGGGGGGGGAACCCTCCCATTTCAAACAAAAAACAAACAAAAAAAGACATTCAAAATATATTTTTTTGACATGATTTTTTTTAACATTTTGACTTTCGACCAAATGTAATTCGAAATAGTGACTGTAAACCGCTGGGCATAGGACAGTTTGAATACAGATAAAAAATGGGAGTCCAATTACATTCCCTGTAGGACAGTAAACAAAAAGATTCAGCTTAGGGAATCACCAGCTTCTCCAGCATCTAGGAATGTAGCATCTGCTGGAGTGTTCAGGTCCACCTAGGGTAAAATAGCAAAGAAGCAGCATAGATTGAGCTGTGTGGATCTCCCAGGCGTACAACCGGACTGCTCTGGTAACACTGGCTTGCCCATCGGGGCGGAGGGGGCAAATCTATTAGCCAATATTTTGGCCTTTGTGGAGGAAGCACATTGGATTTTGTTCCTCAGAGAGGCACAGCTCCACCTCACTGAAGATGCCCAACAAGGCTGAATCTCGTGTATGGGGGTGCTGTTGGTACTCTTGTTCAGAGGGGGAATTGCCTTGCATTTCGGTGTTGGGCTGCCCCTGGGCAGGACAAAGACTGATAAGCAGGGATATTTCTTTTCTGTGAAAGGGACAGTGAGCTAAAGACGTGGTTGAGACCCTCCCAGGGGCCATCCACCCAGGAACAAGTCAATGGGCTGTGTTCGTGCTGGTAGAGAGACTCCCAGAACCCCCTTTGTTTTGGATTTTGTTCCTGCCAGGCTTTGGGAGCAATGCAATAACTGCTTAATTCATAGCTGCAGGGAGGGACTGACACGTAAGACTCCCGACACACTTCCAAAAGTAGCAGGGCCAATGATGTGAAATTCCTTGTAGAAAGTCATGGATATACCATCTGGGCCTTGGGCTTTTCCCAAGGAGAGGTTCATGATAGCCCTCCTTGGCTCATGCAGTACTGTGATGGGAGCGTTTAAATAGTCCCTCAACAACTCAGGCCAGCTTGTCATTCTCCAAATATCGAGGCAAGTCTGCTATAGGTGGCTCCATTGATTTGCTATAAACAGTCCTGTAATATTGAATTAATGCGCTTATGATACTGTTGTGATCTTTGTAAAGTTTCCAGTTTGCCTTCATCTCCTCGATCAGGACTGCAGGGTTGTCAGATTTATGACCCATGAAAGCAGCTTTCCCAGGCCATCATCCTCCCTGTATCTCTTTGCTGAAACCCTACAGACCAAACACTTAACGTCCCTGTTACCTGCTACCCTGTATTCAGTGAGCCCGTCTTTGATTTTAGTTAGTGCGATTCCTAGCATATCGTACCTCTTGAGAGTTCAGCTCACTTTTGATACTACTGAAGGTTCCCCTCAGCGCCTTTAGTACACCATTTTCTTTGACAAGGCAGACTCCCCTCAGATATATCTTATGTGTCTTCCAAAGTATCACAATTGCAACAAATGAGCCTTTGTTTGCTTCCAGAAATTGGCTGGGTCATTTCCATACACGGATCAGACAATGGCAACATCTAGCAATGCCTCAGGTTTGAATCTAATTGTGTCAAAGAAGTTAGGGTCATCGGAGTTAGGCACATAGTGGTTGACCGGGACAATGCTCTAATAATGCCACTTGGCATCAGAACAGACCAACCCTACTTTAGCTTCAGACGAAATATTCTCACATGGCTACACTTTAATGACTCCCAAGTCTAACTGTGACCCTACCAACACCTCTAGACGTTACTCACACATATATATATGTATATTCTAGACCTTACTCAAACATGTATATATGTATATTCTTTATTATTAACTGATGTGTCAAGACAATTACCTGTAATTGTCTCATACGTATATATTGTGCCCTACATTGTAACGAAGCTTTTGAGTACTCATGTTTTCTGTTCTCTGTTGCGCCATGTTACCGCTGGGTTTGGCGTGCCATACAAATCAATAAACAAACAAAACAAACAATGCAATGGCTGCAGAGACACCCAGCCAGGATAACAAACCTTCCATCCAGGACACAAATCAGAGGTTAAAATCCAATCTGGTTTTGTTCAACGATTATCACCCCACTCGAGTAAGTGGTATGTGACAAATATTTAGAAACAGATGTGCTCTGCCAGAATTTTGAATGTCCGGTCAGGGTCAAACGAGTCTCCTGTGGCATTATTACGGCATTCTTGTGTCTTTTCAGATAGGCAATTATTTTACGTTGCTTAGCAATGTTATTAAGGCCCCGAACATTCCAGGTCATCAGTGACACACTCAATTAGCTGTTATGAGCGACATCTTGTAAACTCAACACAATCAGTGCACACATCCAGCAAACCTGTATACATTTGCCTTCTTACCCACTGTCAGATATCAAGAACTACCTTTGCTGCAATCACACACTCAACTAACCATGTTCATTTGGAATCTTTCAAATAAAATAAATCAGCTTGCCCTTCTCCTTCTCCCTCCGGGCCTTTCCGAAACTCCAGTGTTAATGCTGAACGTAAACAACATTATCAACTGAACCATCCTACAGACCTAGTGTGCCTCGCCATCGGTGGTGACTAGGAAGAACATACCCTGGTCACCACCATCAATTATGAAGAGCCACTAAGATACAGGGTAGCTAGTGGTCACTGCACAAAGGGTGCAAGAGCGATTGACAGGATCTAGCCTATATAGTGATTTCATAGAGCATCCACATAGTTAGAAGCCTCCTGTGGAGATGAGGAAATAAATTGAGATCACCATGTGTTAATTTCAGCCTTGCAGGAAACCGAATCCGGTATTTTACACTTTCAGCCCGACGATTCCACTTGACATGCAGAAATGTTCTTCTAGCCTCCAGAACTGAGATAGTGAATATTCTCGCTATGACAGCACAAGGTGGGAGACTGGTGCTGGTGATGCGATGAGCCCTTTTAACGAGGAAGGGATTGGAGAGGACTGGGTGCCCCCATATTTCCAGTAGCTGTTTTTCAAGGAATACTTCAAGCAGGCCTTTTGCAGCCGCCTGCCGAAGGCCCACAATCTGTATGTTATAGCAGAAAATACCATTGACTCCAAATCCTCATTCCTCGCTTGAATGAGTTTCATGGCTTTTTCAAGCTGAGCCACCTTCCACTCCAAACCTTGCTGCATGCCTACAAACGTGCTTAAAAAGATCTCTGCTTCCGTCATTCTGCCATACAGCTACTCTATCTTGAGTTGGGAACCTCCACTCTAATGGATAGGATGTCAGTCTTCTGGTCCATCTCTTTGAGGGTTCCTATTATCTTTAATGGTACCTTTAATTTGATCTCTAACAGCACCTTTAATAGTATAGAGCAAAGGTCCCCCGGTTGCTGCTCCCAGGTGTGTTATCCACTTGCCAGAGTCTACTCGGTTTCTTAGAGACAGACCCGGACATCATATATGGCTGTGTCAGTTATCTGCTAAAGCCCGTTGACAATGCCCGGCCAGGCGCAGACCGGCCAACCCTAGGATTTTCAAACAACCAGCCAAGTCTAACCCTGCACCATTACAGAGGCAGGGGCTCACTTACAAATATCCAGCTGCATCGTGCGGATCCCCGCCTGCATCCCACCACCAGGTGCTGTGGACATGCGGCCAGTTCATGATGCAAGATTTAATCAGCAGGAAACATAGGCCGCACCAAAAGAATGGAGGCTTATCAGTCTTGCACGCTCATCTACCACCTACCCTGTGCAGCTGCAGATGGTGTGATAAGCTCAGTCTGACTCAAAGAGCACCGATAACATGCTGACCACAGTTCCACCACCACGTTTACCCTTCTGTCCAAGGGCCTTAGTGGGGTCCAATTGCTTGCAGTCAGAGTACCGATCCTCTAGGTCACTTCGTCCAGCAGTCATCAGCAATAGCCTTCCCGGTCTGCTGTGAGACACTAGCACCCATGCACAGTCAGGACATGCATTACCTAACAAACGCCTCAGCAGGGGATCTCACCAACAGAATCACCATACATTCCCAGCTCCTTCAATCCATCCAGGTCCCAGAGCTTCCGCCTCGGTCAAGCAGCGAGTCACAAAAACACTGGAGAGCACAGTGCCCAAGCCGGCTCGACCAGGAGGCACCTCTCAGCCACACAGAAAGAGAAAAGAGGATCCAAACTGGAACCCTACCGTCCCCTGCACACCTTTGTATTGCGTCAATAAGGCGCCTTAATATCAATTCTTAGAGGAATTTGTTGTCAGTCCACATTCAAAGATAACAAAGGACAAGCAAAATTCAAATCAAAATTAGAAATGTAATCAGTTCTTTGAGTGTAAAAAACAAATATTCTTTTATTCCAAACGCAGAAGCCAGAGAGGATTTAGTTCATTGAGGACGGCTGACGCGTTTCGAGAAGTCTCTTCTCTTCTTCATGAGCCAGAGATCATGTACAAGAACTAAATGGAAACAGTATAGAGAAAATAAAGGCAAAGTCAGAGTGTAATTGCTACTAGATAGTTTCCACAACCTACTACGTAGTTACAGTCAAAGTGGTAGTCTTCTGGTAGTAAAATCACAAGAACAGTGTCTCAATGGTTACATTAACAAAAGAAACCGTAGTAGAAATGAAGTTCCACAATTGTAATTAAATTATATCCAAAGCCACAAACAACCAAACTACGGATGGCCAATTTATCAAAAATTCAGACGAATGGCTGGGTAGAACAAGGTGGGCAATATGAGCTATGGAGAAGGGTGGAGAATATGCTCACCATAACTAAAGGGATCCTTTGCGCTATGGCGTTTGGAGGTGGCTCTGAAAAACAGAGTATGCAGTTGGATGCTGATTAATAATTCAAGCCAGCACAGAAGCGGGATACCAGTGTGCTGCAATAAAGAAGTGCGGGAGATCAGGGTCTAGTAGGTTAAAGGAAGAGGTAACACTATAGAAACAAGAGAGATGAGACTAACTTGAAGGTAATAACTCACCCTGGCTGAGGGAGTATCTGTGAAGGTCCGTTCGAGTCCTATCAAGTGGATGCTGGTTGCAGTGAATGATCACTTTCCTCTCAAAAGTGCGCCGAGTGCGGCGTACAATCTGGATTCTGTCCAATTGTAGTAAGTATGTGACATGCGGTCACTGTGCAGATGCCTACTAGGGCATATGATCTGAATCTGCGGATAACCCGAAAATGCTGTGCGTTAGACTATAGAGTCCTTAATATAAAAAAAGTGCTCCCCTGGTTAGGAATGTTATGGGAGAGTGAAAACTTACTGTCGGGAAAGCGTGGTTCGGTTTCTAGATGCAGCGATTGTGATCAGCATTCAGTGAAAATCCAGTGCGTCTCGCAAATACCAATGAGGGGTATGCGTATGTCGATGGAGATGGTTGCTAGGTGAGGGACGCTACCAGAGAAGAGGAGGACCCTCTCGCATGCATTCATGTGCAGCGTGGTTCGTCAAAACAGACAGACTCGCGTTAGGACTCTAAGGGAGTATAACGCTTAACAGAGCTTGCGTAGAGCGGCGGCCATTATGGAGTGTACAACCTATGCGAAAAAAGTGTTGAATAGTGCCGGAATATATGTACAGAGGTGATCGGAATGGAATCGCCTGGTGCATAAGGTCATATCATTTTGGTTGTGGTTGGTTGGCTATGGATTTACAAAGTATAGAAATAATAAAGCTGATATCACAGAACAATGTCTGTTAGATATAATTCCCACAAAATAATAAATAACTTGCATTCAGTGGATAGATTGATATCTGCAAAGTTACATAGAAAGCGTTGTGTCGTAGTAGCATTCATAGACAGTAATGTAAAATTGCTCTTAATATGCAGTTCGATAAACAATGGACAATACATATAAAGAGCCCAATTGGAGGGAAGGGGCAGAAATGGGTTATTAAGTGCCTCTTTAAATGAAGCATTTCAATGAAAATTCATCGTTAAGTCCCCTAGGGAGCAGCGTGTTCAGTGTATGAATCCAATATTTCTCTCTACGAGAGAGTATTGTCTGGTAGTCACCACCTCTATACGGTTTTTTGACTACTTCTAGGACTTAAAATTTAATTTGTGCCACAGAGTGGTTGTTCTCCATGAAGTGTCTCGAGAGGGGTGACTTGGTGTTGTTGCACCTGATGTTAGATTTGTGCTCTGTCAGTCTTTCTTTAACTGATCTCGTCGTTTGCCCCACATAGAGTTTGCCACATGGGCATTTGATCGCATAGATCACTCCAGTGGACATACAGGTAACATAATGTCGTAGTTTGATCTTTTTTCCTGTACATGGATGTACAATGGTGTCGCCTTTGGTGATATTGTTGGAGTGCGAGCAACAAAGACAAGGGAAAGTTCCCATTTTCTTTGTTTGTAGAACCATTTGTTTGTCTTTGGGTGGTCTTTCTGCTCTGATGAGTTTATCTCTAAGGTTCCTGCCACGTCTGAAAGCAATCATAGGTGCTTTAGGAAATAATTCCTTAAGTGTCTGGTCATTATGGAGAATGTTCCAATGTTTTCTAATGGTTCTTCCTATTTGAAAACTCTGTCTTGAATACTTGGTGATGTGGAGAGGTGGTGTTTCCTTGGTATTGCTCCTGGGAACCAGAAGATGTTCTTTCCTGACAAGTTCTGATCTTTCTTTAGCTCCTTCAAGGATAGGACCTGGATAACCTTTGGCTTCAAATTTCTCAAACAATTTGGTACTTTGTGTCGAGACTTGCTGGATCTGAAATTATGCGTTTCAGTCTCAAGATTTGACTGTATGGTAGACTTTTAAGCATTGATTTTGGATGATGACTTGTAAAATGTAGCAGGTTGTTTGCATCCGTCGGTTTGTGATAGACTGTGGTGCTAATACGGTTTTCTTTAATTTCCATGTCCACATCCAGAAAGTGTAGGTGTGGTGTGCCTATCTCCATGGTGAATTGGATATTATCATGGATGGTGTTCATGTAGTTAAAAAAAGAGTCCAGTTCTTCGCGCATCCCACACCAAATACCAAAAATGTCATAAATATATTGTTTCCACATTAGGATCTTGTATCACCATTCAGGGTTTTCCAGCACATGTTGGTGTTCCAGTTTGTACATGAATGTGTTGGCGTATACTGGGGCCATAGAAGAGCCCATGGGAGTGCCGGTGGTCTGTAAATAAAGCACCTATGATTGCTTTCAGACGAGGCAGGAACCTTAGAGATAAACTTGTCAGAGCAGAAAGACCACCCAAAGACAAACAAAGACAAACAAGACAAACAAAGACAAACAAATGGTTCTACAAACAAAGCAAATGGGAACCTTCTCTTGTCTTTGTTGCTCGCACTGCAACAATGTCACCAAAGGCGACACCATTGTACTTCCATGTACAGGAAAAAAGATCAAACTACGACATTATGTTACCTGTATGTCCACTGGAGTGATCTATGCGATCAAATGCCCATGTGGCAAACTCTATGTGGGGCAAACGATGAGATCAGTTAAAGAAAGACTGACAGAGCACAAATCTAACATCAGGTGCAACAACACCAAGTCACCCCTCTCGAGACACTTCATGGAGAACAACCACTCTGTGGCACAAATTAAATTTCAAGTCTTAGAAGTAGTCAAAAAACCATATAGATGTGGTGACTACCAAACAATACTCTCTCGTAGAGAGAAATATTGGATTCATACACTGAACACACTGCTCCCTAGGGAACTTAACGATGAATTTTCATTGAAATGCTTCATTTAAAGAGGCACTTAATAACCCATTTCTGCCCCTTCCCTCCAATCGGGCTCTTTATATGTATTGTCCATTGTTTATCAAACTGCATATTAAGAGCAATTTTACATTACTGTCTATGAATGCTACTACGACGTAACTTTGCAGATATCAATCGATCCACTGAATGCAAGTTATTTATTATTTTGTGGAAATTATATCTAACAGACATTGTTCTGTGATATCAGCTTTATTATTTCTATACTTTGTAAATCCATAGCCAACCAACCACAACCAAAATGATATGACCTTATCCACCAGGCGATTCCATTCTGATCACTTCTGTACATATATTCCGGCACTATTCACCACTTTTTCGCATAGGTTGTACACTCCATAATACCTGCCGCTCTACGCAAGCTCTGTTAAGCGTTATACTCCCTTAGAGTCCTAACGCGAGTCTGTCGTCTGTTTTTACGAACCACACTGCACATTAATGCATGCAAGAGGGTCCTCCGCTTCTCTGGTAGCGTCCCTCACCTAGCAACCATCTCCATCGACATACGCATACCCCTCATTGGGATTTGCGAGACGCACTGGATTTTCAATGCTGATCGCAATCGCTGCATCTAGAAACCGAACCACGCTTTCCCGACAGTAAGTTTTCACTCTCCCATACCATTCCTAACCAGGGGAGCACTTTTTTTATGTTAAGGACTCTATAGTCTAACGCACAGCATTTTCGGGTTATCCGCAGATTCAGACCATATGCCCTAGCAGGCATCTGCACAGTGACCGCATGTCACATACTTACTACAATTGGACAGAATCCAGATTGTACCTTTTGAGAGGAAAGTGATCGTTCACCGCAACCAGCATCCACTTGATAGGACTTGAACGTACCTTCGCAGATACTCCCTCAGGCAGGGTGAGTTATTACCTTCAAGTTGGTCTCATCTCTCTCGTTTCCATATTGTTACCTCTTCCTTTAACCTACTAGATCCTGATCTCCCGCACTTCTTTATTGCAGCACTCTGGTATCCTGCTTCTGTGCTGGCTTGATTTATTAATCAGCATCCAACTGCATACTCTGTTTTTCAGAGCCACCTCCAAACGCCATAGCGCAAAGGATCCCTTTAGTTATGGTGAGCATATTTTTTACCCTTCTCCATAGCTCATATTGCCCACCTTGTTCTACCCAGCCATTCGTCTGAATGTTTTACAAATTGGCCATCCGTATGTTTGGTTGTTTGTGACTTTGGATATAATTCAATTACAATTGTGGAACTTCATTTCTACTACGGTTTCTTTTGTTAATGTAACCATTGAGAGACTGTTCTTGTAATTTTACTGCCAGAAGACTACCACTTTGACTGTAAATACGTAGTAGCTTGTGGAAACTATCTAGTAGCAATTACACTCTGACGTTGCCTTTATTTTCTCTATACTGTTTCCATTTAGTTCTTGTACATGATCTCTGGCTCATGAAGAAGAGAAGAGACTTCTCGAAACGCGTCAGCCGTCCTCAATGAACTAAATCCTCTCTGGCTTCTGCGTTTGGAATAAAAGAATACTTGTTTTTTACACTCAAAGAACTGATTGCATTTCTAATTTTGATTTGAATTTTGCTTGTCCTTTGATATCTTTGAATGTGGACTGACAACAAAATCCTCTTTGAAATGATATTAAGGCGACTTATTGACGCAATACAAAGGTGTGCAGGGGACGGGAAGGTTCCAGTTTGGATCCTCTTTTCTCTTTCTGTGCTTATCTAGGTAGCCCTGTGCCAGGGCCACTTTTCCTCCCCCGCACCCATAAGTAATTAATAATTTCTTCTTTAAACTTGTTACCTCTGAACTATAAAACCGTGTGTGTGCACTCTCTATCTTCCTGTTCTTCGAACCTCAAAGCCACACTTCCGATGGCGGGCCTCCCCCACAAGCCGCTGTCACCAAGTACACCTCAGATCTTGGTGATATTTCTACCAGAATGCCATCACTCATGTAGCCTGGGAGAAGTAGAGCATGAACAAGTAAGGGCTCTCCGGTGGATTGTTAAAGTCGGATGAAAGATTGCCAGGTCTCTGGGCAGAGTTCTCATCTTAGGCCATATCAGTCACTGTCCTCTAGTGCTACACCAACATCCAGCTTGCTTGTTGGGGATTAGGGGGACCAAAGGGAAAGCTTATGCCTTGGGGCACGATATTGCTGCTTGCACTACCAGTGATCTACGATGGTGCTTGATTTGAAGGCGATGCGCTCCATCACTGCCAACCAATGTAGGTCCCTCCTGTCCGAGGATATGTGCTCACCTGGTTTATTCTTAGTGATACGCGGTGCGTTGTTCTGTATTGTATGGCATCTGGCAAGGCAGGAACGGTTTGCCCCTATTAACAAAGCATTGTCGTAATTAATCCTCAATAGGGTGATTGCACGCGCAATGGTGGCACAATTCTTTTTGCTGACGAGAGGTCTCATGTGACTAATTAGCTGGAGATAATACTGGCAGTCCCTGCTGATATGATTCACACATGTGCCTCAGCACTTAAGGAGGATTCCAGTGTGATGCCGAAGGTTTTTACCTTGCCCTGTACTGTTATGAAGCGGTTCTTAATGCTGAAGTTTTTGTAATCTTCACTCAGCTTTGCACGAGCCTGCCAGGAGCCAAAGATGAGCACTTCAGTTTTACTACTGTTTAAGCACATACATTTCCTGCCCATCCAGGACTCAGTGGTATTATAGACCCTTATAAGGTTGTTAGACTCTTGAAGGTAATTCCCACTCATCTCCAAATGTAACATACGCAAACCGAAAGCTTAAAACTCTGCCAAAGTGAATGATCCGTTTCAAGGCCACAGATGGCAATGTTTTGGCCAGCCACGCTAAAAGTGTAATTGAAGTTCATTGTGGGAGACAGGTTTTTATCGCAGGGAAGCAGTCGCTGTGAAGTGTGCTTGCAGCCCTGATTTGGGGTGAAGAATAGAATCTGCTATTGTTGCAAAGGGAAATGCGAGATTGCGATGTGTGCTTTCATTCTTCTATTACAGAAAATGTCATGCTGAACTCATTGCATATTTCGTTTTGTGTTAGTTATGAACCTCAACAGTTTATAAATTATAAGTTACTCACCGTAGTGACTAACGTACTCTTAGTCCTTAGTCCCCTTTCCTCCATACTGCTTGGGCGTCCCTTCCTAGGGACGGGAAACAGAACCTTGTTCAACAGAAAAATCCTTCTTCCCCTTTAAATCTAGAGGCACGTGGGGGTGCGGCCCTGGGAGCATGCGCTACCCTGACTCTGCCCACCGGGACCACACCTCAGTCCCCATTGATGCGTCGACAATATTTAACATTTCCTAATGACACCAGTATTATTAGAGGGAGGATGGAGGGACGTATGGAGGAAAGGGGACTAGGGACTAAGAGTAAGTTAGTCACTACGGTGAGTAACTTATAATTACTCTTACTTCCCGTCCCCTTTCGTCCATACTGCATGGGCAATTACAACTGAATGTAGCCCCAGGGTGGAGCGGAGACCCTCCTCAAGCAAATAAGTTCTTTAGATCCGCTTGTCCGAAAAGTAATGTTTAAAGAAAGCCGAAGGGATGGCCTAGGTGGCCGCCCTGCTTATGACTTGCCAGGGAACCTGCCGCTGGAATGCGATGGCCGTGGCCTTGGCCCTGACCGCGTGAGCGTGCACGTTGGCTGGCAGCAGCTTGTGATGCCCCTCATAGGCCCCTTTGATGGCTGCAACCGTCCATTGTGCGATAGAGGCCTTGGATGCCTGATATCCAGGCCTGGATCCCCCAAAGGTGACAAAAAGCATGACAAAAAGCATGTCTGACTTGCGGAAGCCCTTGGTCCTGTCCATGTAAAATTTCAGAGTGCGTCTGATGTCCAGACAGTGCAAGACTCTGAGCATCATCCTTGGGTTCAGCAAAAAACATGATTAAGACTATTTCCATGTGTAGATGTAGGCGGATGTACCTTAGGTAGGAACGCCGGGTGAGTCTGCAGGATTACCTTATCCCAGTGGAAAGTGGTATACGGTTCTGAGGCCACCAGAGCCTGGATCTTGCTGACTCTGCGAGCGGAGGTGAGGCCCACCAACAACACTGTCTTGATGGTGACCAGCCTGATGTCCGCGAATGCCATCAGCTCGGAGGGTTTGTGTGCCAAGGAGGCCAACACCACATTGGGGTCACACATGGTGTGTGGCTTCTTGATGGGCGGGTAAAGCCTGGACAAGCCTACCAGATGCTTCTTGACTATCGGTTTGGAAGAGGAGAAAACCTCCTCTGGCGAATTTCTGTTGTCCCCTATGGCTGCCAGATAGGTGCGACATGTGTCCACCTGTACGCCTGAATGTGTGAGGTGTGCCGAGAAGGAGAGTATGCAATCCAGTATGCACCTGAGGGGGGCCAATCTCCTCAGAGTCCGCCCAGTGACAGAACCTGGTCCATTTACTCCTGTATTGGCTCCTGTATTGGCTCCCGGTAGCCTTGCTCCTGGCGCGCTGAATAATAATAATAATTAGGCTTTTATATGATCTCCAAGTTAGTCTGTGATAGGCTCAGGTGCTTGGGGGTGCTGCAAGGGCTCACTTCTGAGGTGTGGGGTGAAGGACCCTGCCCCCCTGCTGAGACAGGAGGTGTGCTAGACCCAGCAGGAGGTGAATGGGTGGTCTGTCCGTGAGGCTGAGCAGTTTTGAGAACCACAGTCTCTCCAGCCACCATGGAGCTATCAGAATGATGCTGAGGTGACAAGCTTCCTGTCATGATGCCTGCCCCCGGAAGACCAGACCAGGCCCAGCAGCCCTGGAAGCAGGCATCATGCCACTTGGAGCATGCCCAAAGGCCCCAGTTAGGGGCTGTTTGGGTGCAGTCCTGGCGCCTATGGCGCCAGGCTCATAAAGATAAAGTCAGTCCTGGCGCCATGGGCACCAGGCTCATTATTGATAACTTACCTGAAGCAGGCCATGCTGCATACTCACCTGAGGCAGACCATGCTGCATGACAACTCAAGCCAAATGAGGCTTAGGAGGGACTATTTTACTGAAGGGACTATTTTGTTACTTGGGTGGGGCTGTGGAAGAATACTTACCTGGATCTTCTTCCAAGGCTATTTAAACCACGCCCGGACAGCCACACGTGCTTCGCGTTATTCTGCTTGCTGCAGCGTAACGCTCACCGTGTTTTCAGCAGCTCCAGTCTTCAGCCACGCCCGCTTCAGTCCTGGGACTCCTGAAACAAGAAGAAAAGAAGGATAAAGGTTAGAACAGGAGTTTTAACTTTAATCCTTACCTGAATCCTGATCCATTTCACCACGGAGCTGAAAGACAGAAGTCTTTGAAGCATCGCTTCGCATTCCTACGGCGCCGCCCTGAACTCACCTGCTTGGCGGTACTTCAGCATTCCATCACTCTCTCCATCTCGCGGCCGCCCTCCGACACCTAAGGAGACAAAGACAGCAAGGTGAGCAAGGGGACTCTCTAAGGCTATACAAGCTACCCCCAAGGATTTACCTCATTTACCACGGGAGGTACTCACCTCATCTCGGGTCGGCGCAGTCAACTCTGCTTCATCGCCGTACCCCGGCCCCTAAGGGGAGAAAGCAAAGAGAATACCAGTTACCCCCCACAATACTTACCTGATTTACCACAGGGGTCTCACCTCATCTCGGGTCGGCACAGTCAACTTTGCTTCATCGCTGTACCCCGGCCCCTAAGGGGAAAACCACAATAGACTTACCTGAATCTTACCAATTGCCATTTGGAAATCTTCAAGTGGATTAATCGGCAACCTGCAAGGAATCGGACAGAGTGAAGATCAGACATTTGAACTCTTATGAACAATTGGACTTTAGAGTCAATACTGGAACTCACCAATTCCTCTACGCCAGTGAAGTAACTGGTCATCAACGCGCCCTTGCGGTCGACGCAGGATGGAGAGCTCATCCTTCCAAACCATCAGGAGAGACTAAGGAGGGGACATCAAGAGTGATCTGTGGGAAGACAACGGGAGTGGGGAAGGTGGGTTGACACTCAATTTCACGGGTGGTTAATTCCTCTTCTCCTTTGCAGAAGAATATTCTTGCGAGCCAGACTAACTAGGCTGAGCTGGCCAGTCCAGTCAGTCATCTCGGCGCTACACGTCACGCTGGTGGAAACAACAGCGGCCCAGTTCCGGTCGACGCTCCCGTGGGAACCAGGTGAGCGTAACACTTGCTTTATCTTGCGTATCACCCTGTGGATCAGAGGTGTGGGAGGAAAGGCATAGCCTGTCACGCCCTCCCATTGAATCTGCAATGTGTCGCCCAGGGAGCCTGGGCCATGCCTAGATGTGAATTGATGGCACTTCCTGTTCTTCCAGGAGGCAAATAGATCCACCCGAGGGTGGCCCCATGTTCTGAAGACCCCCTGCAGCATCTGGTCTTTCGACTGCCATTTGTAATTGTCTGCTCCCAGTCTGCTGAGTCTGTCCGCTTCTTAGTTGGCCTCCCCCAGGTGGTGGACGGCTGTGGGGTAGATGTTCTCCAGAGCCCATCCCACATGCTGACCGCTAGGCTGCACAGCGGAGGGGACCTGGTACCCCCCTGCTTGTTGACATAGTACATGCTGGATGAGGATGGTCTTGCCCCCAATGAGTGGAAGGAAAGCTCTGAAGGCTAGCCAAATGGCCCCGATTTCCAGCCAGTTGATGTGCGACTCCAGCCGGGTCCAGACTCCGTGGACGCTGTGGCTGCCCAAAGTGGCTACCCAGCCTTCTAGGGAGGAGTCCGTAGTGATGGTGATCTGTGGGGCTGGCTGCCGGAAGGGCTTGCCCATCCGCAGGTTGCAGTCCCTGGACCACCATGTGAGGTCCGAGTGGAGAGAAGGAGGTATGCCGACTAGCTCCACTTGGGAGCCCTTCTCCTGATTCCATAAGGTTGCAACGTGCAGCTGTAGCCTCCTCATCTCTAGTCCCGTGTGCGGTACGGCCAGTAGAACCGCTGCCATGATACCCAATAAGTGCTGGTACCACCAGGCCGAGGTCACTGCTCTGGTAAGGAAGTGAAAAGTGGCCCTGTTGATGGCAGTAATCTTGTCCTCCGAGGGAAAGACCTTCTCGGAGCTTGTATCCCTGATGAGGCCCAGGAAGGTGAGGCTCTGCGTGGGCTGCATCTGAGACTTCTTGAGGTTGATAGTAAACCCCAGTTTGTGAAGTGTGTTCATGAGTGCGGAGGAAGTGTGGGTAACCCCCTCCGGAGACCTCGCCCTGACGATCCAGTCGTACAGGTAAAGGTAGACATAGTGGCCCTGAGCACCGAGGAGGGCTGCCCCTGCATTCATGAGTCTGGTAAATACCCTGGGTGCTGAGTTGAGGCCAAAGGGTAGCACCTTGTATTGGAAATGACAGTCCATGATCCGGAAGCGTAGGAAAGAGCGATGTGGCTGCCAAATCGGGACGTGTAGGCAGGTGTCCTTCAGACCCAGGGAGCACATCCATTCTCCATTGTCTAGTGTCTCTGCAATGAGTGCTGGCGTGACCATCTTGAACTTCTGAAGAAGGAGGGAGAGGTTGAGGGTGGATAGGTGCAACACAACTCTCAGGCCAGCCTGAATCTTCTTTTGAAAGACGAACATCCTGGAATAGAAGCATAATCCTCTCTGGGAGGTTGGGACTTCATCCACTGACTGGCTCTCAATGAGCGACCGGATTTCGGCCAACAGAGTTGCCGTCCCAATCCGTGGGAGTGGAGGGGAGGAGGGAGGAGAGGGAGGTATCGGTAGGCTGTACCCCGTGGATAAAGTTCTGGCACCAAAAATGCACGTGAGAGGCAAGCCTGCCACCCACCAAAGACAACGTGGACCCGAAGGGAAGCGTCATGCCATTTTTCCTTCTGAGGCTGCTGAGGAGGGGGGTTGGAACAAGCCCCTGCCCCCCCCTCTTTTTGTTTCTTGCGTTGGTGCTGACTCAGCAAGCGGTCAGGCTGTCTCTACTTCTGTTCCTGGAAGCCCCAGAACCCACCGAACGACCGCCTCCGGTTGGAGCACTGATGCGACTGGGTGTATGCCTTGGGCATGGTCTTCTTTAGGATAAAGACTTCGCAGTCTGCAAGCTGCTCTTTTTTATCTAATTCCTCGTCGGTGGTAGAGGGAAAGACGTCACTACTATCTAACGGAAGGTCCAATATGCCATCCTGGACCTGTGGGTTAAACTTAGAAGCCTGAAGCCAAGCCATCCTTCTCATGGAATGTCCGTGGCGATGCAGATGGTCCGGCCAGAGGTATAAATGTGGGCCACAGTGGACTCCATGATGTCCTGCTCTACCAGCTTGGCTTCTCCTAGATCCGCCTTGAAGCATGTCTGACTCTGCACCAGAAGTTCTGGAAGGAAGTCTGCTATTTCCCACCAAAGCCTCTGGTTAGTGGCTGCCAGCATGGCATCAGCATTGGCCTAACGCAGGTGCAGCGAGGCGTTGGAGTACAGTTTCTTTCCTTACGCCTCCAAGATCTTCTCGTCCTTGCCTAGCAGCACAGAGGATGAGGTGGCGGAGGACAACTGAGGCTAAGAGCAGAGTGACGCTGCAGTGATCAACGAAGAGTGTGGCTTGCGGGTGCGCCAATAACAAGAGTGTATCTTCTCCATCTATCTATACTTCGCCTTGAGGCACCGATTGACAGGTTGGGCAGAGTGTGGCTTGAAACACCCCTTCTTGGCCAGCGCCATGACATTCTTCTGCATCTGGATACCCGTTTTGGTAGGGGTTCTTAGGGTGAGGACTTCTACCAAGACCCCATCCTCGGGCTGCTCTACCTCAGGTTGAGGAAGGCCCAAATATTCTGCCAAGCCTGCCAGCCTGTCGTGGAAGGCCTTCGTGGACGACGGCGTGTCAGGGTCCTACTCCTCATCTGTGTCCACCTGAGTGTCTGGCTGGTCCGTAGCGGGTGGAGTAGTGCTGGGAGCCGTGGTCTGCGATGTGGGGACCGGAGGCTTCTGCGGAGGTTGTTATGGAACTGCAGGAACATGGGGAGGCAGCGGAGCTGGAATCAAAGGGGCTGGCAGGGGGTAGCAGGGGCTGCACTGGGGCCAGAGGCACCAGAGCCATGGGAGGAATGATTATGGGTGCCGGTGGGGTGACCGGAGGGAGCAAGTCACTGACTGCATCCCGAAGGATGGCCCCGTGGTTCACATCAGCGTCAGGAACCTTTCGAAGAACCTGTCTTCAGAGGCTAGAGAGGTGGCAGGAGATATTGACGGAGTGGCTGAGCGATGCTGGGGCCGGATCGCACTCTGGCTAAATTGCAGGGGGAACCTGCCCTGCGCCGCTGATCGATAAACTGTAGGCCACATACCTGGTTGATACCAGTCCCACCTTGAAACTCGTTCACCCGCCTGCTCTGTTCCTAGGAGTGGCATCGGACGAGCGGCCATGTTGTCTGGACCGGTGGCTATTTTGTCGAGCTGCGTGCCACGTGCCAAAGTCGTGGTGCATGTCTCCATGGACCCGGCCCCCTCCAAGACCCTTGGTGGTGGAGCAAGAGACCTACCCTGCACCTCGGGTAAAGGCCTGGAAGGCATATTGCCCTCTGCGTTCTTGCCGGTAGTGCTGCGTGCAGGCGCCCCCTCGGACATTGAGCCAGTAGTAGGGCGTTGCCCCTCAGGTGTACACCTGATAGAAGAACCTTGCGGTCACTCAGCACTGTACCCAGACGGATCTGACGAGCCCTCGGCCGTGAGGCCCATAGCCGGACTAGCCTTGGTGTGTGTGTGTGCTGGTACCAGTAACCGAGAGGTTCCTCCCACTCGGGCGTTTCCTCAGGAAGGAGTTGCCCTTACAGGGTGCGATGGAAAATAGCAGCCCTCCTTTGGGCCTCGATCTCTGTGTGCGAAGTTCTTCAAGTCTTCTGGAGGCGACCTCTCTAAGAGCTCCCTCCACCTAGCTAGCCTGTTCTTCAGTGCGCATGGCGTCAATGCATCACACGCAGTACAACCTTCCCAGCCGTGGTCGGGGCCAAGGCAGCGGAGGCAAAGAGCATGGGGGTCGGACGTAGGGAAGAGCCCCTCGCAGGCTGGACACCTGCTGAAGCCTGCTGAAGTCGACATGCACCAGGGAGGAGCATGACGCCGGAGGACCAAGTACCTAAATGACATATAAAAGACAAAAAGATAGAAGAGTCCGGGGTAGAGCGTGTGGTATTACATGACAGGGCCAAACCCAGGAGCACTGTTGAAATCGGCCTGTTCTAGTCAATACAGAAAAGGGGACTGGGCTGTGGCCCTGGTGGGCGGAGTCAGGACAGCGCATGCTCCCAGGGCCACACCTCTAGATTTAAAGGGGAAGAAGGGTTTTCTGGGTGAAAAAGGTTCTGTCTCCCGTTCCTAGGAAGGGATGCCCATGCAGTATGGAGGAAAGGGGACGGGACGTAAGAGTAAGTACAGGAAGTACAGGAATAGTTTCAACTAGACTTCTGGTCTATTTATTGTGTGCCCTAATAATTTTTTATTTTTTATTTTTAAATGTTTTTATTGGTATTTGTTTAAATACAATCATGCATTTCAATATTGTGCCTTCTGTCCATGTCATACATTTATACCAAGGTTTAATTAACAACAAACAAACAACTTCCTATACCTGCCATATGGTGTGTTGCAGTGACCGTTGGGGCAGGCGTTGCAGTGACCGTTGGGGCAGGCGTCGCAGTGCCCGGGGCTCAACTCGTTCTCTCGCTCTCCTGGTTTCATTAATGGCAGTTATCTGTGAGGTGCAGTTAAGTAACTGTCCGGACAAGAATCAAGTGTCTCTTACTCTATGTGTCTCGCTCAAGGGGGGTTTGTCGTCAGAGGGGTGGAACATGTCCCACACCAGTGCCTTCCATGCAACCCACATATTGTTGCCATCCGACTCCGATCTGTTGACCCCTTCCATCCACACCTTGGTTTCTGCCTCTGCCCACCTCTCGAATTCCCTGTACCATTTTCCATATTGTGGCCCCTCAGCATTTTTCCAGGAAATGGTGATGGTTCTCTTGGCCAATATGCATTCCATATCCATGAACCTGGTCACGTGTTTGTATTAGCTGATTTTGGGATAGGCCCCAAGCAGGCATTCCTTCGGCGACCACTCATACCTTGCTACACCAGCCGCTCTGCAGGCTTGTTCTACCCGTGTCCAAAATCTTCTCATACGTCCACACCCCCAAAACATGTGTATTAGATCAGCTCCATCGCCTCCACACCATGGGCATTGTGAACTTGCATTCTTATTAAATGTGGCTATCCCTAATAATTCATGATAACGCATGGACAGGTACAAAGCTAAGGAGGTGTTTTTTTCTGTTTTTACCGCCTACAGTAAAAAGTAAGGTACACCAAAGCATTGTGAACCTGAGTCCCCATATTGCAATTTCAGGTGAACTGGTAAGTCAATTCTGTGCCTCTAGCCCAAACCACCAGCGAGATGCCACCTATGAAATACAACCAAGGTAGAGAAATTGTCTCAGAGAGCACCAGGTCCATTTTTTGGCTTGCCAGTTGCTCATCTTTTCCCCCTTCTTCAGTCCAGCAGATTTTGATCCCGGGGTCTCCGGTGGCCTCCTCTGGGTCCTAGGATTAGATGCACTGGAGGAACAATACGTGTGTGTCTAGGTAAAAATAGAAATAGGCAGATTAAGAATCAAATGCACCAAACCCATTCATTTTTCCTTTTCCTTTGAGGTTTGCCTGAAAGAAAACAGTAGATTAAGCAATATAAAATATACAATGATGTTATTTGAACTAAGGATACTTTCTTCACGACCACCTGTAAATAACACATCGATTAAGCATAAATCAAGAAACAATTGAAACGAATTCATCATTGACTATAACGATTTAACATCCAATCACAACACCCATTATTCTAATCACACATCAAGCTGGAACACTTACCAATCTACACACATGCCAGATTGGAACACCTAATAGTGTAGTCTCATTTCTAACCCCCTTTCTTTTTTTATGTTCTTCCTTTAAACACCTTCCACTCATATTTCCACTTACATACTCACCTGCTTAACCCCCCTTTTGCATAAATCTTAAAAACGTACTCACTGTTACTTACCTGATGTACCCTTCTTTGACCTGCCTTTTTCCAATTAAAAGAATAGCTACATTCATACCTATTTACCTGCTACTGTGAATCTCTTCAAGGTAACAGTGCTTCATTTCCTGAATACAGCTACACATTTTACTCCCTATTAGCTTCTCCAATTTGTTCAAACCTTCTTACTTCATGCTTTGGGTGAAATGGTTTGATTTGGTTAATATGAACAAATTGTTCTACAGTCAACTATCCTTCCTTAGAACACAGGTGTAACATTATCCACAATATTAAATGGCAGATGCAAGGTATTTGGCATTTTTAGGTTTACCTTTCCCAAAGCCAAACTAATAGACTTGGTCACCTACTTCAAATTCTCGCACGGATGTCTTCCTGTCATAATACGACATTGCACTGTCAGCAGCTTTTTCCAAATTCCCCAGCGCAAATGCAAAAGCATGTTGCAAGGGCCTTCTCAGCTCTTCCACGTAGTCGTGAATTGTAGCTTCATTTACCAGAACCTGCTCCTTGGTCCGGTAGAGCAAATGTGGCAAAACCATCTCTCTGCCTGTTAAAATGTCATGTGGGCTGTGGTTTATTTGTGGATCTGGACGGTGTTGTCCTAATGGCGATTAGCACCAGAGGGAGTTATAAATCCCAAGTGGACACTGCCTCAGCTACAAACCTCTTTAAAATATCAACAAATGACCTGTTGAAACGTTCACACCCCCAGAAGAAGAGGAATGGGATGAAATGTGCAGTTTCCTTTTTACACCCAAGATTTACCACATCTTTGTCATCATTGTACTGGTGAAATGACTCCCACGGTCTGATTCTATCCTTTGAGGTAAACCAAACCTAGAGAAAATATGGTTGACTAACAAAGTGGCTGCCGTTTGCGCAGTGCAATCAGGGGCCGGAGTGCATTCCAGCCACTTGGGCATTAAACTAGTGACCATTAACAAATAACTGTTTCCCCGTGCCGACCTTTGCACAGGACAAATAAAGTCGATTTGTAAATCTGACCATGAAAGTGTCAGATCCCATTTCATTTATGGTGCCCTGTGTGTTGGGGAAGTAGGTTGAAATTGTGAACACACCAAACATTCCCTTGTATATAGCTCTACATCTTGGCACATGTGTGGCCAATAGGGTTTATAGTGATCACGTCGAAAAAATAGCATTGACAAACAAAAGCACCAAACACAAATCGTTGAATGCAAAAGCATCCACAACGTATATTTTACATGTAAAAGTGCAATTCCATCAAAACCAGTCCATCAACAATATACATGGGCTGGTTTCAATGGAAATGCAATTTTACATGTAAAAAGTAGAATTTCCATGCTTTTTTTGCAACTTTACAACGTTACATGGCGCTGTCCAGTGCTGAAATTTCAGCACTGGCCAGCTCCTCGTACCATTTTAAAGTTTTTCTGTATATTGGAGGGGGGTTCCCCCCATACAGCCTCCCCCAACCTTAACACTAGGCCTAACCCTAATGTAACCCTTAAGCTAACCCTAACCCTACCCCAACCCTAACACAAATGTAACCCTTAATCTAACCCCAGCCCCCAACCCTGATATAACCCTTAAGCTGACCCTAGCCCCAACCCTAATGTAACCCTAAGCTAACCCTAGCCCAACCCTAACCCTCAACCCTAACACTACTGTAATCCTTAAGCTAACCCTAGCCCCAGCCCCAGCCCCAACCCCAACCCTAACCCTAATGTAACCCTTAATCTAACCCTAACCCTAGCCCCAACCCTAACCCTAACCCTAAACTAACCATGGCCCCAAAACTAACCCTAATGTAACCCTAAGCAAACCCTAGCCCCAACCCTAACCCTTACCCTAATATAACCCCTAATCTAGGTCAACTGTCTGGAAGTATTTCAACAGTGGCATATTAAATTATGCAGGACAGGCACGCCTCTCAAATATACATGATACATTTAGAATACTGCCTCTTTTCAGTCCATTTTATTCTACTTATTTTTTTACAGCCGATTCTATTTTCTAAAGTTGACTCTATATCCATCTGTATCCCCCACGGATTCTATCTAATTGCCATATTTACATTGATCAGACACACACACACACATCTGTACAGTGTTTTGAATGTCGCTCTCCAATTCCGATGTGATGGCGCAGCTTGTTTCCAAGCGCGGCCATCACACACGCCTACGATTTCTGGTTACCCATTGTTAGGGAAGCTACATAAACTCCAGCGTCTCCAAGGGCTCTTCTTGCTCGGAGTCGGCATCCAGACATACGGATGCAAGACTCGTCGTCCGATCATCTCCTAGGCTACCCTTACCGTAACACATCTAGGGGTAAGAAATTATTGGGAACATATATTAATGTGCTGCAGAATCGCGGAACTAACTTAGTAACTGCAATATCCTTTTAATCGCAACTAGAGTAATGGCATTACCATAATCCAGGTAAAAGCACAAACTAAAGAACGAAGATCAATAGCGACTCCACGCAGTATACCCAGAGAGGGGAACCCATTTCATTCTTACCATCAGGTCGGACTGAAGTTTTATTGAAATATGGAATACGGAATGACCGAGTACACCCATTCCTGAACATATTCATTACCATTCTATGAAGGATATCACGCACGTGAGGACGGGCGCAATCTTGCTCCATGGGGTGAATCGCCCATAACGAACAGATAAGAACATTAGAAGCCAGATTTCAGATAGTCAGGTATGCTGGCACGCACTTCCATTAGTCTGATCTTACACATGACCGTTGTGAAATATTTATTCTAAGGTAACCCTCTACATCCTTTTCAGGCCCCCCCCCCATCTAGAAGACTATGGGCCTCATTACACGGTAGGCGGTAAGGGTTTACCGGTAAACCCTTACTGCCTTACTATGAGTTCCCTCTGCGGGACCCGACCTTAACGGCTGGTTTTACCAGCCGTTAAAGTAGGGTGCCGCAAAGGGACGTCGGTGCTAATTACGGTACCGAAATTTGCGGTACCGTAATTAGCTCCTTCCCCATTCCCATTATGCCCTATGGGGGCAAAAATGGGAATGGGGAAGTGCCTTGGTGAATGGGGAATTACCGCCCCGCTCACCTTGGAGTAGGGCGGTAATTCTGCCATCCACCAAGGCGGACACGGTAAAATACTGGCGGCAACCATGGCGCTAATTGCGCCATGGTTACCGCCTACCGTGTAATGAGGCCCTATGTTTGGTACTTTTCAAGAGATTGAAAAGGCCATCACTTTAACTTTCTGTGATTTTCATCTGGCACTCAAAACAGGTACAAATAAGCCTATGTGGGAAGCATACATTATAAAGTTATTACAATAAGAGAGTCTGGCCAAATGATACTACTTTTTCTGTTTGTTTACAGTGAACAGGATTCACATATTAAGAAAGTAACAGTTGACTGATATGAAAACCAGCTCCTGAAGAAGGGACAATAGATGCCGAAATGCGTTGAGCACTTTCTGCACAAACTCTTTATTCTACTTTGTCTCTGTTTCTCCATATCCTTCAATTTTTCTGAACTGATGAATTGCCATTACTTTGTATTGTGATATTATATATTAACAATCACTGTGATGTACAAGATGAGATGAGTATTGTTTATTGATATAAATACAAATTGCAACTATTATGAACTGAAGTCTACAAACTTATCTCTTTAAAAACCACACTCTTGAGCAACCCATGATTGATGGAGGAAACTCTATGGTGCTTTAATTTGGTCTCTTTACTAGATCAGTCTTTCTATACATAACAATGTATAAAGTTTTGATTTCTGTGGACAATAACCCAGAGTGTGCATGGGACGCAAGTGTACAACAGATCATGGACACAGTTTCCTTTTTGTTTTGTCTAACCACGACCTGGTGTCAGGGTCGACCAACACTCCCGTGCACCTCACTACATAGATTACATTAATTACTTTTTCTGAACATTAAGGTGTGCATCCGTACAAATCCTTTCTGCATAGTGTATCCACCTGGATTTTCACCAAGCAGGTGCTCAATAGGAAACAATTATACCTAACACATCTCCAATCTTGGCTACCTGATCTGCCTTGTCATTCCCTCGCTTGTCTTCCCCTGGTGTTTTCAGATGGCCTTGTATCTTCCTCCAGTGAATGATCATGTCATTTTCTGAAAAAAGTTAGTCTATGGCTTGGATCATTTTGCCATGTTTGAGAGGTTTCTTGTTATATGTGATAATTCCTCTCAATGTCCACCCGGGTAAATATTCCACAAAGCTATTTTAAACAATCAGAATCAGTGACCAAAATAATGTCTTTGAATTTATGTTCTACCGCTGTGGATATTGCTTCATAAAATGGCAGCCAGTTCTGCAACTTGACTGATTTTGGGGCCCAATTTCATGCTTACCCTTGGAATGCCATTTCACTTGACCCACACATTTCCTATTCCTGCCACTAATTCCTTTTCAGAATCATCTCTGACGTGGTATGCACATCCATGTACATACACAGTTGGGAGACCCCTGCATGTTTAACTGCATTTGAACAATCCCCACACAAGGCATTCAACCTTGTGTGGGGATTGTTCAAATGCAGTTAAATTTGTTTCTAGCTATGTGTTTTCAACTGCACAATCATGTAAGTCTGTCAGTCCTTGGGTAACTGGACTCTTTTTTTTATCCAGACCATATCTCACTTCCACCAGGAATCCCTGCAATGCCAATGTCCATGATGTGATTCTTGACTGAGCCAAATTCCCCGATCTGACTCTTTTACGTTGTAAAAATTGTAAAAGCTGATGACTTGTTTCAACAATCGCCTGTTCGCCTTGATAATGGGGTGGAAATGTTGTAATGCCCAGACAGTGGTCAAAAGAGCTTATTCACATTCACTGAATTTAGTTTCTACCTGTGACAATGCCTTACTAGCATATGCAATGATTTTGTTATTTACATTGGGATTTTGTTACAGGACTGCTGGCATACATTGATCTCTGAAACCTCTCTCAATGAAGAAATCCTCGTTCTTGATTGGATAAGCCCAACATGGGGCCTTCATCAAACAGCCGTTTAACTTGGCTACTGCCTCACTTTGTTCCTTTTCCCATATCCAGAGTACCCCTTGCTTCAGTAATTTAGTCAAGGGTTGTGTGATTTCTACATAATATTCAATGAATTTCCTGTTGTTACTTGTCATTCCTAACAAACCTTTTAGGCCTTACACGTTAGTGGGGTCTTTTAGTTTCTGAATAGCTTGCACCTTTTTCTTTTGTGGATCTAATCCATGCTGTTACTTCATTCCCTAGAAAGTTCACCCTTTTTCTACACCACTGCGCTTTCTGTAAAGATACTTTTGCTCCATCCTTTCTCAACTGACAAAGCACATATCTAATTTCTTTGAAGTGACTTTTTAAGTCTTCATTTTTGATTAGCACATCATCCACATAAATAACGTTTCCTCTCAGCTGCATCTGGGAGTGCTTTACTTAGGATTATCCCAAACTCAGTCCCACTATTGATATAGCCAACGGGGGTCCGGGACCCTGCATACTGTAATCGATTAAAGGAGAAGGCAAATAGATTTTGTACATCTTCAGCTAATGGCACACACCATTATCCAGCTGTAAGATCCAGAGTGGTAAATATATTTGACCGCTGAACTTGTGCAAGACCCTGATCAATAAATGGGAGAAGCCGCCTTGAAAAATGTACCCTCTTATTTAGTTCTCTCAATTCTGCGCACAAGCACCTTTGCACTTTAGCACACTTAATATGGGAGTATTTGACATACTGTGGATAGGGCTAATAATGTCTGTGGATTCCAGATTTTTAATTATTTCTGCTAGGGACTCCAGACAAACCAACGGTAACCTATATTGTCACACAAATACTGGCTCCCTACTATACCCGTCTGGTAGTCAGGCAACATGCAAATTGGTAAGCCCGCAATCATAGGCGTCTTTCGCAAATACCTCCTTGAACTCCGTAAAAATGTTGCTTAATTGTTCTTTTTCCTCTTAATTTGTGCCAACATCTGCAGCTTGGATTTGTTCCTCTACCATTTTAGGGAATTCTGGAAAGTCCCCCAAAGGAAGGACCACTGTACTTTCCTCTAATTGTGTGGCAGTGTCTCTTTGGAGAGCTGCCACCTTCAAGTATCTTGGCACACTAACCTCCATCTCAATTTGCTGCTCTCTTTCAGATTCACCTGTTTTGAATAGGATGTAATTATCCTGATGACAGCATACCACATCTTTTGGTTCATACGGATAAACTGGCTGTATTGTGAAAAGGCCGTTTGGTTTAGAATTCAATGACTCAGGCAATTCCTCCTGTGAAGTTGCGATAGCTTTTAGGGATATTCCTGATTACTGTGTTATTTAAATCAGCAGCGTAGTGGGATTCCTGTATTGACATCCCTAATGCTGTATTTTCTTCCAAAAGAATGTTGTGGCATCCCTTCTTATTCACCAGTATTTGAATGGGGCCATCCCCAATGTTTACCAATGGTGTATATTCACATTCTAGCTCTTGCTATCGCATTGATTCATTGAGGCACACAAATGCATCAGACCCTTCCATCTGTTGTCCCTTTCTGTACTTTAATGCTATTGCAAATTGTCTGGTGAAAGCAGAAATAGGCAAAAACAAGGGGGGTTCTGGGAGTTTCTCTACTACCGGCCTATATCCCAGGTTAGAGTCTCAACCAGAGTCTTTAGCTCACCATCCTTTCACAGAAGAGAAATTTCCACTACATATCAGTCTTTGTCCTGTCCAAGTGCAGTCCAGCACCGAAATGCCTGGCAATTCTCTTCTGAACAAGAGTACCAACAGCAAACCCAGACACGTGTTTCCGCCTGGTTGGGCTTCGTCGGTGAGGTGTAGCTGTGCATCTCTAAGAGCAGTGAGCAAGGGTTCCACGTCTGGATTACCCTAGTAATTTAGGGTGAAAACCCAAAGCTACTTAATATACAAAAACAAGGGGGTGCTCTGGGAGTTTCTCTACTACCGCCTATATCCCGGGTTAGAGTCTCAACCAGAGTTTTTAGCTCACCATCCTTTCACAGAAGAGAAATTTCCACTACATATCAGTCTTGGGGGGTCATTACGAGGTTGGAGGTAGACATGGTGCTATTAGCGCCATGGCTGCCTCCAAACTCGTGTCCGGGTCCTTTGAATGCAGATTTACCGGGTCATTCCAACCTTGGAGGACCCGGTAAGTCCCCATTCAAAATACCCATCCCCATTCCCATTCGAGCCCTCATAGGGCTCAATGGGAATGGGGAGGGAGCTAATAACGGGACCGTTAATAACAGGCCTGTTATTAGCTCCCTGGTCCCTTAGCGGCTCCTGCTAAGGGCGGCTGGTAAAACCAGCCGTCCTTAGCGGGACCCGCTAAGGGACCTCGGAATGCGGCGGTAAGGGGTTAACAGCACCGGCATCCTTACCAGCGCTGTTAACCCCTTACCGCTGCACTCGTAATGAGGCCCTTTGTCCTGCCCAATTGCAGTCCAGCACCGAAATGCCTGGCAATTCTCTTCTGAACAAGAGTACCAACAGCAAACCCAGACACATTTTTCGTCCTGGTTGGACCTCGTCAGTGAGGTGGAGCTGTGCCTCTCTAAGAACACTGAGCAAGGGTTCCATGTCTGGATTACCCTAGTAACTTAGGGTGAAAACCCAAAGCTACTTAATATGCAAAAACAATGGGGGGTTCTGGGAGTTTCTCTACTACCGGCCTATATCCCGGGTTAGAGTCTCAACCAGAGTCTTTTAGCTCACCATCCTTTCACAGAAGAGAAATTTCCACTACATATCAGTCTTTGTTCTGCCCAAGTGCAGTCCAGCACTGAAATGCCTGGCAATTCTCTTCTGAACAAGAGTACCAACAACAACCCCAGACACGTGTTTCGGCCTGGTTGGGCCTCGTCAGTGAGGTGGAGCTGTGCCTCTCTAAAAAACAGTGAGCCAGTGTTAGCAGAAATAGGAACATCCTTCTTTACCTGAAGATCAATGGCACATAGCATCATTTGGGCACAATTGTAAGTTTGTCTTTTGTTTTCAAATTCAGGTGCCTCTCCACCCAGCCTAGACCAAACCTTTTGATTCAATAAACCTAACACCATGCAAATTCTGTCCATGATGTCATTTACAAAATAGAATGTATCTGTGGTTCCACTTACAATCCAAATATTGTGAGGAATGCTTTTGGCACCAATTATGATTTTCAACATGCACCTTCCCACCTGCCCAAAGATTTGTCGATTATTTTATTTTAAAACATGTTATTTCCCCTCTGTCAAGTATCAGTTTAAACACACTTTCATTAATTATACTCTTTTCCTGCTCTAGAACCAACACTGCCTCAATCATTTCTGGATGCCCATTCACATGCACCGGGATATAGAGGCCTGCCCTTCCTTCCATGTGCATGTCTGCAGTGGTTGAAACATATTGTTCCTGATCTGACTCTGCAGCAGCATTTGGTTTGCAATTTTCCTCATTTAGATATACATTTATTTATTGATAATATGTACACAGCCGACAAAGCTTTACATATACACACATTTTCATACATTACATCATTACACATCTTTAACATTCATCTAAAAAAGTCTCATAATAAAACTTTTGTTTAAAATAATATGCCCAGTGACAATTCCTTTAAAATCAATAAAACCCCATCATAACATTTCATCATATGATAAATCAAATTCATATACTTACCTTTTAACAATTTTTCCCCATATTTCACTTGTATTACTGTTGTTCTTAGAATTATCAATATACTAGCAAATATTTTAACTGCATAAAAACAGACTCTTACACTCACATAAAATATGTTTGGCTGACTCAATCGTGTTCATACCACACAGTCTACAATACTAAAAGCTTTATGGATTCCTACTTTAGCACCTAAAACTTACAGAGTATCGCACATGTTAAATTTAAACAATAAGTACCCTCTAATAGTTTTACAATCAGGAAAAGCCATCTGATATGATGGTTTGCACATTATGTCAGACCAAAATTCCAAGAACAAGCCACTATTAGTTTTGGTTTCAGTAGCTGTTTGATTTTAGCAATAGAATATAGAGGCCAGCTATGAATATCTTCATTTGTCCATTTAGTGTATATTAGATACAATCTATGGATAGTCATTAAGTCCTGTTTATTATTCAACAATTCAAATTGTTCTAACATCTCAACAATAAATGTATAATTATTTAGTCTGGACAGTTTCACATATAGCATAGCCATCATATTTTGCCCATGGCTACTTACACTATTTAAGTGGCATTCTAATAAAATATATTCTTGAGGAACGTATTTAGGTATTCGCAATAAAATCCTTAGGATTTTAGCTTCAAATTTTTCCAATTCTCTATCGAAATAACTTCCCCAAATTTCTGCCCCATATGATAAACATGACACAATCTTCGCAGAGTATAACATTAAGATGGTGTTTAAGGAAAAGTGACCTTGGCATCCTATAAAATTGCTCAAAGCCATGCTGGCTATCATGCTTTTTCTCTTTGTTTCAAGCCAATGCGGTTTCCAGCAGAGCTTATCATCTATAATAACGCCTAGATATTCATATTGGTCTACAATATCAATCGATTGACTATTTATTGACCACTTATTATCCTTTTTGTTAGCTATTTTTGCTTTACCATGAAATTTCATTATTTTAGTTTTTCCTAGATTTATAGTGAGATGGTTAATCGAAGCAAATCTTTCAAGTGCATCAAGCTTAATTTGGAGACCTTTAGGTGTTTAATCAAGCAGAAGGAGATTGTCAGCGTAACGCAGCCTTGATGTTCCAATCTTTATGTTATTTACAAAGGGCTCTAAATCATCTTGCATGAAGTCTGCAAGGAAGAGATTGAAAAGCGTTGCTGCCAATATACAGCCTTGTTTGACTCCGCGCTGTGTGAAATGGATTCTGATCATTTACCTTCTGCGTCAAGGTGAACTCTTACTGATGTATTAGTATATAGTAGTCCAGGGGGGATACCCCAGGCTTTGATTTCAACCCATAGCTGGCTGCGCACTCCTGTGTCGAAGGCAGCTGTAAAGTCTATGGGCCTCATTATGAGTCCAGCGGTAACCATGCCGGAAAAACCGGCAGACTACCGCCAGACCTGTATTACCATTCCGCCTCTCTGATTCCCGGAATCACTGGGGCATTATGACCCCGGTGACCCGGGAATTCCGGAGGCGGAATTCAGTAAGTCCCCATTCCCATGGAGTCCTACAGGACTCCATGGGGATGGGGACAATGGAAACACTGGTTCTGTCTATGACGGAGCTGGTGTTTCCATTTGCGCCTGCAGGTGGGTGGTGTAAATCCTGCCAGGTCAGACCTGGCGGGAATGACACCTCCCGCCTGTAGGACTCTTAATCAACCAGTCTTGAAACAACGGTGGCAGCGGTTTTACTGCCACCATTCTTTCCGGACCGGCAGGGTCGTAATGCGGCCCTATATATGCTACATATACTGGTAGCCCTCGACATTTCCAGGAATACTCAATTGCGGCTACTAATATTACAATATTATGCGATGTAGACAATCCAACTCTGAAGCCAGACTGATACGGAGGGAGAATGTGATGGGATGAAATCAAATGGTTTAATTCCTTTAATAGGATTTTGCCAAATATTTTAGCAGGGATGTCAAGCATCGCCAGCATCCTGTAGTTGGCAGGATCTTCCCACTCGCCTTTTTTGTAAATGGGTAGAATTATGCTTTTGGACCATGACTCCGGTATCCAGCCATTTGCTCCTATCCATTGAAATAGGGTATTTAAAGGACATGCCCAATTATCAGGTGACAAATGCAACAAAGCGTTGCGCGTGCCATCCAGGCGTACTGTGCTCAACTAAGGGAGATTCTTAATGAGTTTTATCACATTTTCTAAAGTATAAGTACTGCGCCAAACTGTGGCTTTGCCAAGGCCATTTACATTATCCGTCGCCACGGAACCTAGTGTCTTCTTAACATGGTCTACCCAATAGCACTCAGCAACACTATTGATGGGCAATATTTTCTTTTTAGGGTTATTTATGATAGCCCACATTGCGTATCGTAGCAGCAGCATTAATACTTTTAACATTTTGGACCTCTCCTATGGTGGCTAGAAGCATTTTTTTCGCAGCATGTATTTCAGCGTCATACATATGTTTTTTTCCATGTGCTAAATAACAGTGTTCGCTATTGGACCTATAATTCCGTTTTAACATTATTGATGATTTTATGGCTTCAGTCAATTGTTAAAATTGGGTGATCAACATGCTGGACTGATCTGTATAAGCAATTTCAGTAATTTCCCCAAATTTCATAAGTTGAAGTTCTGCTATAAGTTTCCCTTTTTCAAGTTTTGTAGGGTTCCAAATAATTATATCGCCTGCTATATGTATTACAATATCGCAGTTCATTTGGTGTTCAGATTAGATGTTCTCTCTTAGTGGACAGTAAGAGGTAGAGGGGGAGATGGTCACTTTCATCACGGCAACTAATTGCCATGTCTTGTACCAATGGATAAGCACTTTTATTAACAATCATGTAATCCAAGGTACTCAGGCTTAGACCACTTACACGTGTGGCACTGTTATCACAGTGCCCTACTGTGTTCCCATTGAGAACTATCAATTGATATTTGTTAAACAAACTAACCCACGGTTTCCCCTCTCTATTAGTGAACCCAGTAGTAATAGGCTCAAATTTTGGAGCATCCAGTCTCTGCTCATTGGCAAAGTTTATCTTTGCGTTCAAATCTCCTACTATGATGTGGGTTATAAACATTTGCTACAACAAAGGAGGACATATGTGATAGTTTACACTCAACAGTTACTGCTAATACCTTACTAGTAGACTATTTTATTATTTTCCCAACCCAGAGATGTTTAATTGATGTAAGTAATCCTCCTTTGGATCGCCCTCTTAGTCCTTGTATTACTTTACTTTGGAGAGTGCATCGTCCATCTTTGTCACATACAGCGGTTAGCCAGGTGTCTTTTAATGCTACTAGACAGAACTTATTCATATTCGCTAACAGACCGTTATCACTGGTATAATGCAAGTTCCCTTGTGTATTCGCGGATAAGATTATATCACGTTCATCAGGGCCACTGTTCAAAATGCGATCTAAAGACTGTGGGCAACCATTGCCAGTATCAGTCAGGATTTGCATTATCTGTTGTGATTGCTGATGTAACAGTACTCTGTTTCATGAATGGGGTTCAAAAGTCTTTAGCCATAATGGTAAATTTGCTACTACGCTCCCGAGTTGGTTCTAGTCTTTTCTGAGTTACTACTTGTGAGGTCAGTTCAATCACGTATTTTACTTTGGGTATTGTGGTTTCTCTACAATTATAACCAAGTTTCTCAAATAGCTTTCCATGACTTCAAATATATTCATGGGTAGTTATTTCAGTGCACCATATATTTGTGATTACTTTACTAGAGGACACCACCTGATTAACAATTTTAAAATCACAAGACGTGATCATGCGCAATGGTACTATTGCACCACATAACTTGAGTACTTGTTGCTTATGTAGAGTAATTAGACCAGAGGCATCAAGTTTTTCGATTTGTAAAGCACGTACATGGTCCATTATCCCATCAACATTGTTAATGTGCGTTACTTCAGCATCCCTATTAAGGTTTTCTAGGAATCTCACTTTTGTATAGGTGTTGTCTCTACTATTATCAGATATTCTATTACTATCTTCTACTTTTACTTCAGATGCTGATAAGGAGCGTTGCAGGGTTTCAAATAACATATGCATGTCTGCTAGAATAATATCTGCTGTCTCTGTATTTTTCCTGATTTTCTCTTTGTTGTTATCTTTTGGGTGCCTTGCCATCGTTCTTGCAATTTAGAGGTAGTTTTTTTGTGTGGACTTGGCTATAAATACTCTTATATCAGGTGACCTAAACACTTTTTGCCTATTTGCTTTATCTACCACACTATCTTGTTCGTGTGATTCATGGATCACAGCAATACGGTCACCTACATAGTTCGGTTCTTTGAATATAGACAAGGGTTTAGTGTTTATTTGATTTAGACTTTTTCCTTCCGCTGGCAGGGATGGCACAGTATTATTAATACTCGGTGTCTGTCTAGTGTCAGTTATACACCCCTTCATTGTAGCACGCACTTGCTTACTGCTATACATTACTGCTTGATGGTATCTTTTTTTCTTGGATAAAGATTTTTGGCTACTTAGGTTTTTATTCTTAGCTTTAATGCCTACTAATTTAGCTATACTTATATTTTTCTTATTGGGCAAGTTTTCAGATATAGTAAATTCATTATTCATCTCACTAGACACACACTCAACAACTAGTTGTTCATCATTCTTACTTACTGGCAGCCGTTCTTCTGCTACTTCAATAATAGTATTAGTACTAGAGTCTTTGTATCTTCTTTTTTTACTAATCTCAAAGTAATAAAGAATGAATATCTAGTTTACCTTCAATAGAATCACATTGTTCAACCAATGTCACCAATACATTCTCTAGGGCTTGAAACAGTTCCTCTGTATTCATGCTCACAAAGCTAACATTGCTAGAAACATCAAATACAATTATGGGTGTACTTTTATCTGGACTTATCTTCGCTATTGACTATGAGGGAGTCTTATCTATGGCTAATTTCACTTGTCTAACAACAATCTGGCCTGTAATGGGTTCGATTTCAAACTTTTCTCCTAGCTTTAAAGGTCCATCATTCTGCCCATTCAATGGCACTTTGCCATTTACGCAGAGATCATCTGCTAGGTAGGGGAGGAATACGTAACTTTGAGGTATTGTTGTTTTTCATTTTAGCAGGTGATACTTTAGGTAGCATAGCACATTGTTTCTCTACAGTCGTATCTATTACATTATTGTCGATACATGAGTTTACACACTGTATGGTAGGAATATTGTTCTCGGCTATTTTACTTAATGCTAATACATGATGGCTCTCATTCCGAGGTTGGTGCTAGTCATGGCGCTATCAGTGGTGGTGGTACCGGTATTGGTGCTAGTCATGGCGCTAATAGCGACATGACTAGCACCAATACCGGTACCGCCACCGATGTGGTGGTATGGGGACTTACCGGTCCATTCTGCCCTTTGCGGGACCGGTAAGTCCCCATTTGAAATGCCATTCCCCATTCCCATTTGAGCCCCCATAGTGGCAAATTGCGGTATCGTTATTGACACCAGTATCCCTTTGCGGGTCCGGTCCTTAACGCCTGCTAAAACCAGGTGTTAATGAAGGACCCACAAAGGGACCTCGGAATAGGGCGCAAAGGGATTACCGGCACCTGTGTCATTACCGGTGCCCGGTATCCCTTTGCCCCGGGTCTTAATGACCCCCAATGTGTCACACCGCTAGAATTATTGCTTTTCATCTCATCTCTCTTACCCATTTGGGGCTCAACAATCATATTGAGCTGATATTCATTCATACATTCTGTATCCTTATTTTCCATCTGGAATCGGCACTAACTACTCTCAGTGCCAGCACATCCGAGTTTGTCTGGGGGATAAGCAGTGCTTGGGCAAACAATTTACTTCCAATGCAAGGAAATGCAGCGCTAAATTCGTCCATGATTTCTATTGAGCTAATTTCGGTCTCTTGTGCTGTCATGTTTGGCATACAAGCTGTTTCATGCTTTTCAATTGGATGTTCAATTTTAATAAAGAACGTTGTAATTTTAGCGAGCTTGCATTCAGTTAATAGGCCAGGTTGGCTAATTATTTTACATTTGCACGCACGGTTACTTTGTTGGAGGGACAATCTCAGAATTACTCCAGAGTCGCTTGCTGGCAATTATTGGTTGGTGTAATATGGGTTTTTTGGCAGCTGGTAGATTATAACTCCAAACACACCAACAGCGAGATTACCCACAGCAAAGGTAGATTGGTACCGTATTCTGGTACGACTCAACATACTCAATTGTCAAACAGATTAGGTATCTTACTATGGGTAGCAGCTACTACGTTCGCAATGGAGCTATTACTCCCTTTTCTTTCAAAACAAAGATATTATATAAAGCTCTGCAGAGGATTACTATTAACTCTGGCTTTGCTTTTATAATACAAGATCAAACTGCAATCTTACCCAGTTTGGACCACTACTTTGCTACCGTTTGAGGCGAGAGGCGCACAGCAAACAGCACACTTACTGTGCACTTACAGGTGCGCAGTCACCTGGGTACTTAAAGGATTCTGGGAGGTGAAAGGGCAAAGGCAAAAGGGGCGGAGACAAAACATCACCTAGAGAAGCAGAAAACAGGAGAAATGACACGAGTAAGAAAGCAGCAGACTCAATCCCAACACAGAGTCCAAACACACAGGCTAGTGCACGAGTCACATTTCAGCAAATGATTGCCAGATTTACTTTGCTAGATTTACTGTTTATGTCCGTGACAGGTTTCGCTGCATCGCGCGTTGGAGCTTCCTCTTGCAGACTAGTAACCAGCTCAGCAGCAAATTGAAATCAGGAGTCCGGTCCAGAACAGCACACTTACAGGTGCACGCGCAGGTGTGCAGTCACCTGGGTACTTCAAGGATTCTGGGAGGTGAAAGGGCAGAGGCAAAAGGTGCATAGCCAAAACATCACCTGCCGCATTTTTATGTCCGTGACAGGTTTCGCTGCATCTCGCATTAGAGTTTCCTCTTGCTAACTAGTAACCAGCTTGTCAGCAAACAGCAGAGGAATCAGGATTCCGGTCCAGAACAGCAAACAGCACACTTACTGTAAATGCAATGTGTTTTCATCAGTCTGTCTGAAGAGATTTTTCTGGACCCCAAGAAGAATTGTCAGATTGCTTTTCCTTTTCTCCTTGCATTTCACTCTGGCACATGAGAATGACAGTGACACTAAGCACAGAGCCATTTTGAAGGTACACTTCCACTGCACTTTCTGATCTAGCAATGGTGTGACATTCTGCACTGTTCCGGCTCATTACCTTTTTAGGTTTCAGGTTTTGTTTTTTTGGCCAAAGACCACATAACCCCATCAATAAGAGGTGACAGTAACCGGAGGCAATTTGTTCACCCTCGCTCCGGCCCTTGCTGATTTTTGCAACCACTCCTTTGCCTCAGGATCCTTCCCCTCCCCTCTGAAGCACTCCTTTGTGCATGCTCTTCTCAAGAAACCCACAGCTGATCCTTTTGTCCGGCTAACTATTGCCCAATTTCCATTACTACCTTTCTGGGCAAACTCCTGGAAAAGATGGCCATCTCTCAGCTTAACCTTCATTCCAATTCTGTTGGCTCTCTCCATGACCACCAGTCTGGCTTCAGAGCTGCCAGAAGCATGGAAACTGCTCTCCTGAACATCTGTGAAGATCTGCTTTCCAACCTTGACTCTAACCTTCCCGCTGTCCTCATCCTACTCGATCTCTCTTCTGCCTTCAACACGGTCAACCATACCGCCCTGCTCAACCCTCAACCTGGGTATCACTCATCAGGCTCTGCCCTGGCTGACCTCTTTCCTCTCTGATTGACCCTCCCAGGTCCAACTTGGGTCCTTCCTATCATCTATCTTCCTCTCTACCTGTGGTGTTCCCCAGTGGTCTAACCTATCGCCCTGGCTTTTCAACCAATACCTGGCAACTCTCGCCCACTGCATTGCCATTTTCTGCTCAACTTTCCAGTGCTACACCGATGACGCTCAACTCATTTTCAAGCTGCCCTCGGCCACCCCCTCTCCCATCTCCAATTGCCTAACTACCATTTAAGATTGGTGTGCCACCAATGATCTTTGTCTGAATGCCAGCAAGACGTAGATCCTCCTCATCAGCACACCATCATCCTTTCCCCTCACACTCTGGCCGGCCTCCCTTGGCCCTCGTCCTACCCCCACCTGCAAAGCTAAGAACCTCAGGGTCATCTTTGACTCCACACTTTCCTTCTCCACCTACATCTCTGATGTCTCTATAAAGTCAAACTTCCTACTGCACCTCCTCAGAGGTACATCTGGTTTTCCTCTGATTTTCATCTCCTTCCCCCAGAAGCTCACTGTCTCCCAAGCTCTGGTTCTCTCTAGGTTGGACGGTTGTAACATCCTCTTTCTAAATCTACCTGCCTCTACTCTCTGTCCTCTGCAACTAATCCAGAAAAGGACTGCAAGACTTGTCCTTGGGCCTCAAGCCCTAAGATCGTATCTCTCCAGCTCTGAAATCTCTCCATTAGCACCCAATTGATGCAAGGATTAAATTCAAAACTCTCTGCATTGTCCAGAAGGCTTTCTGAGGCCTGGGTCCAAAATACCTTCAGCTATTCCTCCACAAATATCTCCCCTCTCGAGGTCTTCGCTCCTCTACCTCTAACCCCTCAGGGTCAGTTGTTTTTCAAAGAAACAAGCTGGGCTTAGATCTCGGTCTTCGGCTGGGGCCTCTCTCTGGAACAGCTTTCCTGCCATTCTAAAGCTTGAGGAGAACCATCTCCGGTTCGGGAAGCACCTCAAGACCTTCCTCTTTGCTTCTGCCTTTGCTCCCCCTCTCCCCTGCTGATCTGTTCTCTCTTGGCATCGTGCACCTAGTCCTCCGGGCCCAGGTATCTGCTCACCCTGCCACCCTCCTGCACTGCCTCCGGGCCACCCCTTGCACTGGAGTCTGGTTCTGTACCCATACATTCCCCCCCTTTTCCTTCCTGCACTTATCAGACCTAACCTGTCTGCTGCCTTAAACCCAACACTTGCCAGTTGCTGTCTGCCCTACCACTGTTTGTTGCCTTTATTTATTTTATCCATTTCTCCTTTGTTCCACACTTTCCACTTCTCCCCCCTTCCATGCACTTTTCCCCTCCCCCTCTCACATGCACTTGCACGTTCTCAATGTCACTGGGCCTAGTAAGATTGTTGTTTTGTTCTCCCCTGTACCCCTCCCTTGCCTTGTCGCACTCTGAAACACGTGTACGAGCGCAACAGAAATAAAATATCAATATAAGCAATGGTATCTCATCTATGGGTGTGACCATCATGTCCTGCTTCATGCTAGGTCTCCCTATCTTGATGTCAATTTCAGTGACAGCCACCACTGGTATTTATTTCTCATTGAAAGTATGCATGGGGCCTTCACCCAGTCTCAATATTAGCATGCCCGGTGGGGATATTTCCCTCATTTATGCTTTGCATTAATTTCAGGGACATCACGGTTGCCTGTGCACCTGTGTCAATCATTGCACCTTTTTCAATAGCAATAGGTGCATAATATCTGTCCTCTCATTCTTCTAGTATACATAGGGCATTTACTGATTTCAAGGCTTACTTTCCTTAGGTCTGTCTGACGTCTTGCTAGGCAAAGGGGCATATGAAACGGCACTTTACCCCCATTTTCCCATCTCCCTTTGTATCTTTTTTCATCTTGTTGGATTTGGAATCCGTTGGCAGCGCAGCCACCGACTGCCCCCCTTGTCTCAGGACCACCAGCGTTCATAACACTTTCCTCGACTGCTTTTTCCTCATTGCCTGGGTCCTTTCCACTTAACTCCATTCTGGAACCTAGTGAATCTATATGTTCATAAGTGTGGCAAGTGTCATGTGGTAGTATGTCAGTTTCTGGTGTGTGGCACTTACCTACATTTTGTACGGTTCCTGTTCTTTTCTGCCTCCTGAAAAATCTGTGGCTCTAAATATTCTTCAAGTGACTGACCTGCACCGGTCTCTTGGGGCATTTTCCTTTCTCTGGAAGTACTAACAGTATTTTGATTATCAGATAAGGATAGATCACTTACTTCTTTCTTCTCATTTCCCATTGCTGGGACATTCAGTGTAACATTAACCCTGCAAATATCCACTTTGTCACAAACCATCATTTGTTGGACAGTGTGTGTCGCTAGCATTGGATCTTTCATAGATTCACATGCTTGAATATTCCCTGTCAGACTGGGAAACCTCTGTAACTTAAAAACAATTTAAAATAAAAAAAAGAAAAAAGAAAAGATATATATATATCTAAAACTTTTTTCAAAGAAAAAAACAGCAATACAGATTGCCTATTGAGCCTGAAAGTCACTCATTTGTGTAGTCCCTCCACCTCATTTTGGTTCTTATGGCCCTAACCAATGAGGTGGCAGGACATAGGCTCCACCCCAGGCAGCCATCTTCAGATTTTTCACTGCAGTCTATCAGACAGGGGGAAATCCTCTCATCTCTCCGAGCTGTCATCTATCTTTAGCTTACAAGCTACAACAGATAATTCACCTTACCCTTAGTCTCTTCTTTCTCATTGGAGATTATTTCATAGATCTTGGAGGCTTGTTCAATGATCCATTTTAAGGGTTTCTCTCTGACAAATTTGCACTCTAGCTGAGATACAATATCTGGCTGCAGCCCATAGATGTAAGCAGTCTTGAAGTCTATTGAGTCGGGCGGGGGTCATAGGCCACCTCAAAATGTGACAATGTTTTGTAGGATTTGGCTTGGCTGAAACTGTAAGCAGCCTTTTTGGCCATCCAATCTCCTTCTCAAAATCCTCCGAAAACAAATGCTGTTGCTCATTTTGGCCACAAATAACAGTGGGAGGTGCAGAATCAAGAGTAAGATTAACACATCTGCCATATTGTGCCCTAGGAATTTGAGCATCTGAAAAATCTCAGTTACAACTTCAATCCAGCTGTCTGATCCCTTTTTAAAATTATTTGATCAAAGCTAAGGGAGCCACCGTCCCCGCCCCCATTCTCTTGGGTGGTGGGGGAGAATGTGAGTGAGCAGTTGGGGGTGGTTTAACTTCAAACACTGGACCATAGCCAGGCCTTGGCAAGTGGACAGATGCTGGAAAGATTCCCCAACTAGAGCCGTGGTTAAATTCAGCTTCCGTGAACGTGGTGCACTGTCACTTGAGATTAAAAATTGAGATTTGTCACTTCATGTATCTGCATAGAGAACAAAGCTACTGTGTTTCATGATAAAGGGCATAATTCTCACCCCTCAATTTAGCGATTACCCCTTGCAGTTTATTCATTTGTGTCTGCTAATGATCAACTGTTTTGGTTTTTCCATCATTTTCATCTAACAGTTTCTATATTTATTTTCCATTGCTCGCAATTCCTTGGCCTGCTCGCTACCATCCTTCCTAAGTGTCTGAACTTCAGAAATGGCCACATATCTATATTTTCGTACAATGTCTAACAAGGCATTCATTCTTCCTTACTCTCTTCAAACTGTTTGTCTTTCTGAATCAACTGTGAACTGAGAGATTTACATTTAGTTTGAAGCTACATGTCCAGGTCTGTTTTAAATCTGCTTCCCTCTGCATCACCCGTTCAAGTTCTGCATCCAAACTGCACTAACTCAGCAACTACATCAGAATCTTTTCATTGTACCCTAATAAGCTCATGCAAGAAAAAAAAACCACAACTTGGCACACAACCGAAAACAGTCAACCTCTTGTTTGCATTCTTTTGCCTGAAATAGTCGCAGGAGACCCATTTGTAAAATGCCCCCTTTTCAAAAATGTATTTGGGGGTTGATTTCTTCACTTCAGTGTTAATCAGATCTCGCCAAGTTAACCATGTTCTGATGACCACATAGCAAAACCAAAAAGTTTATCCTCGAGATAAATCAGAAAACCCAGCTTTGATTTCTGACATATCAGCATCCAATGGCAACAAAACAAAGAAATTCAGCATACACAATCACTGCCACTTCCCTCACAATGCACTCCAGGTTGGGGAAAGAGCACAAAATATGATTGTGCAAAGCCACACTCAGTAATTGTTTTACTGCTTCCCGGCCTATGCACCATAAATATGTAGGGGGTATTTTGTGAGCCCCAAAGACACAGGGCTACCTGATGTTATTCTTCTATTGGGACCATGAACAGCAAGCTAAAAAATCTCACCTGGTGCACACTATGGGACAATTTTTCTACCTTGGTGGTATTTCATAGGTCGTATCTTGCTGGTTGTTTGGTGTAGAGGCTCAGAATAGACTTACCAGGACACCCAAAACTGCAATCTGGGGAATCAGCTCCTTATGATTTGACCCAGTTCACAATGTTTATGTGTACCTTACTTTTTACCATAGGCAACAAAAACAGAAAAGAAATACATCCTTAGCTTTGTACCGGTCTATGCGTTATCACAAATTATTAAGGCACACAAAAAATAGCCAAAACTCTTGTTGAAAACCTTCATGCACTTTATAAGCAGTTGAGGTGCATGAATAACACAAAGCGAAATATGCAACAAGTTCAGCACTAAATTTTCTGCAATACAAGAATGAGAGTGCAGATCGCAATCTCGCATTTCCCTTTGCAGCAATAGCAGATTCTATTCTCCAGGCCAAAACAGAGCTGTAAGCACACTTCATAGTAATTGCCTCCCGGCGATAAAAACCTCTCTCCCACAATTAACTTCAATTACACTTCTAGCGTTGGCTGGCCAAAACACGGCCATGTATGGCCTTGAAGCACATCATTCACTTTGGCAGTTTTTAAGCTTTCAGTTTATTTATGTGAAATAGGTTTCTTGGACAGTGCAGAAAACCATGAACATAGCTATCTACATTTGTAATGTAAACATTCACCAGCCTGCAGCTGCCGACAATATGCATTCTGTTAGGGAGTATTCTCATTCTATGGCTAATGTCCCTTGCCTAAACAGTCACCCAGCAGCTTTGCTGGACTTGAAGGGTTTGTTTCTTTTTTCTGCTAAGAGTGAGACTCTTTTTCCCACTCTTAGGCTTTTTTGCTATGTGTGTCCTAGGCTATTGGTGTTTTTAATGTCTATGGGATTTTCTCAACCCCATAGAAACCATCTTTATTCACATGTGTTACACAGCACCCTCCGTGCAGTGACACAGGGGTGTCGTAGCGACCCCCCAAACATAGACTCCATACCTTGGGACTGACTACTGTCTCCCAGAGCATGTAAAGTCCCAACTGACTTTACTAGTCGAATCCTATGACCTAAACCAGTACAACCCATCTTACTATAGAGGTACTGGAAAGGGTTAATAGTTTTTCCCTTAGGTTCATTTTCGAGAGGGTACCATACAGTCCCTCTCTCAAAAGTTTCTGGCTGGTGGCAGTGGTTACTACCATTAATATTCAACCGCAAATAATTCCCTATGGGATTTTCCCATTGTTAGAAGCTACCACTTTCTCGGACAGCCTCTAACATACCGCCAATGCATTTTAATATTAACTTGACTCTGGTAGGTTTTATTTGCCAGAACTTTAATATAACTTCTTTCTCTGAACTCCTAACCCAGGTCGGGGATCCTTTGTACGTCCTTTTGGCGGGCTTCTACCGAGAAGCCCTCCTTTCGGCACCACTGAGTCTCGGGTGGGTCCATTGTGTGGGAGGGGGAGTAGGACACCTGGACAGGGTTGCCTCAGCAACCCATGTCGCACTCTAGCCTGATAGGCTGGAGGGTCTTCCGCCAAGATGACCACTCCACTGTGTGAGTGACAGCTAGGCTGTATGAATTGGGATCTTTTTGCATAAAAGCAGGGCCCTGAGGACTGGAAGAGCAAGACGTTGCCACTGGAACTAAGAAGCCGAAGAGAAGCCAAAGACATCTGCAACGACTGAACCACCGGTGAAGCCCTGCTGCAACGTCTCACCACTTTTCTCCACATGATGAGAGAAGATCTTCATCTGCAAGAGCCTTCTTCCCTTGAGTTGGTGGGGCCAACCAGTTTGCCAATCGCCTTCCTGGACCTGCCTTGGTCGAATCGCCAGTACCCAGTACTCAGAGGCCGGATAGCCAAGCACCAGTGGACCCGGACTGCGATTTAAAGGCGCATACCTTTTATTCGTCGGGCAGCACCGCGGCTGGTTTCATCTCTGGGTAGTGCAGTAACTCAAACCTTCCTCCACGACGAGAGCCTCTCTTCCTCTGCTGGATCCCCCAACCTGCAGGAACTACCAGGAACAACCGCCACCGCAGGATCCACTTCTTCATTTTAAAGGTACATTGTTCCACCAGGCCGCCCTTTCTTCGCGGTGGCACTAAAGGTGTTTTAAATCCTTTACCTACCTGTTGGGTTGGCCACCCCTCTCAAACATTGTCTTTCGCTTTCTGCATCCACCTTTTCAAAATCATTAACCAAAGACTTGACTGCAGCTACAAGAACATTTTGCTCCTGGGCCCTTGCCCTGTACCACTGACTCTGGCACAGGCCTACTGACTCTGGCTACATTTGTTAGATCTGCCTTCTTTAGATTGATTCGCAACTCCAACTGTGTTAGTGCACCTGCTTCTGATAACTACCCTTTTCTTCCCATTTCTAAACCTTGTAAAATGCCATTTTGCTCAGTTTTCATTTAAGTATATTCTATACTGATGCACTGTCTTGCTTAAACTGGTTCACAAATTTATGGGAAGTGTTGCTAGGGTGTGTAAGAAGCTATTTCTATATAACTTGTGCTTTCCCTCCCTTGTGAGAAATTGCTACAGCATCCCTTGTGTGTGGTTTTCACTGTGCCGTTTTGCTCAGTTTTCACTCTGGTTCACTTGGTCTACAATTTAACTAGGGAGTGTGTATATTCTTCCTTGACTTAAATTTAACTTACTTGATAACTGTGATACATGTGTTTTATTAGAAGTGTTTAAAATAAATATATATCTACTTTTTAATACAAAGCTTTGGTCACTGTTTCCTTGTGCCATAGTACTGTAGGCCTATTGTGTAAACCCTGAATACTGCTCATCTCCCTCTTGAGATAAGTCTGACTACTCAGCCACAGCTACCAACTAAATCTTTTTGGTACAGACTGATACCAAAGGGGATTTATTGCGCTCACCTGTAGTCTTAATCTTGTGTAGTGCTCCCTAAGGGAACTGCATAGGATTCTGCCTAACACGATCACACAAACACACAAACACTACCTCACTTGGCACTTTATTCTCACCTAAAGAATGCCTGAAATGTTCTCCCCAGGAGCTTCAGGGAAAGTTAGGTTCTGTCTCTCCTCGGTCTGCTGGGCTCAGATTACCCATCCTTCCTCTGCTGCCGAGTCTCTCTCACCATAGGCTGCCTGGTCAGTGCCTGCACACAGAAACCCTTTGCATCTGCTTCTCTCCCTTTTGGTAGGAAAGGCCCAGCCAACACACTGCAGTCTCCAAGAGCCAACCCTTTTTTTTTAAGGCCCCTGCTCTCTCTCCAACCTGCACCTTCACATATTTACTGCTACACTTTGTGTAAAATCTGCCTGCCCTGATGTCACATGGCAATCAGGCACCCCCTCTGCATAACCAAAACTCCTGGAAGTTTCCATAGTTATCACAGGTCTTTCACCTTTTACACAGAATTTCAGGCCAGGAAATGGGATGCCAATGCGTTACATTTATCCATGGTGGCTTCCTGCAGCAGAACACAGACAAAGGAGAAACTTGACTTTTCACATTCCTCAGCTCACATCTTCATCGCAAAAGCAGCTTTATTTCTCACATTTTTCAAGCAACACCGCACAGCCTGTGCTTTCAATCTCATTAAGAGGTCCAGTTTGTACCAATAATTTGCACCAATATATGGACTGAGCTGCCTTTAATATTAGTGAGGGGTTAGGGGTTAGTAATTGTTGATTCACAGTACTGACTCACACCTCTTGCTGTCTGAGTTTCTGCTAACATTCTGCCCCAGCTGAAATTGAGCACCTCATTTTTCCTACACTCCATATGGGAAGAGCCCATATAAAATGAAAACGGCATATCTTAGTTACCAAAATCATCAGTGAATCTTCGAACTGGAGTATACTTGCCCAGGCTTTCATAGATGGCACCTCATCTTCCTCTGGAATAACTGTAGCTTTTTCTGATGCAGCTCCAATGGCTTTGTGTGCACAGCCTTAAAGGGAAGAGTCAAAGCAAGACCCACAAAGATCCGCTCCAAGGAAGTCAGATCTGAAGGTAGCAAAGGAAATTCAGATGCCAGGGCAACCAAGGCCACCAAGGAGGCGCTTGGTTTTACAAGCTAAATCATATGTTACTCACCCTTGCGACTAACATACTCGTAGTCCATAGTCCCCTTTGCTCCATACTGTATGAGCCATCCCTCGCTAGGTACAGGAGACAGGTCATCCCTCACTAGGGACAGGAGACAGAACCTTTTTCACCAGAAAAACCATCGTCCCCATTAAATTTAGGGGCACGCAGCGGCACAGTCCTAAGAGCATGCGCTCCCCTGACTCCACTCTCCAGCACCACTCCTCAGTCCCCATTGAAGCGTCAACAAAATTACTATTGCCTAATGACACCAGTTTTATTAGGGAGCGGATGGTGGGACGTACAGAGGGAAAGGGGACTGTGGAGTACATTAGTCACTACGGTGACAAACTTCTAATTACTCCTACGTCCCGTCCCCTTTCCTCCATACTGTATGGGTGATTATAACTGAAGGTAGCCCAAGGGCAGAGAGGTTACCCTACTTAAGAAAACAAGTTCCTTAATACTGCCTGTCCAAATGCCGCGTCTGACCTGGAGTCGGCATCCAAACAGTAGTGCTTGCAGAAGGCCGAAGGAGTGGCCCACGTGGCCACCCTGCTGATGATCCGTCATGGAACGTGCCTCTGGAACGCAACTGCAGTGGCCTTGGCTCTAATAGCGTGGGTATGCATGTTCGCTGGTAGCGGTTTGTGCTGCCCCTCATAAGCCTCCTTGATACCTGTTAGGCAGAATCCAGTGCAGTGCCCTGAAGGGACCACTACACACAATTAAGACTACAGGTGGCAATACAAGTTTTACCTTTGGTACAAGCCTGTACTCCTATGTCAGAGTGGTAGCAGTGGCGGAGCAGCCAGGCTTATCTCAAGAGTATATGATCAGTAGCAGAGATTACACAAAGATACCACAATTACTGTGACTCAAGCAAACACTGACTCTTACTGTGACTCAAGCAAACACTGACTCAAGGTTTCAGGTAAAAATATATAAGAACATTTATTTTTAAACCATTGGTTATAAACACAACACTTCTATTAAACTCAAATAAAACCCACACGTCAAATATACTACAACTAACCAATTCACTTTGTACAGTAAGTCTCAAGGTAAGTACCCTGTGTTTGAATGAACCGGTGTTACGGACAAAACATGTTACCGCGGATACAGTTGCGATCACTTTTTGACAGTTCGGTCTACTAAATAAACGCGTATCGGTGACATGAAATGCTACCGGGGCAAAAACACACTTAGCACCTGATACCTAGAGGGAGTTGGAGGCAAAAATCACAAGCAATATTTTGGTTAGGCAGGCAGAATCAAGAAACACTCAGACAGGAGTTCAAAAGTCAAAGGGCCGGAGGCAGGGTCGAGAGACACCGGGGCCTGATGCCGAAGATCACACAGTCAGACAGTTCACGATTCAACGTAGCCAAAAGTACTTCGATATTGTCAATGTTCGGTAGCAAAAGTTATAAGGAGGAGGGAAGACAAGGGCGAGCCTTGGAAATGAAGAAAAGGGTTTCACCCAGTTTCCTCAAGTAGAACACAGTACCTTGTTCCAATGGTGCAGCTGGTGCCCTGGCAGTTTTTCCTGTTGGTTTCCCGCAGACCCACGATTCCTCGAGCTTTGTTGTGAAGGACGACATCTGAAGGGGGACTGCACCACACAGGGATGAAGCCGGCAGCAGCAACGAGGAATAAAAGGTGCACTCCTTAAAAACAGGAGAGGCTCTTCAGGTGGCTATCCGGACCACTACAGCAGCGTGCAGCGATTTCTACCAAGGAAGAGGATCCTCTGGCTGTGGAAGATCAGCTGGTTATCCCCACCAAGCTCAGGGGAAGAAGACTCCAGACTGGATCTTCTGAGTCGTTGAAGGGAAGATGGCTCAGGACTGCAGCAGGGCTTCACCGGGACGGTGTAGTTGCAGCAGCCGTCATTCTCCCCGCTTTGCTTCGGTTCCTTGCAGTTCCAGTGGCGACTCTGACTTCTAGCCCAAGAGACCTGCCTTTTATGCGAAAAACCCCCATTCACACAGCCTGGCTGTCAATCTCCCAGCAGGGGGGTTGTCCAGCCTGGACAACTACCCTGGCCAATCATGACAAAATGCGACTTGGGTTTCCTAGGATACCCTGTGCAGGGGGCGACTACACCCCTCCCTCACATTCAGCCCACCTAGACACCCAGGCGCCTTGAGGAGGGCTTCTGAGCAGAAGCCCGCCAAAAGACAGTGAACAATAAAAGCGAACCTAGTTTACTGCGCAAAGTAAGACAAAAGAAGGACTTTAACAAAAGGAAATGGCGAATAAACCCAACCGGAGCCAAAAGAAAGACTATTTGGTCAAGCGGGTTTATGTTCGAGGCTAATATAATAGCCAAGAACAGTACCATGTTTCTCTAATATAATCGCGGTAGAAAAGTTAGGGTAGATACCACTGCCACCAGCCAAGTCTAAATGTTAAAAGAGCGAAACAATGCTCTAGGAGTACAGATAAAAAGGGATACGAATTAACCCTTTCCAGTACTCCATGGAAGATGGGGTGTACTGGATCTGTGGTAGATTGAAGATAATGGTAACTTTACCCTTTTCGGGGGGACGGTAGTCGCCTCAGAAATGGAGTCCAGGGAAGTCTCAAAGGCAACCCTGTGCCACGGCACTGAAGGTACGGAAGGTGCTGTGTGACACACAAAAAGAAGGGGGCTACTGAAGTGGTGTACTTCAGAGTCCACAATCACAAAAACAGGTAGAAACACACAGGTAAGAGTGGGGAAAAAGCTCTCGCTCTTACCAAGTGGAAAAAAATAAACTCCAGAAGTCCAGCAACGTTGCTGGGGCACTCACTAGGTGAGAGAAATTAGCCATAGAGGAGAATTCTCCCTAACAATACCGAAAACCATCCACCTTGCTATAGAGGACTTGGATATCTTGGCCTTGACCCACTGAAGATGACAAAGAGAGCCGCCCGATTTGTAGAAGCCCTTAGTCCTGCCCAGATAGAATTTCAGAGCGCGCCTGACATCCAGACAGTGCAAGACCCTCTGAGCATCGCCCTTAGGGTAAGCGAAAAAGGTCGCTAACACTAGCTCCTCATTTAGGTGAAACAAAGACTACCTTAGGCAAAAACGCAGGGTGCGTTCTTAGGACCACCTTGTCACTATGAAAAGGTAGTGTAAGGTTCTGAAGACACTACAGCCTGGATTTCACTGCCCTGCGTGCAGACATAAGACCCACCAATAGGGCTGTCTTAATGGTGGCTAGCCTGATATCCGCGGACGCCATTGGCTCGAATGGTTTGTGCACCAACGCGCTCAACACTACAGTGCGGTCCCACACGGGGTGTAGTTTCTTGATAGGAGGGAAGAGCCAGGCAAGGCCCACCAAATGTCGCTTGACCACCGGGATGGATGAGAAGATCTCCTCCCCCGAATTACTGTAGGACTCTATGGCTGCCAAAAAGGTGCTGCCGTGTATCCACCTTCATGCCCGAGAGAGGTGTGCAGAGAAGGCGAGCAAGTCATCCAACTTGCACGTAAAGGGGGTCTCCTTAAGAGTCAGACCAGTGACAGAACCTGGACCATTTACTCTTGTAGCTCCCTGAATGATTTCCAGGTTAGCCTGTGATAGACCCAGGTGTTTCAGCATGACCTGCTCAGGAACCATGCTCCAAGGGCTAACTTCTGTGGAGCAGGGTGGACGACCCTGCCCCCCTGCTGAGCAAGGATATGAGCCGGGCCCAGCGGCAGGTGAAGGGGAGGCCTGGCTCAGAAGCTCCGAGAACCACAGTCTCGCCGGCCACCACAGAGCTATCAGAATGATGCAGAGGTGACAAGATTCATTTATCTTTCCGATCACCCTGTGGATCATGGGTGTGGGAGGGAAGGCATATGCTGTCATGCCGTTCCACTGAATCTGGAAAGCGTCGCCCAAGGAGCCGGGGCCCTGCCCCTGCCAGGACGCAAACTGCTGACACTTCTTGTTGTCCCAGCAGGCAAAGAGATCCACTTGAGGATGCCCCCCACCCCATCTGCAGAAGATCTCCAGCAGCACCTGATCGTTCAATTGCCACTTGTAATTGTCCGCTCCCAGACTGAGTCTGTCCGCTTCCAGGTTGGACTCCCCTGGAAGGTGGATGGCTGTCAGGTAGTAATAAAGTTACTCACCGTAGTGACTACCTTTCTCCTTAGTCGTCTTTCCTCCATACTTTTGGGACATTCCGTCCTGTGGGACGGAAACGGAGCACTTTTGTAAAAAAGCATCAAATAGAAAATGTGTCTTTTTACGCAGGGGACTGCACGCGGCCGCAACCCCACCCTCCTTAACTCCGCCCCACACATCACCCTTCAGTCCTTTTCTATCGCCAGGTCTGAGACCATTTAAGCAATAATAGAGGATACTTATTAGAGGGGACGGCAGGTGGGCGTATGGAGGAAAGGGGACTAAGGTAGTCACTACAGTGAGTAACTTTATTATACTCCTACATTCCGTCCATTTCCCTCCATACTTTTGGGAGATCACCAAGCACTCCTTACAGAATAACTGGTGGATGGACTCCTTTACTGAAAGAGGTTTTTTTCAGAACAGCTTGCCCAAACTGAACATCAACACTGGAGCTCAGGTCTAAGCAGTAATGTTTCACAAAAGCTGATTGGGGGGGAGGGGGTGGAGTCCACGTGGCTGCCTCGACAGTGGTTTCCCAGGAAACATTTTTGGAAGGCAATAGCCGCTGCCTTGCCCCGCACAAGATGGGCATGAATTCCCTTTGGAGGTTGAAGGCCCTGAAAGGAATACGCTTCAGAGATACAGGAAGCAATCCATCAGGACCTAGTTGCTTTCGAAGCCGGCTTTCCTTTTGAGTCTCCAAGTCCTGGGAAGAGCTGCAAAGATAAGATGCTCTGTCCAAATAAAACTTAAGAGTTCACCTTACATCCAAATTATGTAGAATCCTCTCGGCATCTGAAGCCGGTTCTGGGAAGAAAACTGGTAAGGAAATAGACTGGTTCAGATGAAAATCAGATACCACCTTTGGATGGAAAGAGGGATTGGTCCAGAGGACAACCTTATCCTCGTGAAAGGTGAGGAATGGATGTTCTACCGACAAGGCCTGAAGCTCGCTTATATACCTTGCCGAAGTCACCACAATCTGAAAGGCCATTTTCCATTAAAGGAATTTCAAGTCTTGGCTCAAAGGGTTTATGACATAAAGCAGTAAGGACCACATTCACATCCCATTTAGGATGTGGGTTGAACACAGGTGGATACAGATGCAACAGACCTGCAAAGTACCTTTTAATGACAGGGTTTCTCAAAGAAAAAGAGCAAGAGTCCGTGGACAGGTAGGCAGCAATAGCGGACAAATAAGTCCTGCAAGACAAAACATGCATGCCTGAAGCTGCCAGATGAGAAATGAAGGACAGCACAGCGTCGATAGCAGCTTCTCTGGGGTACAGCTTTTTTGCTGAACACCAGTGATAGAAACTGAGCCATTTGCTCCAATACGGAGACATGGTCAAAAGTTTTCTAGCCGCTTGAATAATACGGCTATTATCCGCTGACAAATTGAAGCTTTGTAAAGATTTGAACTCCGGCACCAGGCCGTCAAGCTGAATGATTGTGGGGCGCGGTGCCACATCTGCTGATCGCTCTGGTGAAGCAAGTCAGGAATCAGAAGAAGCCTGATCAGAGAGCAGACTGACAGAAGCTGAAGCTCTGAAAACCAGAATCTGGTTGGCCACCACAGGGCTATGAACAGGAGTGTGTAATTCAACATGTTCCTGAGCTTGCATAGCGCCCAGTGAATCAGAGGAAGCGGCGGGAAGGCGTAGGCCCTCATATTGTGCCATGGAATCTCGAGAGCATCCCCCAGGGAAGACGCTCCGAGCGCATTCCTGGAAGCATAAAGAGGAAGTTTCCTGTTCAATGACGTCACAAAGAGATCCACTTCTGGAGTGCCTCAATGGTGAAAAAGCCCAGAGAGGATCTCCGTGTTCAGCTCCCACTCGTAGCTGACTACCATTCGCTGGCTGAGAGAGTCTGCCGTTACATTCGGCTGGCCCGGAATGTGTACCGCCAACAGCCAAACATTGTGCGGAATGGTCCATTCCCAAATCTGAATGGCCAGATCTACAAGGGGAGGCGACCTGGTACTTCCTGCTGGTTGATGTAAAACATGGCTACCGCATTGCTCGTGTGGATACTGACCACCTTGTTCACAATCCCTGGCTTGAAAGCTTTGAGCACCAGAAGCTCCAGATAATTTATGTGAAATTGTCTGTCCTGAGGTGACCAAAGGTCGAAAACCTGAAGATGATTCATCGATGCACCCCACCCGATAACTAATGGTCACCTGAGGGGAGGGCTCCTGAAAGGGCGCACCCACCGACAGATTGCTTGAAGAAGACAACCATAGGAGATCTGTAATCACACAGGGTGGAACCAGAACCATCTTGGCGTCCGGGTCTAATGCCTGAAGCCAGGAGCTCCGAAGAGCCAACTGTGTAAGAGGCATCTTGAGATGCACAAGGGTAAGAGCAAGCACACATGAGGCCATGAGGCCCAGAAGCCTCTGGAACCACCAGGCAGACATGCTTTCAGACTGAATGAAGACTTGACACGTGGATAACAGATCTGCCATCCTGTCCACCTTCATGTACACTCTGCAGTCGATCGTGACGGAAACCCAGGAATATCAGGTCCTGAGAGATGATCATGGATGATTTCTCCCAGTTCACCGATAGCCCAGGATTGAACAGGAAATGAAGGAGAGACTGAAGATTGCTCGAGGATTTCACTGGACAGGGACTGCGCAGAAGCCAGTCGTCCAAATATGGATACACATGAACACCCTGTAGCCTTAAAAAAGCTGCAATGAGTGACATCATCTTTGTGAAGAGACGCGGTGCAGAGCTGAGACCTTCTGCCAGGGAGAACCGCAGATATATCTGATGCGGGCTTCAGATCAGGATATGCATATAAGCATCCTGAAGGTCCACAACGCTGAGCCAGTCGCCCTTCTGAAGAGAGGACTTTATTTGGCAGGGCATAATCGTCTTGAATTTCTCTTGGGGAAGAGAAAGGTTGAACTTGTAAAGGTCTAGAATGGTGCACAGGCCAGCCTGGTTGGGTTTTGGCACCGTAAAAAGGAAACGAGAGTAGAAGCCCTCCCCTCGTTCCTCTAGGGGAATGGGTTCTATCGCCCTGAGATCTAGAAGTTTCTGGACCTTGGCTCTGAGGAAGGGCATCCCCGACTGCTGAAAAGGAGGATTGAAGGGTGGGGCATGGGGGAGGGTCAAGCAGATGTCCGCCCAAGCAATGGACAAAACCCACCGGTCGTCGGTGACTGTTTGCCACACCTCCAGATGAGATTTGTCCTTCCACCGAAGTCTCGTGCGAGTGCCAAAAAATATAATTTTGCAGACTTTTCGGCGGAGAGACTACCTGTCCCTGAAGTGGAGGCAAGGTCAGGGCCCCCGAAAGCACCCCTTCCTTTGGAGCGGGTGCCTCAGGTACTGGTATGTCAAGGAGAGACATGTCTAGTACCCAGTCGTGAGATGCTTGGACAGAGCGGGGTTGGTCCTCACTGTCCTGATCTGCTAAAGTGTCATCTAGAACATCCGGGTCCACCGGCTGCGACGCGACCGGCGTCAGATTGACATCACGCTCTGCCGGTGTCTTGTCCACCAGTGACCAGGGAGGCAGAGGCGGAAGAGCCTGAGGAGGGCCGGGAGGTAGAGGAGGTGCAGCCACCGGGGCAACAGGCTCCGTCACAGGAATTGTCGGGGCAGGCAACGGAGTGGGAGGGCAGATTTCTCTAAAAAGGCCCTTAAAGTACTCCCTCATGGGATCAGAGTTCATTAGACTGACATTTCCCAAAAAAAAGGCATCCTCTGTCAAGACCTTAGGCACTGGAGCAGAGGCCTCTCATGAGGAGCATAACCCCACAAACGCAGTGAAGAGGGCTGCCAAGAGGGCCCACCACCAACCGGATCTACATAGACCAATGGGGCAGATGTAGGAGGAAGCGAGACCGAATGTGGTAGTGGCATCCGAGCACGCCAGTCATAGGAAGGGCAGAAGGGATTGACACTGTCGCGTGGAAAAGGTTGTCCACCGTAAAGAAGGTTCCAAGCACCTGCCGTCGATAGTGTGGGTGTGAGGGAAGAATCCAAAATGGCTACTGTACTCCACACGGGAAGGCCCGCCATTTTGTGGACATCTGAGGAGAACTGCGTCATGTGTAGATGAGGCAGTTGACTCCACAGATTGGGCAGGGGATTTTAGCTTTGACACAAGGATCCTCAGCAGAGCCGGTACTATGGGGCCTTGGATGTTTACTGGACATCCTGTCCCTTGAATTAGCCTCCAAAAGGAGGAACCTCGGCAACGCCGGTAACAGAGGAGTGAACGTTCAGTAATCCACCTCACAGACAAGACCTTTACAGGCCTCTCAGTTCTGTTGGTACACACCTTAGCCTTGTTAAGAGGAACCTCGGAACAGAGTCCAGTCTTAATAGCTCCCACGAGAGGGGCCTTAAACCGTGGTTCGGTACAGAAAGCCTCAACAGAGGCCTCAGGGTGCACCCCATTGTCTGTGCGGTAAGCTCCTGACATGGAGACCTCAGAGCGAACTCCGGTCCCCAACCCCTCAGCACAACTATTCTGGCTATTAGCAGCTGATCGATGAACCTCAGATCGTAATCCGGTATAGGCAGGCACCTTGCAGAAACCCTCAGAGAAAACCCTGGTACGCCTATTAGGCCTGCGAGACACCTCAGGGATAACCCAGACAGCAGAGCTTTTGAAGCCCCTCCCGGACTAGGAGGACCCCGGGACGGAGACCCCCGGCCGGGGTGCCCTGAAAAGTAAAGAACTTACCGGGCGCCTCTTCTTTCTGTCAATGAAGAGTTGGAAATGCGATGGAAACTTCTGGAAGATCTCCTCCCACCTGCGAAGACGATGTTGTAGTGCCCGTACCAAAAGGGAGTCGCAGAAGAAACACGAGTCCCAACGGGGATCCGGTCCCAGACACTCCAAGCAGAGAGAATGAGGATCCGCCCTAGTGAAGCGACGCTCGCAAGAGGAACAAGTGGCAAATCCCAGACGCTCCGGCATAGACTGAGGACTATGCAACCACAGAACCGGAGCAGGAGAGAAGGACAACAGGAAAAAAATAAGGTATTCCCGGTGATGCTAGTGCGTCCAGCCTCGACAGTGCAGAGAAAAGGACTGAAGGGTGATGCATGGGGCGGAGCTAAGGTGCTCCAGTACCGTCCCACAGGATAGAATGTCAGTACCGTCCCACAGGATGGAATGTCTCTAAAGTATGGAGGAAAGGGGACCCGACGTAGGAGTAATGCTGTTCTCCAGGGCCCATTCCCACATGTTGATCACTAGGTTGCACAGCGGAGGGGACCTGGTACCAACCTGCTTGTTGATATAGTACATGCTGGTGGAGTTTTCCATCTGGATGAGGACTACCTTGCCCCCCAATGAGCAGAATGAAATCTTTGAGAGCAAGCCAGATGGCTTTCAACTCCAGCCAGTTGATATGAGACTCCTGCAGGCCCGTTCGCAGGTTGCAGTACCTGGACCCCTATGTGAGGTCCGGGTGGAGAGAAGGAGGAATGCAGACAAGCTCTGCTTGGGAGCGCCACTCCCGATTCGAAGTGCAGCTGCAATATCCTCATCTGGAGTCTTGTCTCGTGTAGTGTAGTGTATGGCTAGTAGGACCGCTGCCCTGATGCCTAATAAGTGTTCGTACCACGAGGCCGAGGTCACTTCTGGGTCAAGGAAGTGAGTAGCAGCCCTCTTGATGGCCGTGACCTTGTCTTCCCAGGGAAAAACACTCTCGGAGCTTGTGTCCCATATGAGGCCCAGAAAGGTAGGCTGCAGCGGAGACTTCTTGAGGTTGACCGAAAACCCCAGCTCGTGGAGTGTGATCATAAGGACGAAGGAAGTGTGATGAACCACCTCTGGACATCTCTCCCATACGAACCAGTCGTCCAGGTACGGGTAGATGTGGTGGCCCTGGGGAGGGCTGCCACCGCATTCATGAGCCTGGTCAATACCCTGGGGGCTGAATTGAGGCCGAAGGGTAGCTCCTTGTATTGGAAATGGCAGCCCATGATACTGAATCGTAGAAAGCAGCGATGTGGCCGAACCTCCGCCAACAGAGTTGCTGTCCCAATCTGTGGGAGTGGAAGGGAGGGGAGGAAGGGAATCGGTAGGCAGCACCCCCTGGATACTACAGAGAGGATCCAGGGGTCTATGAACTTCTGATGCCAAAACTTTACATGAAGGGCAAGCCTGCCCCCCCACCGGGGACACTTGGACCTGAAGAGGTGCATCATGCCTTCTTTCCCTGTGATGCTGCTGCGGGGGGGAGGGGGGGGTGACTGGAAAAAAAATCCCTTTTGTTGTTTGCGCCGGTGCAGACTCTGAGAAAGGTCAGGTCAAGCTGCCTGACCTCTGTTCTTGGAAGCCGCAGAACCCCCCCGTCAAACACCCACCTCTTGTCGGAGCTTTGATGAGACTGGGTGTACGCCTTGAGCGTGGCCTTTGTAAGGATAAACACTTCGCAGTTTGCGAACTGTTGCTCCTCATCGTTGGTGGAGTGAAAGAGGTCACCACCCTCGAATGGAAGGTCCAATATGCGTTCCTGGACATCTGGGTTAAATTTAGTAGCCCGAAGCCAGGCAGTCATGTCCGTGGTGATGCATATGGCCCGGCCAGAGGTGTTAAAGTGGGGCAGGGTTTACTCCATGATGTCTTGCGCCACCATTTTAGCCTCTGCCAGTCCCGCTTTGAAACATGACTGGCTCTGTACCAGAAGTTCGGGAAGGAAGTCGGCTATTTCCCACCACAGCTTCTGATCAACAGCTGGCAGCATGGCATCCGTGTTGGCTTGATGAAGATGCAGCGAAGCGTTGGAATAAAGCTTCTTCCCATAGGCCTCCTTAATCATCCCCTCCTTGCCTAGCAGCGCCAAGGACGACTGAGGATTTCAGTAGAGTGATGCTGCAGCAATCACTGAAGAGTGCGGTTCAGAGTGGGCCGACAGCAAGAGTGGACCCCCCCCCCTCCATTTGCCTATACTTGCCGTCCAGGCGCCGATTGACAGGCTGGGCTGAGTGGGGTTTCAGCCACCGCTTCTTAGCCAAGGCGACAACGTCCTTCTGCATCAGGATCCCCTTTCTAGCCACAGGGCGTAGACTGAGAACCTCTGCAAGTATGCCTGCCTCTGGGTGTGACTTCGGGTTGAGGAAAGCTCAAGTACTCTTCCAGACCTGCACGTCATTGGCAGACGATGGTGTGTCAGGATCTTCTTCCCAGTCTGTATCCACTATAGCGTCCAGCTGGTCCGGAGCAGATGGAGGATTGCTGGGCGCCAAGGTGTGGAGACCAGAGCCGGAAGCTGCAGCAGAACCACTTGAACTGTGGGATGCAGGTGAGCCGGAATCTAAGGAGCCAGCAGGGCTGTACCAGGGCCTGCGGTGCTGGAGCCATAGGAGGAATGACTCGGCTCAGGCAGAGGGAAGGGAAGGAGCATGTCCATGATCCCTTCCTTAAGGATGGCCACCATCTGAGTAGATCTCATGAGAGTGAGGAACTTTTCAAAGAACCTGTCCTTGCAGGCTCGTGGGGTGGCAGGTGATATTGACAGTGTAGCGGGTGGCTGCTGGGGCCGGTGCGTTCTCCGTCTAGCTGCTTGTGGGGTACGCCTGCCCTGCGCTGATGGATAAGCTGTACACCATCTGGTTGACACCAGTACCACCTTAACTCGTTTTCCCAGCTGCTCCATTCCTCTGGGCGGTATCAGACGAGCAGCTATCTTGTCTGTTGCAGCAGCCATCTTGTCGAGCTGCATGCCACTTGCCAAAGTCGTGGTGCTTGGCTCACTGGGCTCGGCCTCCGGGTGATGGAGCACAAGACCTACCCGGCACCTCAGGTCAAGTCCTGGTAGGCGTGTCACCCTCAGCAGTATCACGTGCAGGTGCCCCCTCGGCCATGTTTCGGTACAAGGGCATAGCCTCTAGGGTGTACACCCAGTAAAAAAACCTTGCGGTCCCTCTGCACTGCCTCCAGAAGGATCTACAGACCCCTCGGCCCGGCAGCCGAATTAGCCTCGGTACTCGTACTGGTGTGAGAACATGAGGTTCCTTGCGTCCAGAAGTTTCCTTGGGAAGGGGTCGCCCTTGCAGGGTGCGCTGGAAAAGAGGCCCTGCCTTTGGCCTGGTCTTATGTCTGCCGAAGTCCTTCAAGTCCTAGAGGCGACTTCTGGCATAGCTCCCTCCACGTAGCCAGCCTGTTCTTCAGAGCACACAATGAAAGTACAACCTTCCCAGCCGTGGTCCGAGCAGAGGCAAAGGGCGTGGGGATTGGATGTAGGGAAGAGCCCCTCGCAGGCTGGACACCTGCTGAAGCCCGCTGAAGTTGACATACAACAGGGAGGAGCAAGTACCTGATTGATAAAAAGACAGAAGAAAGTATCCGGGGAAGAGCGCATGGTTTACATGGCCAAAGTCAAACCCGGGAGCGCTGGTAAAAATCGGCCTGTTCCAGTCGACACAGAAAAGGGGACTGAGGGGTGGTGCCGGTGGGCAGAGACAAGGCGGGTGGGGCGGGGGGTATGGGGGAGTTCCCAGGGCCATGCCCCCGCACCCCTCTAAATTTAAAGGGGAAGTTGGTATTTTCTGGTGAAAAAGGTTCCGTCTCCCGTCCCTAGCGAAGGACGCCCATGCAGTATGGAGGAATCGGGACGGGACGTAAGAGTACGTGCCCGACTGTGCACCGGAAGGTCTGGAATGAAGTCAGCTGTTTCCTGCCAAAGTCTCTAATTAATGGTTGCGTCTGCATTAGACTGATTAAGGCACAGTGAGGCATTGGAATAAACCTTCTTTCCATAAGCCTCCAAGATCTTCTCCTTGCCTAGAAGCGCCGAAGACGAGATAGCCAAGGACGACTGGGGCTTGGAATATAGAGAGGCCACAGCAATCACCGAGTGTGGCTGAGGGTGTGCTGACAGCAAGAGTGGATCCCCCTCCAATTGCCTGTACTTGGCGTTGAGGCGCCGATTGGTAGGCTGCACCGAATTGGGTTTAAGCCATCCTTTTTGGCCAAGTTGACTACATCCTTTGACATCGGGATCCCGGTTCTGGCCGTGGGGTGTAGAGTGATGACCTCGGCCAGGACCCCTGCCTCCGGTTGTTCAACCTCGGGTTGTGGAAGGGCGAAACATGCAAGTCGTTCATGGAAGGCCTTGGCTGAAGATGGTGTTTGGGTCCTCTTCCTCCTCGTCGGTGTCAACCAGGGTGTCTGGCGCCGGGAGAGTGCTGGGCGCTGAAGGCTGCGGGGTGGCGACCAGAGCCGGAGGCTGCTGTGGAACCGCCTGAACTCTAGGAGGCAGGGAAGCCGGAATCGGAGGACCCAGCATGGGCAGCTCTGGCTGCACAGGGGCCTGAGGTGCTGAAGCCATAGGAGGAATGACTATAGCCAGCATGTCCCTGATCACATCCCGAAGGACGGCGCCCATCTGGGGTGACCTTATGAGCGTGAGGAATCTTTTGAAAAACTGGTCTTCACATGCTGGTGGGGTGGCAGGCGGTATTGACGGAGTAGTGGGCAGCTGCTGGGGCCGGTGTGTACTCTGCCTTGTTTGTTGTGGGGCATATCTACCCTGCAATGCTGAAGGATACGCTGTAGGCCACGTACCTGGCGAAGACCAGTCCCACTTGGACACTCAATCGTCTACCTGCTCCCTGAATGGGGGTGGTGTCGGTCAAGCAGCCATTTTGTCTGGCTGCATGCCATGTGCCAGAGTTGTGGTCCTTGCCTTGCTGGGTCCGGCCTCCTCCTGGACTCTTGGCTGTGGAGCTTGAGGCCTAACCTGCACCTCAGGACGAGGCCTTGTAGGCGTTTCGCTGTCATGATCACAGCAAAAGTTCCTACAATTGCGTCCAAAAAGAGTTGGTCTTCAATCTACCATTTGTGGAGTTTAAGAAAAAGCAACTCAGGGCAGTGTTAGGCATGGGCGGCACTTCCCAACTCTCAACAGGGCTGCCTGGTTTATGCTGGTAGAATGCGCAGTGTAGGTCTAGTTGTTTTCTCTCTCCTCCTATTTAAGCCCCTCCCCTCGAGCATTCCCTGCTTCGCGTTCGAAAGAATCCAGTCAACGCTTGCCGCTGTCCCGCTTTAGGTCCTGTCACGTTTTAGCGCCACCTGTTACTCTTTCCCTTCTGTCATTTCGGTCCCCTTTTTGGCCCGTTCCAGTTTCCCTGAGCTCCCTGCAATTCCTACAATTTCCAGTCATAGTATTTTCCACAGTCGGTGTTTTGGAACTCCTGTCACAGACTTCATTTCGGTCACTCCTTTAGCCCCGTCATTTTTCCAGTCACGGAGCGACTTCCATAATTCAAGAGTTTCCTGTCAGAAAAGTTTTCGCAAGTATCTTGCTCTATTCTCTGAAGCAGCATGAGTCTTTTCATGATATAGTGAAATTCAATGTTGCATTGTAATTAGTTTCTGAACATTGTTTGCGCGTAACGTATGGAGCTGAGTTGCGCTTCATAGCTACTGAGTGTTCCTCAGTGAAGGATCTTAGCTTGGCGTGTGTTCTTTACATATTGTTGAGTACGCCACACGCCTTGTATGGCATGTTGCCATATGTTTTTTCACTTATTTCCAAAGGCTTGAATGCTTTGGGGGTTGTGAGTGTGTTTCCTTGAGGTAAATTCGTTTTCCGGTTGTGGTGCCCATGAATGCGTGGGTGTAGAAATTCCTCACACACTCTAGGCACTCCTACATTTCCCAGTCCTAATTCCAGTCACTTCAGTCCGGCCCAGTTATCCTGGTTCCATCTCCCCTCTTCAGAACTAGCGCCCCTGCACAGACGCAGGATGGAGAGCTAACATTAATTCCTAAGGTAATTAAAGAAGGGGCTGTAGTGTCATATGAGAGTGTAGAATTAGTTAAACTCCATAGAAGTGCTAATCAAAATTCTTAGAAATCTCTTGTGTTTGTCCTAGGAACTCACATTCGCATGATTGAAGGGGGGACTGGGAGCTACACCAATTGAGAAGAACAGAGTCACGTAGTTCCATCGTGAGTGTCCCCGCAGAGTCCAGGTAAGCGTTACAGAACGCGAAGCCCTTTGAAACATACTCTGCCTGGACATCATGGGAACTCCTGAGGTTGATCTGTTGGCCCAATTGTTGGGGGAATTGAGAGCGGAAGTGCATGCAGCACGTTCCGAAACTAATGCTCTGAGGAAAGAGTTAGTGGTAAACCGGGATAGAACTGAGGAGTTGGCCCGCCAATTATTGCAGTCACAAGCTGGACAGGTTCCGTTGCCTTCTGGTAACCCCCAAGTTTCAGCCCCAATTGCACCATCAGTTCCTGTCCAAGTAATCGTACCAGGAAATATTCCCTTGGCCCCCCCAGAACGCTTTTTCGGAGACCCAAAAAAGTTTGCCGTGTTTCTGAATCAATGCAGGCTACATTTCTTATGCAGGCCGGGAACGTTTCCCACAGACCAATCTAAGGTGGCCTTTGTGTTGTCTTACCTGGGTGGGTATGCTGCTGACTGGGCAGTTCCTCTTGTCAATAGAGATGATCCTGTGTTGAGAAACTTTCAAAACTTCCAATGCGAACTAGAAAAACTTTTTGCCCGCCACACCCAAGGACAAGCATTAGATAATGAATTATTGTCACTTCGACAGGGTAATCAAGATTTGCTAGCATATGTAGCCACTTTCAATAGACTTGTTGCAGAAATCAATTGGCCTTCAGAGAAAAGAACAACCTTGTTTTACCGTGGGTTGCGGGGTGAGCTGAAGGATGTCCTAGCACAAGTGGTGAATCCACCAGAAGGAATTGCCGAATTCATAGACTTAACCATCCAGTTGGATCACCGACTTCAAGATCGGAGAATGGATCGAGGTCGCCCAGAGAGTCGGGCATATTTTGTTCGCCCCAAGGAAACTTCTGGAAGGGTGTCATCAGAGAACCATGCCGAACCTATGCAACTGGGTGTCATTCGTATTCCTATCTCCCAAGCTGAGAGAGAAAGGAGGCGGCAGCAACAGCTCTGTTTGTACTGCGGGAAGGCTGGTCATTTCCTGAAGGACTGTCCTGTGAAAACTTCACGAAAACCACTGGGCGGTGTTAGTCAGGAAAACAAGGAGCAAACTCCGGAAAACTTAAGTGCCCGACAAGCATAGAGGTCAGCTTGTCGAGCGTGAAGAAGGTTTCGGCGACCTCACACTTTGTGATTCCAGTTATCCTATTCAGTCAGGATTGTCCTACAAAAAGATTCACGCTAAACGCTTACATTGATTGTGGGGCCATCGGCAACTATATGGATTTAAACCTGGCAAGCAGATTGGGCATCCCGTTAACTGATAAGTTGGAAGCAGAAAATGTTTCTGGAGTGGATGGCACTCCCCTTGTGTCAGGTCCAGTTACACAACGCACTAACGATATCATAATGCTCTGCCTGGGGGAACACAAGGAGGAGATTTCCTTTGACCTTATTCAGGCGCCACAATTCCAGATCATCCTAGGAATTCCTTGGCTAGAAAGACATAATCCTGTCATTGATTGGCGTGCAAGAACTGTGGTGTTTGGTTCAGAGTGTAAAGAAACTTGTAGTGGGACAGAACATGCTCAGGAAAAGAAACTACAGCCGAACACTCCAGAAGTTACGTTGGGTCTCATTGGGTTGTTGCCCTATGAATATCAACGGTTCAAGTATGTTTTTCAGGAGGAGAAGCAAGCTGAGGTTCTGCCCCCTCATAGACCTTATGATTGCCAGATAGATCTGGTTCCAGGAGCCCAACTTCCGTGCCATCGAATTTATGCATTAACTGAAAAGGAAAACCTCCATTTGAAAACGTATCTGGATCAGTATTTAGCCAACGGATTTATTCGACCATCCAAGTCCCCAGCAGCATCGCCTTTGTTCTTCGTGCCCAAAAAGGAAGGAGACCTAAGAACCTGCATCGATTACAGGGCCCTAAATCAAATCACTATAAAGAACCGATACCCCTTGCCTCTGATTTCCACGTTGCTGGACCAGGTGAAAGGAGCCAGGATCTTCACCAAACTAGACCTTCGTGGGGCATACCATCTCGTTCGTATTAAACCTGGAGATGAATGGAAGACTGCCTTTCGCACACGTTATGGACTCTTCGAATATCAGGTTATGCCCTTTGGGTTATGTAACGCTCCAGCAGCCTTTCAGTCATTCATGAATGACATTTTTCGGGAGCTTCTGGATATCTGTGTTGTGATATATGTGGATGACATCCTGATTTTTTCTGCCGACCCCCGGGAACATGTCAAACATGTAACTTCTGTTCTTCAAATCCTCGAGGAAAACTTCTTGTATGTAAAATTGGAGAAATGTCATTTCCATGTTCCACAGGTGGAATTTTTGGGATTCATATTGTCTTCGGAAGGAGTGAAAATGGACAACAGAAAGGTTGACGCAATTCTATCCTGGCCAGCTCCAACATCAGTTAAAGGAGTCCAAAGTTTTTTGGGGTTCGCTAACTTTTATCGACGATTTGTGTCTGATTTTTCTCAGCTGGTTCATCCTATCACGTCGTTGCTGCGAAAGAATAAGACCTTTGCTTGGACAAATGAGGCTGGTGAGGCCTTCCAGAAACTTAAAGAGAAATTCACTGCAGCTCCTGTCCTTCAACATCCTAAGTTGGATCTTCCCTTTGTGGTAGAGACCGACGCATCCAACGTCGCCATGGGCGCAGTCTTGTTGCAGCGTGACCCTATCTCGCACGAATTACACCCAGTGGCCTTTTGGTCAAAAAAGTTCTCAGCAGCGGAATTGAATTATACAGTCACCGATAAGGAGTTGTTGGCGATCAAGTGTGCATTGAAGGAATGGAGACATTATCTGCTTGGGGCTAGGCACACAGTTACCATTTTCACAGATCATCGGAATCTGCAGTACTTGCGTTCAGCAAAGGCACAATCTTCGCGTCAGTTGAGATGGGCTCTTTTCTTTGCTGAGTACGACTTTGTTATCACATTTCGGCCTGGTATCCGTAATGGAAAGGCCGACGCGCTGTCCCGAATTGGTAAGGGAGAAGAAGCTTACAGTGCCACAACTCCGGTGGAGATAATTCCAGTTGAAAAAGTGCTTGGAGTCATGGATGTTACAGATCCCTTATTTGAAAAATTGAGAGTTGAAATCAAGGCCAATATCAATACTGCAGAATTGCAAAAATGGGAATCCGAAAAGGAACAATGTTATGTACAGGACGAATTGCCCTTTTATAAGGGGTGACTATTCTTGCCCACTCAAAAGCTACGAGAGCAACTGATCACAGACTACCATAGTGCACTGATGGAAGGACATCCGGGAGTCACTAAAACATTAGAAAGAATCAAGAGATCGTATTGGTGGCCAACTTGGCGTAAGGATGTAATTCAATTCATCAAGACCTGTGGAGTTTGTGCTCAAAATAAATCACAGAAAATGAAACCTGCCGGTCTTCTCAAACCATTGGAAGTTCTGCCTCTTCCTTGGCATACACTCTCCCTAGATTTTATTACAGACTTACCCAACCGTGGAGGATTTGACACCATACTGGTGGTGGTGGATCTATTTTCTAAGATGGCACACTTTGTGGCATTGAAAGGATTGCCTACTGCGTCAGTCCTAGCCAAGGTATTTTTGGAGAACATTGTAAGGCTGCATGGCTTTCCTTCCATTGTGGTGTCTGATCGGGGACGTCAATTTGTCTCTGAATTCTGGAAAAGATGCTGCAAGATGGCTCAGATGGAGATACGTTTGTCCACTAGTTATCACCCACAAACTGATGGGCAAACAGAACGCACAAATCAAACGTTGGAACAGTACCTCAGGTGCATGCTTCATCAAACTGACGACTCTTGGCAGAAAATATTGTGGATTGCAGAATATGCCTACAATAATTCCGTACACTCCTCGACTGGATTAAGTCCATTCTTCACTGTTTTTGGGCGACATCCACGAACCTCGGTTCATGATCCACCTGAATCTCTGGAAATGCCTGCTATTAAGACACTGCATGACAACATTATAACCGCTGTTCACCTCGCCAGAAAACAGTTGTACTTGGCGAAGACTGCTCAGAAGAAGTTTGCTGATCAAAGGCGAAGAGACTCCCCAGAATACAAGGTGGGAGACTCAGTTTGGTTGGCCACAAGGAATCTGAGGTTGAGAGGATCCAGGAAATTTCTTCCAAGATTCTTGGGTCCTTTTACCATTGAGAAGATCATCAACCCGGTGGCCATGAAATTAACGCTCCCCAAAAACATGAAAATTCATTCAGTGTTCCATGTGTCTTTGTTGAAGGCTGTAAGTCCAAATACCCGAATCCAGGGTCCACCGGCTCCTGTAATTGTGGAAGGTGACCAACCAGAGTACGAGGTAAAGGCTATCTTGGACTCTAAGGTTGTTCGCAGAAAATTGCATTACTTGGTGGACTGGAAGGGTTATGGGCCGCAGGATAGAACTTGGGAACCCCTCGAAAACATTCACGCTCCTCGATTAATTAAATCCTTTCATCTGAATAACCCCAGCAAGCCAGGGGGAGAAGGGTTCACCGTAGGAGGGGCCTTGGGGGGGAATACTGTCATGATCACAACAAAAGTTCCTACAATTGCGTCCAAAAAGAGTTGGTCTTCAATCTACCATTCGTGGAGTTTAAGAAAAAGCAACTCAGGGCAGTGTTAGGCATGGGCGGCACTTCCCAACTCTCAACAGGGCTGCCTGGTTTATGCTGGTAGAATGCGCAGTGTAGGTCTAGTTGTTTTCTCTCTCCTCCTATTTAAGCCCCTCCCCTCGAGCATTCCATGCTTCGCGTTCGAAAGAATCCAGTCAACGCTTGCCGCTGTCCCGCTTTAGGTCCTGTCACGTTTTAGCGCCACCTGTTACTCTTTCCCTTCTGTCATTTCGGTCCCCTTTTTGGCCCGTTCCAGTTTCCCTGAGCTCCCTGCAATTCCTACAATTTCCAGTCATAGTATTTTCCACAGTCGGTGTTTTGGAACTCCTGTCACAGACTTCATTTCGGTCACTCCTTTAGCCCCGTCATTTTTCCAGTCACGGAGCGACTTCCATAATTCAAGAGTTTCCTGTCAGAAATGTTTTCGCAAGTATCTTGCTCTATTCTCTGAAGCAGCATGAGTCTTTTCATGATATAGTGAAATTCAATGTTGCATTGTAATTAGTTTCTGAACATCGTTTGCGCGTAACGTATGGAGCTGAGTTGCGCTTCATAGCTACTGAGTGTTCCTCAGTGAAGGATCTTAGCTTGGCGTGTGTTCTTTACATATTGTTGAGTACGCCACATGCCTTGTATGGCATGTTGCCGTATGTTTTTTCACTTATTTCCAAAGGCTTGAATGCTTTGGGGGTTGTGAGTGTGTTTCCTTGAGGTAAATTCGTTTTCCGGTTGTGGTGCCCATGAATGCGTGGGTGTAGAAATTCCTCACACACTCTAGGCACTCCTACATTTACCAGTCCTAATTCCAGTCACTTCAGTCCGGCCCAGTTATACTGGTTCCATCTCCCCTCTTCAGAACTAGCGCCCCTGCACAGACGCAGGATGGAGAGCTAACAACATTAATTCCTAAGGTAATTAAAGAAGGGGCTGTAGTGTCATATGAGAGTGTAGAATTAGTTAAACTCCATAGAAGTGCTAATCAAAATTCTTAGAAATCTCTTGTGTTTGTCCTAGGAACTCACATTCGCATGATTGAAGGGGGGACTGGGAGCTACACCAATTGAGAAGAACAGAGTCACGTAGTTCCATCGTGAGTGTCCCCGCAGAGTCCAGGTAAGCGTTACAATCGCCCTCGGTTGCGTCGCTGGGCCCCCTCAGACATTTGTCCAGTAATAGGGCATAGCCCCCTCGGGTGGACACTCAGTACTGTCTCCGGAAGGATCTAGCAACCCCTCGGCCTGGCGGCCAGTAGCTGAATGAGCATCAGTACCTGTGCTAGTGTGCAAACCTGAACGGTCCCTCCCACTCTGGCGTTTCCTGGGAAAGGAGTCGACCTTGCGGGGTGCAATGGAAAAAGCAGCCCTACCTTGGGCCTTGACTTGTGTTTGACGAAGTTCTTCAAGTCCTCTGGAGGAGACTTTTCTAAAAGCTCCCTCTACCGAGCTAACCTCTTCAGAGCGCATGCTGTAAGCACGTCACAACCCTCCCAGCCATGTTCAGAGACAAGGCAGCAGAGGCAAAGAGCATGGGGGTCGGACGTATGGAAGAGCCCCTCGCAGGCTTGACACCTCTAGCAGCATGGCGCCACAGGACAGAGCTCCTTATTAAAGACAAAAGACAGTATTCGGGGAAGAGCGTGTGCAAAAGGCCAAAGCTAAACCCAGGAGCGCTGGTGAAAGCGGTCCATTGCCGCAAAGCGGAAAAGAGGACTGGGAGTGGCGCCGGTGGGCGGAGTCAGAGGAGCACATGCTACCAGGGGTGCATCCCCTGCACATCTATAAATTTAAAGGGAAAGATTTTTTCTGGTGAAAAATGTTCCATCTCCAGTCCCTAGCGAGGGACGCCCAGTCTTCCGTTCCTTGCAAGGGATGCGCTATACTGTATGGAGGAAAGGGACGGGACTTAGGAGTAAGAGCCTTACCTGGGCCCAAAGGTGTGCAGCTAGGGATTCTTGAATACCCGTACTGCCCTCAACAAACAGCTTGGGAGGGGAGAGGCAATGGAAACTTAGCTAAATACTCAGGATAATCTTTCTGAAGGTCTTCCATTCCTTTGTGGTAAAAGGAGAGGAATGTAGGTTTATGACTTACATTTTCCAAAGATAATCACTTTCAATGTGATTTCTCAACTGCTTGCGATTCTTGCAAGAGTTTGAAAAGAGGAAGACTCACTCCTAGAGTAAGACAACTTCTTGTCCTCCTTAATGAAAGCAGCATTGAGATTACGATTTTTCTGCGGTAGGCTTTTTTTTGCAGGAGTTGCTGTGGGAGTTTTTCCCAGCATGGACACTGAGCATATGGCACAACTTTTGCTTCATTCTAGCAGACACCTAACCGGACTAAGACTCCTGTCTCATGTCCTCTTTCTAAGCAGAAAAGGCAAGCTTTGTGTCTGTTGTAAAATGCAGCAGTCATATTAAACATGCCTTGAAGCCGGCTTTGACAGGACTAGTTCACAGCAAAAATATGACTCTGGAAAAAGAACTGGGGGGAATATGCTAGGATTGGTGTGCGCGACATCACTTCCGTCACAAGATGGTGCCAAAGAATCCATGAATAGAGAAACATATGAAGTAGATGGCATATGGGCTTGATGCAGAAGATAAATAAACGGTGGGAGCAATGTTTCCATTAAAAATACCCTGTATGAAGTAAGCATCATAGGTGGTGTTGATCCACTTCTTAAACAAGGTCAGGCTCTCTGCCAATGGAAGCACGGAGGGGAATTGAATCAAACTAAAGGAGTTCTGAGGGGACTGAGGTAGCAGTAGTGTTGTCCGGGCGTACATCTCTCCCCTACATCGCTACTGCTGCTGGGACTTCTGGTTCTCTGGGTGTGAACACAAAGATTATGAAAGGACCAAACTAAGCAAGAGGGCTGTTTAACAACCAACCCAAGAAATGCAGCCATACTTTGAGTCCTTAAAACTGATCAAATGAAACTGCTTCGTCAGTGTGTGTCACATGTTGGATACCAATGAAACAGATGGCAGTTAAGCAATAGCTCAAGTTACTGGCGATCACACAGGTATCTCTGGTGGGGCTTTGAACCATGCTGCTATGGGGGAGCTAAACTTAATTTTCTAGCAAAACATTTTTATCTTTAAGAATATTTGGAAGTATTAGAATAGTGGGTTAACCCTCTGACATCAGTGTCTTAAATGCTCAAGATTCGTAGGAAGGCATTCATGGACATTTCTTTTTCAAGCATACTAATTCAAGGGTGTCTTGTTCAGTTTCCATCCCCTGGATCCTCTACAATGACTCGAAAAAGGGAACACATTGGATAGTGTTGAATTCATGGTCAAAAGACTGAGGCAAAAAGTTAAGAAAATCTTCAGGTACAGTCTGTGCTAGACAGTGATAATGCAATTGCAAACTATTTTCCCCCACACACTCAGATCGCTTTTCAGAAGGGCAAGGTTAGGATGACCATTTAGAACTGTTATTTAGTCTGCTGTAGAAAGAGGAAGTGGTTCTTCCAAAGGAGAATTCTAATTTATCTGATTGGTTGGACATGCTATCTTGTTAGCTGTAATTTAAAACTACTTATTTAGGCACCTCTTAAAAAAATAAAGCCCATACGTTGCATATTATTTTGTGCTGTTTGAATTCAAAGTTCTAAAAGTTACTGTAGTTTTAACCGCATCCTTATTTTTTTCCAAAGTCTAGCAAGTAGGTGCTAACTATACCTGCAGTGCCGCAAGGGAATCTTCGCTACCTCCATTGGAAGAGAATATGCCTAGATTAAGCGTGGAGAGCTGCCCACACAATACCTAGTTTCATGGATACTTCGCTCCAGAGGTGGATAGGCGCACTCCAAGGCAACTAAGGGAACTGGGCAGGCGGGAGGGGGGGGGGGTCGAGGTGGAAGTGTAGGCAAGGAATGTGAGACATGGTTTCCATTGGACGGTATGTACATTTTTCTAACTGATACTACCTTCCCCTGGAGACTCGATCTTTGAAAAATCCCCAGCAATGCAAACAAAAGTGATCAGGATTGATGAGTCTCAGAGGAATCAAGACAAGTGTCCATCCTAAGATGCTCTTCCACCACAGCATAAAATTGAGCATCCACTTTAAATTTAGTATAGCGCAGAGCCCGGCCTGAGGCATGGAAATCCCGGACCCTCTGGTGCCTCACCTCAGTACCCTTTGAACACAGATTTGTAGATACCTGGCTACTCAATCAATATGGGCCCTTGGCATACTAGCGGGGGAAGGTGGGTAGGCCGTACGGAGGAAAGGGAACTAAGAGTACTCTAGTCACAACGATGAGTAACTTTAAATACTCATACATCCCGTCCCCTTTCTTCCATCCTTGTTGGCTATTCCACCGAACAAGACTATAGGGGGGGAGCTGGGATAACCTGCATCTCATCTAGGATGAAGAAAAAAGGTTCTTCAGCAGCGCCTGACCAAACTCTGCATCGCGCCTGGAGCTGGTGTCCAGTGAGTAGTGCTTACAGAAGGCCTACGGAAGCATGTCTCTGAAACGCAACCCATCAACAGTATTGGGTGGGTACCCTCTTTTAGGTTTGCGGGGGAGGGGCTGACTCTTGAGGGTAGTATCATTCAACAAAGAAAAAGGGTGAGTCAAGGCTACCCCTCCCTTAAACGCGCAGGTAGTGCTAGCAACCTACAGAGGGCTAAATTGTATTTTCCTCAGGCATTTGTGATCAAACTAATACGTTAGGGTACTGTTAAAACAGTTTATTCTGAATAAGCATTGAACATGCTATATTATAAGACAATTACCAACAAATATATCACCGCTGTCATTCACAACACAGACATTAGGTTCTAAAAGAGTGAGGTTAGTAACTAAAGTGAATTCATGTGCTGCAAACAGTGACAGCACATTTCATCTGTCGACACTATTGCGTGTTTCCAGTTCGGAGGTCAAGCAGAAAGTTTTTCTGGTTAGCACAGTTTGTAATATCCACCAAACTTTCTTCAGGACACTGGTGCTACAAGCAGTGGGAAGTTGTTATCAAACACGTTTGGTGATAGATGAATCTAAATAAAAACAAATTGTGTCCGAAGGTGTGGCTAATATGAGTAAGATCAACGAAAAATCCACAGTATTAGGCTCTAGTATCTGGAGGTTGGTGCCTACCTAATATTTCTTCAATGCGTCTTAGGCTGAGAATAGGAAAGACTCATCTATACAGTCATATGTTTCAAATTTGCACTGATGGCTGCTGAGAGAGGTGAAAATAAGATATTGTACCTCATTGATCAGCATGCTTCGTATCTGTGTGTTAGGCCTGGCAATAGTGGTTGTTGGATTACCCAGTTAAGTGCTTTTATCAAACGAAGTCCTGAAAAGGCAATAATACTTCGAGGTCAGCAGTGCTGGATCAGCTAAACGCTGCAAGTCGTTCTGGAAGACAAACACAATGTATGCAAGCTGTGTGAGTACCAAACACTCAGCGGGTGGGGGAACAAATTTATATTTTACAAATTCTACCGCAATTGATTGCCCATCTAGGTAGCTAGGTCTCTCTTGACTAACAAGATGAGACTGAATGGCAACGTGCCATATTCTACCAGGATCCAAGTTACATAAAGCTACACCAAGAGGTATAGGGACAAATTGTTTGAACAGGCGTAGGTGGCTTATAAGCCCGATGGTGCAGTTATAGTAGCAGGGGCACACAGTGACAGAGGCATATGCAGAGAAGACTGGCTTAATTATTCAAAGGTGCTGTTGCAGCATGTGTTCTGAGCGCATAGCTGAGAAGGAACAAGTTACTTACCTGTAACTGTTGTTCTCCAGCATGGGTCTGGCATGGATTCACATGCTCATGAATATTCCCCGTCGTCAGGCTGGGACTCCTCGGTAAAGAAAAAATCAGTATCAGTTTTGTTTCTGATCTGTCTTTCGTAGTAGTAACCAATCACTGATCTCTGCGTCATACTGACCACAGCCAATGACTGCCCTCTACCTAAGCCCCGCCTCTGGCAGCCATCTTCAGATTTGGTAGCACGTGAAGAGGCAGTATGACCAAGTGAGGAGCCGCAGAGGGGTAGGTGGGAGGGTTCGCATGTGAATCCATGCCAGACCCATGCTGGAGAACAACAGTTACAGGTAAGTAACTTGTTCCTTCTCCAGCATGGGGTCTGGCATGGATTCACATGCTCATGAATATAAGAATAAATAGCAGTACACACATGCACAACCACGGGGGGGGGTGGCAAAAGGCTCAACATTAAGCAATACAAAAAACTCAACATTAAGCATCTCTTACCTCCTCACCAGGCTCACCTTAAGTGAACAGGTTGCGCAGCACTGCTTGGCCGACCCTGGACTCCTCCCTGGAGTCCCAATCGACACAGTAGAATCTCATGAAGGTGTGCATCGACCTCCACGTAGCAGCCCTGCAGATGTCCAGCAGGGGCACACCAGATAAGAACGCCGTAGCAGCAGCGATCGCTCTGGTCGAGTGGGCTCTCGGACGGCCTGGCAGCGGTCGGTTAGCCAACTGGTGGCAGTGCATGATGCAGCCGGAGAGCCATCTGGAAATAGAAGACTTCGAGAGAGCCTTCCCTTCATTTACAGGTCCAAAGTTCACGAACTGCTGTGATGTCCTCCGGAAACTCTTCGTGCGGTCCACGTAGAACTTCAGCGCTCTAGCCACATCCAGCGAGTGCAAAGTCCTCTCGGCCGGCGACAAAGGAGACAGGAAGAAAACAGGTAACACCAAGGGCTCGTTAAGATGGAGGTCCGACGGCACTTTGGGCATAAAGGAGGTGTGCGTCCTAAGCACCACCCTCGAGGCATGGAAAGTCCAGTACGGTGCTTTGCAGTATAGGGCCTGGATCTCTCCCACTCGTCGTGCGGAGGTAATGGCCACCAGGAATGCAGTCTTCCACGACACAAACTTCATCGATGCGGAGTGCATCGGCTCGAATGGGGGCCCCCATGAGCCTGGTCAGCACCACGTTAAGTTCCCACGCCGGGGCCGGGGCCTTCACCGGCGGGAACGACCGGAACAGTCTCTTCATAAACCTTTACCAGTCGATGGGTGTTAGGAAAGATTTCGTAATTGTAGGTAATTTTCCTTCCATGTGGCAACCCCTAAACTTTTTGCTGTTGTTTTTCACCTTGTTCTTGACTTTGCCAGAGAAGTGCAGCCTTCTGCCGCACTCCTCTAGGCTTTCGCTCCTTTCTTACGGGGAAACTGACATGCCCTTAAGACAGTCAGTACCGGGGAACGCTGTTTCCCGTAGTTTCTTTTATCATGTTGCGGCTTTCGTGCAACATGACACAAGAGGGCACTGTAAGCTAAGTTACAGCTCTCTTGGGTCTCTAGCCTTCTACAGGCCCTAGATACTCGTTTAGGATTGTATCTGGTCGGTGCAAGTGATTCAGGGACAGAATGGTGGCAGCGATCGTTTGTGTTTTGAGCTCCTTTTGGCGTTCTAAGCGCGTTTCTCGCGCTTAACCCAAAATGGTGGCCTGGCTCCCAAAATGGCCAGACCACGAGGCTCCTTTGTCCTGTCCGCTTACCGTCTTGCTCCCTTCACCTTCCCCAGGTCGAGCCGACCCGGGGCCTTCCTTATTTGGACATGTACTTTCCCACGAAACACGGATGCTTTCGCGGGCTTCTACATGTCTTGTGTGTGCCTCCAGGATGTGGGCTGGGATGTCTGGTGCCAATACACATCCTGGGTGCCAGAGAGTCAAGGGTGGTGTGAATGCCTGGGACCACCGTGGTCCGTGATTGGTCCACGAATGGTGTGAGTGTTGATGAGCGGATCTCCCATTGGGTCCCCTCCGTTTTGGCGCGAAGGGAACCGTGGATAAGAGGGGGCTGGAAACACCACTACCATGTCGATCTGAGTTCTCACGAACAAAGGAATACAGGAGCCAAGTATCCTGCAACCAAGAGGCTGGACCGAGAAATCGCTGGTGACCCGCTGAAGGACTTCTCCTCTGCACTGCTGTCGCCTTGTGAAACCCTTTTCACCTTTGATCGAACCAGAAGGCCTGTACTGGTACTTCGACCCTTGGAATAGCGGGAACAGCTATTCTCGGCATCTTCACCATCTCCTGTCAGTAAGCCTTCGGAAGCGTCTCTGGGCCATCCAGCTGACTAACCAGCTTACACGGGAGTCTTGCTCTGTAACCGCCGCCAGGTTGTGTAGTATTTCGAGCCCTTGTCACTCTCACACGCTTCGTACACTTGGCGTTCCCAGGTCTGAAGTGAGTAGTGTACATTTGTCTCAGATACACACGGCCGCTCCGTTGCCCTGCTGTGGTAACAAACTGTGCGGGTTTCTTCGATTGGGACGTCTTTTTACTCAACACGACGACGAGGCGTTCCCTGCTCTTCTGAACCTGCCAGCTGCTGAAACTGACGCGGAGAAGCCTGGGTCTGCTTGCATCGGGGACCGGTGAGTAGCATAGCTAGGATCTGGTCGCCCTCCTGCAGGAGCCCATTGCTTTTCCCCGCTGTGTCAAACAACACCCTTTTTCGTACTCGCGCTCTGCTTCTGCCTACTGTGGATGGCTGCGCTTGAGTCGCGGAACTTGTTCTTTTGTGCACTGAACTGCCTGATTTCCCTCGAAGAGCTTCTCCTTTTGCCCGTTGGCACCAGCGCGTGCAGGCACTTTTGAGCACAAGGCTCCACTCTTCGCAGGGCTCGGACTTCCATCTAGTTAGGTGCCTCTGAAGGTGAACTGGGTCTAAGCATTATTTCGCACTGCCTGTTTTCCCTCCCTTTTAGGTGGACTACACATTTCGTGCATATAACGCTTAAGACTGGTTGTATTTGTATATATATTGTGTTGATATGGTATGTGTTGGTTTACTATCGTTATATTGTGATTTTCTCTAGTTACGGTCATTGTTTTAAAGGCCTTGAAATAAATGTGTATATATATTTTTAATATAACAACTGTTTGGAGTAGTTTGTAAGTGATCTTGCTTTGTGTGCTCATTGCGGGCTTTCAGTCACCCTCACCCCTCTTGAGACCTAGTCTTGACCGCCGCGATCGCTACCTTGATTGGTCTGGCTCGTCCAGAGGTTACCCTGTTCCAAGTAATTAGGTTGGCCTTCTGAACTTCTGCGCCACCAGGACATAGTTCAGAAATCGGTTTTAACAATGGGACCACAGGGACGTCCGTCCTGTGGTTCTGGTATATCTGGAGATCGCCGCCAGATGAATCTTAATGGAGGCATGGGCTAGCCCAGCCTTTGCCAGTGATAGCAGGTACGGCAGTACTTGAGGGGCCGTAATCCGTAGGGGGTTGATCTTCTGTGCTCGGCACCAGATAGAGAACCTCTTCCACTTATGACCGTAGCATTTGAGAGTCAAGGACGCCCTGGCCTTTGCAAGAACCTCTCTGCAATCGGCCGGATATCGTAGCCTCCAAACTCTAGCGCTGCAGGAGCCAAGCCTGCAGGTTCAGCGACGCCGGGTCGTGGTGGAAGATGGTGCTTCCTTCTCTGGAGAGAAGGTCCGCGTCCGCCGACATCTTGATGGGAGGGGATGTTGACAAGTCCAGAAGGTCCGGGAAACAGATCTGCCTCGGCCACGCCGGTGCGACGAGGTTCATCCTGCACCGGGACCTCTTGAGTTGGCTGATGAGGCGAAGCAGCAACGGCAACGGAGGGAACGCATACAGGTATAGGCCGTCCCAGGGGAACGAGAACGCATCGCCCATGCTTCTCGGCTGGGGAAACCTGCTGGCGAACCTCTTGCACTTCGAGTTCGTCGCTGTTGCGAACAGGTCGATTTGGGGTTTGCCCCATCGTCGGAAGAGTTGATCCACCTGATCCTGGCGCAGTTCCCACTCGTGACACGCGCGCAGCTCCCTGCTGAGCGAGTCGGCGATGGTGTTGCTTTCTCCTGCCAGATAGAAGGGAACCAGGAACATCCCCTGGGCGACCGCCCATTGCCACAGATCCTGTGCCTCCTTGGATAGGGCTGGGGATCTGGTGCCTCCCTGCTTCCGTATGTAAAACATTGTCGTGGTGTTGTCCGTGAAGATCCGCACCACCCTGCCCTTGAGCGACGGGAGGAATGATTTGAGAGCCCAGAACACGGCTCAGAGTTCCAGGACATTGATGTGCAGGAGCCTCTCCTCCGGGAGCCAGAGGCCTCTTGCGTGGAGATCTCCGTTGTGGGCGCCCCAACCTTCCAGGGAGGCGTCCGTCGTCACCGTCTCCTGGTACGCCGGCGTCTGAAAGTCCTTGCCCGTCGTGAGGTGTGCTCGAACGCCCCACCACTGAATCGCCCGCCGGAACACCTCGTTGAGGGGGACCCCGTCTTCGAAGGTGCCCATTGCCTGCATCCAACGGGCGTCGAGAAATTCTTGAAGAGGGCGCATCCGTAGTCTGCAGAGGCGCACCAGGTAGATGCAAGAGGACATCATCCCCAGGAGGGACTTGATGGACCTCACCCTGGCCACGTCCGTGGCTAGCAGGCGCTACACTTTGCCTAGAATGGTCTTCGTTCGTTTTTCCGACGGGGCCGCCAGGCGCCTCACTGTATCGAGCTTCGCTCCCAGAAACAGGGCCACCTGCGACGGCACCAGGTTAGGACTTTGGGTAGTTTATGGCGAATCCCAGGTCTGTGAGTAGCTGGATGGTCCTCGTAGTGTGTTCGACAGCGAGTTCCCTCGTCCTTGAGCGGATGAGCCAGTCGTCCAGGTAGGGGTAGACGTGAATCCCCTGCAGGTGCAGCCGTGCCAACACTGGTGCTAGGCACTTGGTAAAGACCCTGGGGGCCGACTTCAATCCGAACGGCAGTGCTCTGAATTGGTAGTGGCGTCCCTGGACGACCAACCTGAGGAACTTTCGGTGACTTTTGAGGATGGGAACGTGGAAGTATGCATCCTCCAGGTCCAATGACGATAGAAAGTCGCCTTCCTCCAGCTGTCCCAGTACGTGCTGGAGGGCAACCATCCTGAACTTTTGTGATCTGATGTGTTTGTTCAAACGACAAAGGTCCCGGATGGGGCGCCAGCCGCCCGTCTTCTTCCTGACGAGGAAGTACCTTGAGTACACCCCGGAGCCTCTTCGGGACAAGCTCGATGGCGCCTTTCCTTAGCATCGCCCGTACTTCCAACAGCAGTTGCGGGACGTGATTTTCCTTCCTGGCCACAGGTGGATTGTGAGGGGACTTCTTCAGGAATTCGATAGAGTGTCCTCTTGCCAGGGTATACAGCACCCAACGGTCGGTGGAGATGGACTTCCACACGCCGACGAAATTCGTCAGCCGGCCTCCCACCGGGGTGCTTCGGTGGGGGCCCGAGACCAAGGCCGGTTCAATCCTGCTTGGAGGTGGTGGCCTTGCCGCCTTGGCCACCTGCAGTATTTCCAGGGCAGGAAGTCCAATATGGGGACCAGCTTAAACCAGAGCTCCCTGTCGTAACGGGCCATGATCGCCAGGGCGTTGGCCGCTTTGATCGTCGTCTCCGCCGATATGACCCGCTGCCCCATGGCGTCCAACTTCTTTCCCTCGCCGTCCAGCGGGGAATTCGACGTCGAGGCTCCTGACCCCGCCGCTTTCTTCTTCGCCACCGCCGAGACGACCGGGTCTGGCGTTGGCTGGGCCCTGAGGCACAGGGGAGCGGTTTCGGGGACCCGGTACTTCTTCTCGTACCGGTCCTGTTTGGCTGGTGCCGTGGAGGGGTTTTTGAGAACCGACAGGCCCTCCTCCCAGATGTCATCGATTAGAGGCACTGCGATTACAGTCTTCCTCTTGGCCTCCCGGCGCTGATGGAGGAAACATTCCTTTTTCTGCTCCTCCGGGCAGAGCTGGAACAATTTGGACGCCCTGGCGATCATGGCGTGGAAAGAGCCAAACTCGTCGGGCGGCGAGGCCCGTGCGACGGGAGACCCGTTCCGTCGTCGTCGCCCTCAGAACCCGTCATCGAGCCCAACGCACCGTCATCTCCCGACTCGTGGGAGGATGAGGAGGGAACTGTAGGCCTTACGGGGGCGAGCGGAGGAGAGCGTTGGGTCCTCTGTCGTTTGTTCTGAGGACTTCCCGACGGGCCAGGTTGCGGGTCCTCCGGCCTGGGCCGTGGGAATCTCGTCCTTATCTCGGAGCATAAGGACTGGATCGCAGACAAAATGGCCGCCGAGCCATCCTGAGGCCTAGGTTCCGGCCGCGCCGGAAGGGAAGGCTGCTCTTCCTCGCCATCGTAGTCGTCCTCGGTTATCTCCCGAGGATCTTCCTTACGGGATCGAACCTTCTCGAATTGAACTTCGAGGTTCCTCACGGTCTCGGTCAGTTCCTCCTCCGAGGCGGACTCTGAGCTCGAGGAGGCTACCGTGCCCCCCCCTCGCTTCTTCCACCATGGCGGCCACGACGATGGGCTGAAAAGAGGATTCCCTCCTTGGCGGCAGAGAAACTCTAGTCCCGGAGGCAGTCTCCGCTGGCGGGGTCTCTGCCGGCTTGGCCAGAGTCACCGCGATCGCCTCGATAGAGGCCTTTGCCTGCTGGGTAGGGGCCTTCACCACCTTAGGTGCATCCCGGGCCTTCTCCTTCGGGGGAGGGGCAACGCCTCGCTCCCCCTCTTCCGAGATCGGACGGGGCTTCTCCCGAAGCTTACCTGGGGTCTCGGACTTCCTCTTCCCCGGAGCGCTGGCTCATGGTTGACGGTGCCGGGGAAGGTGCGCCCTGCCTGGCGACCGAAGAGCCAGACCTTTCGGCGCTCCCGGAGCCAGCGGACTCGCGGCGCTTGGCCTGGTGTTGGGCCCCCGTCGCCGGGGCGCCCGCACAGGACTTAGAAGCCCGCTCGGACCCTTTCTTCTTCTCACCCGTTGAGCCCTTCTCCAACCAGCTGGCGAGACGGGATCGACGGTCCCTCATGGTCCGCTCCGACAAGTTCTTGCAGAACTGGCAGTCCTTCTCTACATGAGTCTTGTCCCCATGAAGACAGCAGAGGCATTGCGAATGTTCGTCTTCCTTAAACACATTCTGCAGCCCGCATCCAGGGCAGCTGCGAAATAGTTTGGGTCCGGGCGACGAACTCGCATCCTGGGCCATCTCGAAGTAGGCCGCGAATCTTCTGGAATCCTCCAAGAAGTTGATTCGACGAAATCTTCACCCTTGAGGGGCGTAGGAAAATCCCGCAACGGGTAGCCGTTAACGGGAGTAGAAACGGTGGAGCTTGATGCTCGATTAACCGAAAAAGTGTGAAAATTCACCTGAAAAAGCACGAAACACCCAGTAAAAGCTCGAGAGCTAAGCACAAAGACTCCCAACACTTGAACGTGCGGTAAAAATCTGAAGATGGCTGCCAGAGGCGGGGCTTAGGTAGAGGGCAGTCATTGGCTGTGGTCAGTATGACGCAGAGATCAGTGATTGGTTACTACTACGAAAGACAGATCAGAAACGAAACCGATGCAGATTTTTTCTTTACCGAGGATTCCCAGCCTGACGATGGGGAATATTCATGAGCATGTGAATCCATGCCAGACCCCATGCTGGAGAATGGATTACTGACTAAGGCATAGGTTGCTAGGCAACCTGGAACCACAGTTTGGGTGTGGTGCATGTGAATTAAATCTACGATTGTGTCCGTATCTTTAAGGACCGCTGAGTGCCAGTGATTAATGAGGCAGAGGGGTGTGGTTACTGGAGGGCTGCCCATTTCAAAAAAGCTCGAGGGCAATACTTACTGTTTAGCCACTCCGATGAATGCAACAGGTAGTGGCTAAAACCGCACAGCATCTAGTTGAACGGGTTACTGACTAAAGCACAGGTTGCTAGGCAACCTGATCCAGCATGAGTACTGTGTACACGAGTAAATTATGCGCTCGTGTCTGTACTTTTAAAGCGATACTTAGCAAGAACACTGGGTGCCAAATGATAATAAGGCAATGATGCATATATAAAGGAACTTGTACAAAAGATGGAAGTAACACTTCCTGTACGGCCGCTCCGTCAAGTGGACCGGTTAGTCGCTGGATCCTGCGCATGAGTCTGCGTTGCCGATCTGGATGAAATCACCCAGCTTTGACAACAAAAGCAGCTTGGTTGTCGCTTATTACCATATAGCTTTGCTTTGCCAAGGAGCCGTTTAAATTACTGAACAATTGTGTTAATTAAATAAGAACACATAGTTGACATGAAAAGCGGCTGGGTTGTCACTTAACGAGTAACGTTGATTCGCTGAGGAGCTGTTTAAGTCACTAAGCACACGTGTCTGCTGAATAAGAAACATAGTTATGCACTAATAAGATTGAAAGGGCTGTGGCTCACCCACATAGAGAAAGTAAATGGTCTTCGCGCAGGTTGTCAAAAGTGACTGTCTCTAGTGGGGCATTGTTTAGTAAACTCATCAAGTTGACAAGAGGCATACAACTCTCAGAAGAGTGTCCATTTTGAGCAACATCCATATATAGGGCCTTGTTAATCATGTGTCCAGGACGAGGCTGAATATCACAAACCGTTGTGCAAGATGGACTAGAAGGTAACACCAAATTCACTAGAGGGTAATAACATCACACATCAACAGAAGACTTGGCAGAATGACATTAACATGGTTATACATGCTTAATGAATAAGTGTTCGTGTATATTTACGTGAAACAGCCAAAACGGGCAAAGCATCCCCAGGAATTTCAGTAACATTAGTCCTATATGGTTATTACATCAGGTCCTTGCAAGATTGTTTGAATAGGGCACTGTGTTCATAGTTGGTGACAGAGTGTATTAACATATTGTGGCAAAATACATGGCGGTTGTGTCCTATAATACATTGTTTTTTTAATGCTTCTTCAGAATAAACTTTGTTTTAACAGTAGTCTCACTTATTAGTTAAATCACAAATGGCTGAGGAAAATACACCTTAGCCCTCTATAAGTTGCTAGCACTACCTGTGCGTTTAAGGGAGGGGTAGCCTTCACTCACCCTTATTCTTGTTTGAACTGATGCTGCCCCCGGGCACCCTGCAAACAAAAGAGGGTACCCACCCAATTCTGGTTGGTGGGTGCGATTTCATCACAAAATGGAGAACATAAATATAGTCACCTTCTCCAACTACTTGCTACACCGTTCATGTTGGGCCAACCTCCTCCAACTGCGGCCACTGAGAATACATCAACCACAGACCTCGACACCATTACTCGGAAGAAAGAAACTTGTACAAACAGAATCCCATGGACAGCTTATGCTGGAATATCTAAAGGCTGGAGTAATACCTGAAGGCCTACAGGTTAAGAACATCTGCAGAGTCTTTTTAGACAATCCTAAATTTAAAATCAAGTTTAGTGGTGTGGGAAACAAGTGTTCACGCAACTGGGTGATTCTAGTCATCGAGACAGCAGAGGAAGAAGCAAAACTACAAAAAACTCAAAACACTAGAGGATAAGATACAGATTCCGTGTTCCCGATATCAAAGAACAACTTGAAAAGATCTGTGAAGAAATCATAAAATTCAAACAGTTCACCCTTGACAAGAAAATATGGAAACTGAAGAAAGATATAGAAAGTTACAAAGAGGAAAAAACCGATAGAAACCTTGGAAAGGATAGGTATCGGTTTTTTCCTATCAACAAAACCTGACCCAAACCAGTGGAGAATATAATTAATATCAATATCCTAGAAAATGTGTCACTTTCTCCAATACTTCCAACAGTAGCTACTCCGATTCCACCAACGGAAGCCCTTCAACCTCAAGTAGAGGCAGACAACACCACAGGCGACTACAGCAGTTTTTTCAAGGGAAGGGAAGAAGAGGCAAGACCCGCCAACAAGGGCCCCACAGAATGCAGACCAGACAATGGATATCACCTCCACCACAAATGTGGTAATCCCAATATTCAATTTGAATAATCACATACTGACCAAAGATGAAATCAGCAACTTGAGCAAAGGACTAAGCTTTATACCCAACACCAATGTCGACAGATTTACCACAGAAGTAGAATTACACCAATTTTTTTAGGCTTATCCGCCTCTTCCGAGACAAACTGGAAAAAGATCCTCCTAAAACCACCATCAGTCTTTACACCCCTTTCTTCGATGGCTGAAATTTTGGCATTTGAAAACAGAATTTTGGCAGAAGTCGACATGATGTTCTCCAAGATGATTCATTTTTCAGACAATCTTACAAAAGAAGAAAGATCAGCACTCAAAACCTTAGAAGGAGAACATGATTGCATCATAAAACCAGCAGACAAGGTATCATCTTATGGTCTAGACAACATATGAAGAAGAAATCAAAAAACACCTACATAATGACAAATTCTATAAAAGAATTGATACCAACCCCACTGCTTGTTTACTGACCGAGATGGACAGTCTGATGGCACATGCCTGGACCGAAGGTTGGATTGATAATGACGAAAAGTCCTTCCCAGTGAAAAGACATCCAACTACACCAGCATTCCATCTTCTGGCGAAAATTCACAAGAATGACACCAACCCACCAGAAAGACCCATCATCTCTGGGATCAGGTCAGTACTTGAACCTCTTTCAGTCTATGTGGACGTGTTCCTTTGCCCTTTCATAGGCAAGATGAGATCTTTCATACAACATACTACGGCCATGATAATCATTCTAACTGACCTAACCATCGAAAAAGATACTCTAACCCTCGACGTCGAATCATTGTACAAGAGCATCCCCCAGGAAGAATGCATCGAAGTTCTAAGACCATATCTAGATAAAAGAACAAAACACAAATACCAAAACATTTTCTCCTAGAATGTACTCGCCTAGCCCCAAGAGAACTTCGTCTACAAGGACGAATTTTACTAACAGTGCCATGGGACCAGCATGGGGGCTACCTTCGTCCCAGATGTGGCTAACCTCTACATGGACGACTTCAAACACAAATCCATTTATAATGAGCACAAAACGTTAAAATATGACCTCATTTGCTGGCATCACTACATCAACAATGTTTTCCTTATCCGGAGGGGCCCTGCGGTGCTACTCTATTTTGTAGAATGGTCGCACATCCAGAATGTTTCCATCAAGTTCACACCACACTATGATGCAACATGCATACCTTTCCTTGACCTATACATCTATAAAACGGACTACAACTCTATAGCAACCGCTCTATACAGGACACCAACTGCCAAAAACACCCTATTGGCCTTCTCAAGCTTCCACCCCTTGAGTCTGAAAGAAAATCTACCTTTTGGCCCGTTTGAGACTTTGCCGGAATTGTACCAAACTACTTGATTTTGATAACAGTAAAGATTTTTCAAGTCGCCTCAAAGAGCGGGGCTACCCAGCATGTAGTGTACGCAGGGCACTAAAAGGAGCTTGCAACAGTTTTATGCCTCTCGTCAACTTGATAGGTTTACTAAACAATGACCAACTAGAGACACTGTCACTTTTGACAACCCGAACTAATACCATTTACTTTCGCCACGTTGATGAGCCACAGCCCTTTCAAACATTAGTGCATAACTATGTGCTTTCTTATTCAGCAGGCACATGTGCTTAGTATTTTAAACAGCTCCTCAGCGTAACCCGTTGCTAAGCGGCAACCCTGCCATTTTTCATGCCAACTATGTGTTCTCTTATTTAGCAAACACAATTGTTCAGTAATTTAAACAGCTCCTCGGCAAAGCAACGCTATCCGTTGCTAAGCAACAACCAAGCCGCTTTTGTTGTCAATCAAGCTGGGTGATTTTATCCAGATCGGCAGCCCAGACACAAGCGTGGGATCCAGCCACTAACTGGTCCACTTGCCGGAGCAGCCGTACAGTAAGTGTGTTCCCTCCAGCTTTTGTATAAGTTCCTTTATTTATGCATTGTTGCCTTACCATTTGGCACCCAGCTTTTCTGCTAAGTATCTGTTTGAAAGTAGACACGATCGCATAATTTACACGTGTACACTGTACTACTGCCGCGTGATCAGGTTGCCTAGCAACCTATGCTTTAGTCAGTAACCCATTCGTAACTAGACGCTGCACGGTTTTAGCCACTACCCGTTGCATTCGTCGGAGCGGCTAAACAGTAAGTGTTTCCCTCCAGCTTGTTTAAAATATGCAGCCCTCCAGAATCCACACTCTGCTGCCTCATTAATCGCTGGCACTCATCGGTCCTTAAAAATCCAGACACAATCACAGATTTTATTCACATACACCACACTCATGCTGTGGTTCCAGGTTGCCTAGCAACCTATGCTTTAGTCAGTAATCCGTACTCAGCTATACGCTCAGAACACATGCTGCTGCAGCACCTTTGATAATTAAGCTAGTCATCGCTGCATATATCACTGTGTGCCCCTGCCACTATAACTTCACCATCAGGCTTATACGCAACCTATGCCTGTCCCAACTACCTGTCCCTATACCGTAGATGTAGCTTTATATAACTTGGCACCAGCCTCCTGGTAGAATACAGCATGTTGCCGTTCAGTCTAATCTGGTTACTCAAGAGAGACCTAGCTATATATAGAGAGGCAATCAATAGCGGCCTAATTTGTAAAATAGAATGTTGTTCCACCACCAGCCGAGAGTTTGGTGCTCACACAGCTTGCAAACATTTGTTGGCTTCTAGAGCGTTTAGCTGATCCAGCTCTGCTGACCTCAAATCATTATTGCCTTTTCAGGACTTTGCCTGATAAAAGCACTTTACCAGGTAATTCAACACACAGTTGTCAGGCCTAACACACAGATACTAAGACTGCTGATTAATGAGGTACCATATCCCTTATTTTCACCTCTCTGCAGCAGCCATCAGAGCAAATTTGAAACACATGACTGTACAGACTATAGTCTTTCCTATTCTCAACCCAAGACGCATAGAAGAAATATTAGGTATGCACAAACCTCCAGATACTAAAGCCTAATACTCTGGCTTTTTCGTTGATCTTACTCATATTAGCCACACCTTCCAACACAATTTGTTTTGATTTAGATTCTAAGAATCATCTATCACCAAACATGTTTGATAACAACTTCGCACTGCTTGTAGCACACCAGTGTCCTGAAGAAAGTTCGGAGGATATTACACTCTGCTAACCAGGAAAACACTTTCTGCTTGACCCCCGAACTGGAAACACACAATAGTGTCGACAAATGAAATGTGCCGTCACTGTTTAAGGCACATAAATTCACTTTTTAGTTACTAACCTCACTCCTTTAGATCCCAATGCCTGTGTTGTGAAAGACAGCTTCAGTCACATTTGTTGGTAATTGTCATATAATATTGTTTTTTTTAATTCTTATTCAGAATAAACTTTGTTTTAACAGTACTCTAACTTATTAGTTTGATCATGAATGGCTGAGGAAAATACACCGTAGCCCTCTGTAGGTTGCTAGCACTACCTGTGCGTTTGAGGGAGGGGTAGCCTTGACTCAACCTTTTTCTTTGTTGATCTGAAACGCAAAGCCCATAGCCTTGGCTCCGACCATTTGGGCATGAATCTCCTTAGGAACAGGTATGCCCATGGCCGTGTACGCCTCAGAGATGCACTGAACTATCCAACGGGCGATGGAATCCTTGGAAGCCTCATAGCGCACAAAACTGCTGAATAAAGCCTTAGACTTCCTGAAGGATTTTGTCCGAGAGAGATAAAACTTCAACACCCTCTTGAGGTCCAAGGATGCAGGGCCCTCTCTGCCTCAGACTGCGGGTTTGGGAAGAAGACCGGCAGGCAGATCTCATCATTCAGATGAAATGGAGAGACCACCTTGGGCAAGATGTTTGGGTGAGTGCGCAAGATTACTTTGTTGTGGTGAAAAGCACACACAAGGACAACACCTGCAGCTCTCTAACCCTGCGTGCAGCAGTGAGAGTCACCAGCTCGAAATCCTTGTGCTGCAAAGCTGCAAGATCCATATTGAGATCCCAGACAGGGTGCAGCCTATGCACTGGTGGGAAAACCGTAGACAACCCCTTAAGGAGGGCCTAAACCACTGGGTTGGCCGCAGAAATAACATGCTCTGGGGAATTCTTCTAAGTCCCAATGGCCTCCAAATAGGTGCATGTATCCACCTGAACTCTAGACCGAGTCAAGTGAAATAGCTAATACGTCATCCAGAGCCTTGTCACAAGCTCAATGCAGGACCTAGTCCATTTACTCATACTTGGATCGGGTTGAAGGTTGTCCTCGTCTGCTGCATGATATCCCAGTTGTCATCCGAACATTGAGCATACTGAAGCATCAGCTGGTCAGGAACCAGACCACGAGTGCCAGCTTGGCTGGGTCTGGAAGTTCCACCATACCACCCTGCTGCATCAGGAATTCCCTGCTGGTGATCCAAAGGTGGTCAGGACCCTCGGAGCACAACTGCAGCAGATCTGAAAACCAGGGTCTCAAACGCATAACACCTGCAGCAGTGCAAACAGATCTGGAAGGCATCTCCCAGAGACCCCGAACCTGCCCATGAAGCATACTGGGGGCACTACGAATTCAGAGGAGATGCAAACAAATCCAGGTCCGCAAACCCACAACGCTGGAACAGGGGCAACAAGGAGTCTGTGTGCAATTCCCACTTTTAAGTGTTGAACCCCAGGTGGCACAGCTGATCCATTTCCACATTGCTGTCCCCCAGGAGGTGGACTGCTGAAATTCAAACTCCCTCCGCCAGGGCCCATTACCAGATCAATACTGCAGCAATACGGGGGTGGGGGGAGAAATGGGTGCCACCCTGCTTGTTCAGGTAAAACATCATAGTTGAGTTGTCCTTCAGGACCAGAACCGATTTGTCCCTAATGAGGGACAAAAATGCCTTGAGGGCCAGGCCCACTGCTCTGAGCTCGAGCAGATTGATCTGCAGGAGGGCTTCCATCTTGCACCAAGCTGCATGAATAGCGTAGCCCGCCAAGTAGCCCCCCAACCCGAAAGACAAGTCAGTTGTCACCACCAGGGTAGGATCCCGTCGGGTGAAGGGGGCAGCCACTCAAACATTGTCATTCATCAGCCACCAGTGAAGATCAGGCAGTAGAAGCGGTGGTATTGGGATACTGTGCAACTGAGACCCCGTCTCCTGATCCCAAATGGTCATCAGGTGGAGCTGGAGGCGCCTCATCTTGAGGCAAGCATGCTGTACAGTGAACACACAGGTCATCACCAGGCCCAAAATGTGCTGGAACCACCATGCTGAAGTGGTCGTGTTGGCCAGAAAGGGCCCCACCGCATCGCGGCGAGCCAGAAGCCCCTAAGGCGTAGCAAACACCCGCTGAAGGGTAGTGTTCCAACGCACCCCTAGGAAGACCAGTTCCTCAGATGACAACAACCAACTTCCTCTGGTTGAGGGAGAACCCCACCTGATGAAGGATATCTGCCAATCTCTAGCAGGAGTGCAACACCCTTTTGGGTGACCCCAACCTCACCAGCCAGCTGTCCAAATAATGGTACAGATGAGGGCCTTCCAATCGTAGAAGGCCCACTACTGCGTTCTTCAACTTTGTGAAGACACGAGGAGCAGCGTTCAGGCCCAAGGGCAGCACCTTGTACTGAAAGTGATACGACAATCGCAAACTGCAGAAACTTCGAATGAGTTTGTTAGATGGGAACATGCAGGTACGCATCCTTGAGGTCCAAGGAACACATCCAGTCCCCTGCACACAGACTTGGCTATGTGCATGGGAGTAATCATCTTGAACCTTTACAGCGGTAAAGATAGATTTAGTAATGACAGGTCCAGGACAACCATCAGGCCAGCCTGGTTGTTTCTGGGTACAGCAGAAATCCTAGAATCATACCTGGATCCACTGCCTGCAATAGGAACCGGTTCCATCGCCAAGAGCAAAAGAAACTCCACTAAAAGAGCTGGGGACCGGATCTGACTAAGAGGGAAGAGGCAAAGCAAGAGGAAGACTGAAGGCTGTGGAGTCTATGGATAGGATCTACTGGTTGCTGTAAAGGCACTTCCAGGTGTCCAGGAACATAGCCAAATATCTCCTCACAGGCAAGATGTGTTCCCAGACCTTTACATCACTTCTTTTTGGCGTCGGAGGCTGGGGAGCCGAAGAACCTGTGCAACGTCCTCTGCTGTTTCTTGTTGCTGGGCAACCCGTCAGGCCTCCATGTACAGCAGTCCCAGAACCCCTTGAAGCCAGAGAAGGTGCTGGGCTTGAACTCAGTCCTGCCCTGGGACTGAGGGAAGGATTTCTGACCTGTTTTTGTCAGGGTGGCCAAGGACTTGGCGGTTTTAGTGGAAGCTTTCGAACATGGGTCCTACTTTGAATACACTTCAGGGAAAGCTCTGGAAAAAGGTATTAGGTCTCCCGGGATATCTCCCAAATGCAATTTTGACACACGAGCTAGGTCTTTATCCATTAGCTGATAAGCACGATTGGCGTATGCTGAATACTTTTATGAAAATGTTGTCCCCTCCATTGAATTCCCTTTATGAGGACTTTGGGTTAATGCTTCATGTGAACTATCCAGCATCGATCTCCGCATTTCAAACATGCATGAATAATGCCCAAAGTTCTAGAAATATGTCATCACAAGAGTTAATTGATTCTCCGGCGGTGGCCAAACTGTGGTTCTTTAGGAACGCACGGGCACGTAACTCAGACCTAATAGCGGGTTATCCATCATTTAGTGTGTATGCCAGATTCAGACACAGTGTTACTCCATGCATGCAATACTTACTGTGTTTTTGCGACAAGAACGCCAGAAGGACCTATATGAGATTCCATTTTGATATAATCCGGACAGGCTCTCGTATTAAGAACTGGTCTGGTTTTAAAGAGCTCGGGATATGGGACTGTTGTAGGTTTTGTGCCCTAACAAATGAACCTGAAACGCTAGAACACCTATATATGTATTGTCTGCACTTTGATTCACAAAAACTCATCTCCTTGGGATCCTATTTGGTGTCTAAATCCTGTTATGAGCGTAATCTACTTTGGTTGCGTTGTACGTGGGGGCAGCATAACACGATTATTCTAGCAACAGTTAGATTGGTGAACATAATCGAAGACGAACTGCACCTGGGTATCTGCCACCCTGTCCTTGAAGTATGCATGCTTGTCCAAAAGGAGGTCGAACAGAAATTCCCCAAGCTCCCGCCAGCTTCTGGTTAGCCATGGCCAAGAGGACGTCTGCGTTGGCCTGCCGCAGATGCAGTCCTGAGATGGAATACCAGTGCTTTTCCAGACTCGTAGACTTTGTCCTCCTTGGAGAGGCAACTGGGAGGTGGCTCCCGTGGAGGAAGACTATTGGTTTAGAATACAAAGAAGGCGGCAGCCACCAGTGAGGCATGCAAGTGGGAGGGAAGGAGGATTGCCTCCCCATCCGTCAGCCTAAACCAGCTGTCCAACTTCTTGTTCATCTGGGTGTTGGCCCTGGGCTTCTCCCAGACCTTTTGCGCCACCTGCAGAACATCCTTCTGGAGCGTGATGCCAGACCGGATCATGATGCGCTTCCACAAGACCTCTACTAGCAATCCCAACTCCTGGGGGGACTTCCTCAGGCAGATGGACCCCAAGAACTCTGCTGGGCCCTGAAGGCAGGTATGAAAGGAGTTAGATGCCGAGGGTTCATAATCTTAGGCATCAACGTTCTCTCACTCCCCCCCCCCCACACCCTTTTTCACAGAGCAGGGGGAATCTGGGCCCTGGGACAAAGGTTTCCAGTGGGCCCCCCCCCCCCCCCCCAAGGTCCACAGAGGTCCAATGGCTGTTGATGGGTAGGCGTTTGTCGTACAGGTGGAGGAGTCAGAACAACTGGTAGGGCCTGGACCGGGGAGGGGCCGGCACTGGAACCAGCAGCGTTGGAGGGGTACCCACAGGAGGGGGCCAGGGTGGCGCCACCTGCGGGATAACCTTCACAATGTCCATCAGGAACCCCTTAATCTGAGGGGAACACATGAGGAACAGGAAGCAACGAAGAAGCTGTCCTCGCAAGCTTCCAGATCTCTAGTGGCAAGGCCCACCCAGACGCTGGGCCTCCGCTCCTGGCCAAAGCACCGAGGCACCTGGTGCATGTAGCCGTAAGGCTGTGATGGGTAGATGTATCCCAGAAGAGACCAAAAGCCTGCACCATAGGATCTGCTGCCGCTTCCAGACGGAAGGTGGCTGGGATCATCCTGCAAAACCCATTCAATGGGTGAAAGTACTGGCAGGCCCCTGAGCTGTTCCAAGAGGGACACGGGTCTGGCAGACTCCACCACATGCCTCTGCCATTTTGAAGCCTTGCGGCACACCCTTGACAGGAAGGCGGAGGCCCTGAACTAAGCGAGTCCTCGGACACGGAAGGATACAACTTGGGTCTTGAACCCAAAGCAGAGGCGGACCTCAGAGATACCTCTTGTAGGCACTGAGCCCTCAGCCGGTAGTTGTAATGCCCCGACTCTCAGCCTCGGAGCGAGCTACAGTAGGGCTGGATGACCTCAGCACTGGTGCCACTAGCCATGTTGGATCGTGCTGGGGACAGACACTTGGCGGTGGCACTCGACGATCCCCAACCCAACTCATCCCCCTCCCCTTGGGGTAGAAGAGGACAAACCCAATCGCTCTTCAGGAGGATAGCCTGGTAGTGCCCCTGAGCCCCTCAGTTTGGGAGCCAGACAGACTCAGTCTGTCCCCAGAGTGCTCTGAAGAGCCTCTCGAATTGGGAGCCAGTAGGCTTATTAGCCTCGGGCCTGCCAGAACCTCAATTCAAAGAAACCTGATCCATGGAAACCCGGGGAAGGAGTTGCTGCACTGTGGAGCCATGCCGAACAGAAGGCCTACCTTGTCTTGACGAGAGGTCCTGGAGACAAAGTCCCTAATGTGTGGCAGAGAAGTGTGGAAGACCTCCCTCCACCACAACAGCAGATTCTTCAATGCCCTGTGAACGAGAACACTGCAAGCTGAACATGCGCCTCCAGCACTGGTCAGGGCCCAAACGCTCAAGAGAGTGCATGGGGGTCCCAGCCGAGGAATGAGTGGTCACATGAGGCACATCCTGTGAATGCTCCTGCAGCCGACTTTTGCCAGGGGAGGCGAGGCATCAAAGGGAAGCTAAATAAGATTGGAAAAACAAAACGGGGACCAAGCAGAAAGATGCAAAAAAAAAATCTCTGCGGTGGCTGCCAGGTCTATGCAACGTCTGTGCAAAAAATAGGGACAGAGGTGAGTGGCGCTATAATAAATGTAAAGGGGAAGCTCAATTTTTCACTGCCAAAGGTTCGGCTACCGTCCCCATGTTGGGGGATGCCCAAAAGGGTGCAGGTAAAGGGACAGACCCACAAGTACTGTAGCTTACTCACCCACTCAACCAACCAACCAACCTTTCGGCCACCAGGAAAGCAGTATCAATGGTAACAAAATGTAAATAATTTCCGTGGATAGGCACAAAAGTCAGAGGGATTACCTGCGAAGAACAAATTCAAGTCCCACTGTAGGTGGGCATATGGCGCTGGTGGATAGCAGCTCACCATCCCCTCCTGGATATGAGCTACGACAGGCATTTTGAAGCACGCTTGGTCATGAAAACTGACAGTGCAGCCAGTTGATCTCACAGGGGCATCTGCCACCCTAGTTACTCGTGACCATATGAAATGGATTGCCCTAGAGACTGAAGCAGAGAAGGGGTATACCTGCAATGGACCATAAGACCTGCAGAAATGCAGCTCCCTGCACCAATAACAACTTTGCATGGTTTGCTGCCTTGCAACTACCAAAAGGTCCAGCACCTCCCCATACAGATCACAGCCCTGGAACCTCAGGCATTCACAAGCCAGGTGTGAAGCTGAGTACTGCTTGGGCGGAAGACTGACAAGGTAATTCAGAACTACATTGCCTTCACCAAAAGTCTGAGGGAGCATACGCCTCGGAAAACACGACCGAATTTCCCAGTCTACAAGTGCAATCACTTTTTTGCCACACAACTGTACATGAAGAGCCTCAGCTCCAAAAGATTAATGTGGAGCCTTGCCATGCTCGACCGCTACTTCACATGGCAATGTTGACAACCAGAGCAATAGGCTCACCCAATATAAGTGTCTCCCACATGTACCACCTACACAAGTCCTGCACCCCAAGCTGACACCAGTTCCTTTTCCTTCAGGGACCCCATCAGCTGATGCCAACTGAACCTAAGATTCCACTAGCAGATCTTCATGCAAAGCCTCATATGTGGAACGAGAAGAACACACTAGGCCATCAGTCCCTGCAGCCTCAAACAACCAAGCGGCAAGCTTGCCCCCTTGCCCGAAACAGTCCAGTTACCTTGATGACCTGAAATCCTTCAGGTGAAGGGTAAACCTTTCAAGTTGCAAGCTACTTCCCTTATTAGTTTTCCATGTACACTGCACAATTTCTTATTTACCAAGAGTCAAATATCAAGAGCCAATGCAAAAATGGGCATCCCGGAGGTTGAATGACATCATAAAGTTGCCTTGGTAGAGTAGCAGAAAACATAATGGCATACCCTTGATTTGGCTGCATATACTACTCCAGAATCTGCTGCTGGGCTATCAAACCGGTATGAGGGATAATCCCTTACTGGTCTATTTTCTCCGCATAAGATAACAAGTAATTGGATATTTGAAGCATTTGCAAAAGCAAGAGGGCCTGCTCCTCATTAGGGGTTTTCTGCAAGAAATCCATAACGTGATCCCCATTTCAGGCTGATACAGTCTTAACTGCCCAAAGCTTTACCAGCCCTTCTCATAAGACTGATGTAGGCGGTAAACCAAGCTTTGGGGCAAACCAGTAGCAGCTTGTTGAGCTGTTTCCCAGTCAATGTATCCAAATCACTCAATCAGCAGGCACCCAAAGGACATCTGCCTCCATATCAGTTTCAAACCACAAAGCTCACGAGTCCTAGAGTAAAGCGACCCCAGTCCGAAGTCGTAGCCGTTCTCCGCCAGCAAGGCATCCACTTACCAGCGCCCGGCCAAGTTCTCCGTTGCCAGCAGTGTAGTAACAGCGACAACCACCGACTTGATCAGGGAAGTATATCAGTCTGTGCTTTAAATATTGAGGCACTGGTCACATGGGATCTGCACTCATCATTCCTCCTGGAAACAGCAGAAGAAGTTACTTACCCCTCGTAACATTCTTTTGATTGGATGTTCCTGCCACATATTCCTCATGTTATGATAATATATCTCTCCAGCTTTGCTGCTTCGGAATTTCTTTTGACTGAGGACGCGGTTTACAGTGTCAAGTCGATGTCCCTAGAGGGCCTCAGTTGAAATCAGCATAAATGGCACATGCAGAGCCCGTTTGCTTCAGTTTTTCTTTTCCCCTCCGAAGAGGAATCACCAGGCATACACCAAGACCATAGGCCCTCAAAAAGCATAGAGTGGAATAACACGTAAATTGCAAGGCGGGGTAGGCTGGGAGAGGCGATGAAGAATATGTGGGAGGAACATCATCGAAAGAACATTACCAGGGGGTAAATAACTTGTTCAAATGGTTTGTGTCCTCCCACGTATTCCTCATCTTATGAGAAGACTCCCAAAGCAGTAATAATTTGGAGGTGGGATTTCCAAATAACTAGATCTAATCATGAATCGAATGGCGGACGGCTTTTGCAAAAAGTCCTTCCTGACTGGAGGAAGAATCCAGACAGTAGTGTTTCACAAAAGTATGAATGGACGACCAAGTGGCCTCTCAACAAATATTTACTTGGACACCCCTTTGTAGAGCCGCAGAGCCTGCTATGCCCCTTGTGGAATGAGCCCTTTGGCCTTCCGGCTGGTCCTTTCCCGCTAGTCTGCAGCATTCGCCAATTGCAAGGATATTCCATCTGGATATTGTTTGGTGACTGCAAGACCCAATTTGGGACCAGTATATCCAATAAAAAGTTAATCACCCTGGCGAAATGTAACTGTTGTGATGTGCTTGGTTAGTCTGATGTGGTTTGTCATGTGATTTATGATGTCACCAGAGTGCCTGTGGAATGTTGATGCATGAGTGAGGGAATGCTATGATGAGAGTTCTACGCTGGGTCAGTTGAGCCTTCCCTCCCTGGGTGATGGGTGCCGGTGTCCGGTCTGTCCTGTCTTGGTCTTTATATCTCCTTATTGCTTAAGTCTGATTTCTGAACTGTAACATAAGAACTGAAGTAAACTTATCAAATAACAAAGCTGCCTGGACTGAGCTGTATTACAATGGCGACGAGGATTTCCTTAAAATCAAGAACCATATGCAGAGGAAGCTGATGAAACCAAGGAAACTAATGAAAAAGCTGAGGATTGATGTGACCTGCTGCGGGGGGTGCAGGATGAATCAGGACCAGAAGATAACAGATGACACCGCCCCCATGAACCAAGTAAGCAAACCCATCACCCAGGGTGGACACGGGAGGAAGGGGCCATAAGTTCCATTAAGGACAAATGCAGCAGCCTAGGCCATGTCCTGGGAATGCTGCGCCTTGGGAGAGAAGCAGGAAGAGGCCCATGAGACAGGGGTAGCCCAGGAAGGAAGTGTACCTGGAAAGAGTCCTTTAAATAAGGGTGCCCCTGGGAGTATCAGTCGTTTCTACTGCCCTCTATAAATTGGGTATGTTGTGTCAGAAGAGAAACTAGCCTATGTTAAGCGGGAAGGTCGGGCCCCGCCTGCAGGCTACTCTGTCAACCCTGCAAGTGTCCCACCGATGGGAGCTGAAGTCCCTGCGCCCAGCGAGCGATGCTGGAGCCATCTGTGAATGGGACTATGAAAAGCTGCAAGTTTGTGTTGTATATGCAGCTGCAGCCTCAGAATTGTGTTTAAAGTGACTGGCGTGGCTGTGTGTGAAGAGAAATCGCTTGCAGAAGGTGGAGAGGGTCGAAAACTGTTTAGCAGCACCAACATATTCAGAGAAAAATGTTTGAAAAGCCATGTTGGGACGTGCCAAAGTTGGTATGCTTCAATACATTAAAGGAGCAAGTTGCATGTGTAGCTGAAGAAGGTGTTTAAAAGAGCAATAGAAGCATTTAATGAGCGGCTGGAGTGAGCACTGAAGAAAGCGTGATATAAAATCTAAGCGGAAAGGTTTTACATTTGCGGCTGAAGTGAGAGTTAGACATTGTCATAGGCGGCACCAGTGAACGACCGTTATTTCAGGGGACAGTGCAATAGTACCTTCATCATCGGTGGTGATTTCAAATGTTATGACGTAACGTTCCAGATGGGGGTATCGGCGAAACATCAGAACGCCACGTTCCCACGTTCTAAAGAGACCGTTTTGAAGATGCACCAGGACTAGGTGCGTAGGGTAAAAGAAAGGACCTTGCTTAGATCACGCAACGTGACGTTTCACGCTGCGTAATGCGGCAGTCAGAGTTCCGTAAAGGATTTGGAGTTTCTGTTTGGGGTTGAAGCAGCTCTCCAGTTTGGATTAATGCGGCGATAACCGTTGTGACAATGGAAGAACGCAGGCCGCTCTGCTCATTATGGGTGTCTGGTAGCTGCTGACGGTGACCCAGTAAGTCCCAGGAATTCGCTTTGATGAGGATTTATGCAGTGCGCATGGGCCTAAAGGAGTAATTAATATTGCGGCTGGGTTTTTCTATCTCTAAAGGCTGTGAAGTGAAGAAAGCATCGTGGGACATTTGTCTTGTTTAAATAATGCAATGCTGTTTATGATCCTCTATGTTCTGCAAATGAAAAAAACATTTTTTGCGGCAAGTGTGTGAGGAGGGTAAAATGTATTAGTGTCGTTTGGGTGATTGGTATGATTGGCGTGTAGAGATGCAATGTGTTAGGGATCTACCATGTTTCAAGCAATTGCAGGTAAATGGACATTTTTGTTGGCTAGTGAAGATGTAATGTATTAGAGAATTAACACATTTCAAGCATTTGCAGGTTTGTGGACATATCAAATTCTTTAACGTTTTAGTATGTTTTGTTTGCATATTTTAAGGCAATGCAAGGTGCTAATGCAACGCAGAGTTTATTTAAGAGTTAGGATTTAAGAGTATAAATATAAGACTCTCCTGTATGAATAATAGAGAAATGCAATTTACATGTTTTTTTAAAAAAATTGTGTACCCTAATTGCAAATCTATCGTGTTGATAATTGCTAAAAGAAAAGATGTTAATTGAGGATGTACAAATGTCATGTATATCCATGTACTTGGAAAGTATGGAAGTGAAGGCATGTCACTAGCATATTATCTAGAATGCGCATGGAAGTATAAAAGAATGAGTGGGTGCATCATTCAATTTTTTAACTAGAAGTTTTAGATACTAGGGAGGTAGCGCCTCCGTTGGTATTAACGGTAGTAAGTTCACTGTTTATATGGGTTTGGTTAGGTGGTAGCGCCACTTAGAAGTGCACTCTATCAGTGTTGTTTATTTAGCACTGTTTAGGTCATGGAGATTACGTTTTGTGATGCAACTAAAGTGAGGTAGCGCCTCGGTAGGTTTTAAGTGTAAGTAAAGGGATTCCTCAGGGTAGCGCCTTTTCAGGGATTTTAATTAGTGGTTAGTGGGAGTTGCACACATGTGAATGATACTGGAAAGTCTAGTGTCTTTGCTATAGCAGTAGTCTAGTGCTTTTGTTATGGCGGTAGTGCACTCTTTGGAGAATATGATTCTTATCCTAAAGGACAGCTTGTAGAAGTCAGGTGAAGCGAGTTGCTGGTAGGGGACGCCCTCCAGTAAATACTATGATAAAGTTGAAGATGCTGTTTGGGGTGATGAATCTCAGGGTGATTTGTTTATCTTTGTGTGTTGTGTAGTCCCTGGCTATTTTATCTGGTCAGGGTTTGATTATGAAACTGGATTGTACTGCCATTGAGAAGAGTGTTAGAGTCAACCATATGTTTTGTAGATGGTCTTGGAGTTGACTGGCCAGCATCTCCAAGCTGTGTGAGGAGCTTTACACCATGGTATGGTCAGGTTTGCTCGATTGGCTTGGTCCATATATATATATATATATATATATATATATATATATATATATATATATATATATATATATATATATATATATATATATATATATATATGTGCTTGTGTGTTTCTCAGGCATGCCTGTTGCTGGTTGTGAATCAGTGAGCTGTAGAATTTTACTGAACCTCTTATCTGTCTATGGTGATTTCGTTGTCATCCTGATGACTAGTATTGCGTCGGGTGACAAGTATGTGCTTCGGGGTGGCAGCCTGAAGGCTCGCTTGTGGCAGGGGCGAGCAGGAGGACCAAAGTTGTTTTATGTTGGTTATGGTATGGTGAGTTAGGTATAGCCTTGGATCTGGGCTGGTTTGTGTCTAGTGTGGGAGACTAGAGTCTGCCCGTGGCAGGGGTGGATGGGAGGTGATTAGTGCTGTAATTGATGGTGTTTAAGAATGATAAGCGGAGTTCTGGAATTGCATAGTTGTGGGTTTTTCATGTGAAACCTCCATTGCTCTTGGGTTTGGATGAGATGCGAGTCGTTCCTTTGTGAAAATGTCTGATAGGAGGGAGATGTGTTGTGAAGCTTTTGTTGCAAGTGTGTTTGGTAAGGGGGAAGATGTGTTGTGATGTGCTTGGTTAGTCTGATGTGGTTTGTCATGTGATTTATGATGTCACCAGAGTGCCTGTGGAATGTTGATGCATGAGTGAGGGACTGCTATGAGAGTTCTACGCTGGGTCAGTTGAGCCTTCCCTCCCTGGGTGATGGGTGCCGGTGTCTGGTCTGTCCTGTCTTGGTCTTTATATCTCCTTATTGCTTAAGTCTGATTTCTGAACTGTAACTGTAACATAAGAACTGAAGTAAACTTATCAAATAACATAAAGCTGCCTGGACTGAGCTTTATTACAGTAACCAACATGGATATATAAAACCTTAGAGCCCTTTTTTTGTGTCTAGTGTATGTAACCTCTCCCCCTCTTTTCCTGGATGAGGAGGTGGGTAGAATGTTGGCAAGGGAATTTTCTGTGACAAGTGGAAGTCGGAGACTACCTTCGGTAGAAAAGGCTTCACCCTGAGAGTGACTGTCTTTATAAAAAAAATGGTATGAGGTTTGCAAGACGTCCTGCAACTCGCTTACCCTGTGGGCTGATGTTATTGCGATAAGTTAAACAGTTTTCAATTTCAAGAGCCTTAAAGGGCATGATTGTAAACGCTCAAATGGAATACATGTAAAACACTTTAATACAAGAGTGAGGTTACAGACAGGTACATTAAATGGGACTGGAGGGTATGCATTAGTAAGGACCTTCAAAAATTGGACAAAGGTATCTTAAAATATGAATCCTCCTCAGAGGAGCGCTTGAAAATGATAAGCGCTGCAAAGTAGCACTTAATGGTTCCAATCTGGAGCCTTAGATTGGCTAAATGTAACAGAACAGAGAGCACCATAGTTGTGTCACATAGAAATGGATCCACATTCTTATCCTTGCACCAGTTGCTGAACCCATTCCAGCAGCACAAAGATTTTGCTGGCCTTCTGGCCGAAAGCAAAATCTCCATTACATCATCCGGGAGGTACCAATCCTTGTATCTCAGCCTTTCAAAAACCTTTCTTGAAGGCGGAGTGTCTGGACAACTGGATGGAGAACCCGATCTTCCACTTGCGAGAAAGAAAAGAAAAGATACTCTTTGCAGAAGATGTATTGGAGGGCATATTAACAAGTCCAGAAGGTCCGGGTTCCACGTCCTCCTGGCCCAATACAGAGCAATTAGGATAATTGATTTCCTGAACTTTCTCAACCTCCTGATCACATGAGGAATTACGGGGACTGGAGGAAAAGCATATAGGAGTGGAAATTCCCAGTACACCACAAATATGTCTCCTAAAGCTCCTCTTGAGGGAAATTCCCTGGAGCAGTACTGTTCGTACAGATCCACTTGAGGTGTTCCCCAAAGGGTGAAGATCTCTTGAAGGACATCCTGAGCTAGTGCCCCAGTCGTGGGAGACTGTTCTGGCTGCTCAGAGCATCCGCTGCCGTGTTCTGCTCTTCGGCTAGGTGAACTGCCACTCCTCCTTGAATTGCTTCGAACCAGAGCTGCATAGTAGTAGTGATACTACAACTCCACTCTTGTTGAGGTAGTTCATGGCCACTATTGTCCGTCATTATCAGGACATTCCCGTACATACGGCAGGAAGGCGTTCAGTGCTAGTCTAATTGCCCTCAGCTGCAAAAGGTTGCTATGTAGTTTAGACTGTGATGGAGTCTATCGGCCACTGATTGTCAGATCGTTGGTGTGGGCTCCCCACTCTGTGAGGCATCCGCCACTACCGTTATCTCTGGTTATGGTTGCCAAAAAGATTCTCCCTCGAGGATGGTGACTCTGCAAGGCCACCACAGAAGGTCTTCAGCAACTCTGCTCGGAACTTGCAGTTGGTCCGACGTGTTTCCTGAGAATTGGGACCTTTGAGTCCTGAGAGCCCATTGAAGGGATTTCATTCTCAAGCAGGACTCTGGCACCAGGAAAATGCAGGATGCCATGAGAGACAGCAACCTCAGAAAATCAAAAGCTGGACAATATTGAGCATTCTGGAATTGTGTTACTATTTGCAGAATGTGTTGAGCCATCACCTTGGGTTGCAAGGCTTTTCCTGAGATAGTATCCAGGACTGCTCCAATAAATTGGAGTCCTTGGGATGGTATAATATGGGACTTTGTGTAATTAAGAAGCCTAGTCTGTGGAGTAAAGTGGCAGGTTATGCGGAGATCTTTCTGGGCTTGCTCGGGTGAACAAGTCCTGATCAGCCAATAGTCCAGGTAAGGGTAGACCTGAATCCCCACTCTCCTGGGACTTGCTGCCACCACCAACTTGATGAACACCCTCAGGGTGGAGGTCAGCCCGAATGGCAGAATTCAAAACTGATAATGAGAACCATCAAACATGAACCTCAGGTACTTAGTGCTTGAGATGGATTGGCACATGAAAGTAAGCATCCTGAAGGTCCAATGATACCAACCAGTCGGAGAGCCTGAAGGATCTGAGAAAGGGTAACCATCTTGAACTTGTCCTTCCTGAGGAACTTGTTACATTTTCTCAAGTCCAAGATGGGGCTCAATACTCAGTCCTTTTTGGGGATAAGAACATAATGGGAGTACCAACCCTTGTTCCTCTCCGCTACAGGTACACGTTCTATTGCATGTTTCGCTAGTAGGGTCAACATTTTCTGTACAAGGAGCGTATCTGGAATTGTGACAGTTATATCCCTATGGATGATCCGGAGGCCTTTTTTGAAAAGTAAGGCAGTAACCTTGGGCTACCGTTTCCAGTGCCCATGCACTTGAAGTAATGCCCCCGCCATTCGTTCAGATACTGAGAAATTCTGCCTCCCACCGGGGTCTTGTGGGTCAAGGCCTCAGAGTGGCTTAGAGGCGGCTGTGGGTAAGGATGCCGCTGCTGGGGCCGATTTATGACCCCGTATGATGGAGTAGGCCTACTCCATCCCATGAACTCAATGACCTTTCTCATCAGCTTTCTGTAGGATGAGTCTGCGTGTTCAAAGGGGTCAGGCCTGCCAAATTCTAGTTCTGGCAAGGTATCAAGCCACTAGCTGACTGGAGATTGTCTTACAAATCTTAGTCTTGATTCGCCTGAAATAAGTTCTTCTGACATATTGGGGATGCCAAATTGCAGACCGAACGGTGGTGAAACCTTATTAGAGGGTTGGTGGTCTTCAAACTGCAGACTTAAGTAATACATTTTTTTAATTTAATTAGAATTTTTTTTGGTACAGCTTCATTAAATCTTTTCTTGAACCAATGGCTTAGACAATGTCAAAGACAGCTTCGAAAATGGCGCCGTTTACTCTGTGTTGACAGCTCTCACTCTGATGGAGTCGGCAAAGCTGTCGAAAGCCTTTGACATTTTGTCAGAACCAAAATATGACTCTGCTCTCGACTCGTCGAGATTCTCGACGATTTGTCGTCGGATCGAGAACTTTCTCTATGCAACTCTGACTTTGAGCAAGGCTTCTAAGTTGTAGCCTTCGACTTCCCATTGTCGGCCTTCTGAGCAACCGGGACATGGCTTTTTTTGCGTTTACTTTGATGGGGTTGAGGCTGCATTCTCGAAAATGTGCAACATCTCCGAACTAAACACGTCCCACTTTGCCGGGGAATCGGACTTCGTTGGGAACCCAATTACCTCCATGGAGGAATCACTTGAGGTTGAAGGAGACATATGGCGTCTCTTCTTCACCGCCTTAGAGGAAGACTAAGATTTCTGCAATCGACTCCTCGATTGGGACCGCTGACTTTTTACCCCGGTAAGAGTCTCTGGACTCTGAAGACTTTCTCCCGCTTCGCTGCTAACCTCCCCACCGCCAGTTTACCTCTACGCTCCCCGAGAGCTTCTCTGTCATGGCCTGACAGGACCCACAGTCGTCAGTACGGTGCCCAGAGCCCAGAAACCACAGGCAGATGCAGTGTTGATCCGGAATGGCCATTTTCGACCTGCAGTTGTGGCATTTTTTAAAACCCGACTTGGGCATCGAAGGTGTAGATGAAGAAGATATGTTTCTCACTAAAAACTAAAGCGCTACGTAATTACTCTAAGCGTAAACTCAGAAAAAGTGAACTGTTGCCAACGGGCACTGCATGCACTATTTATGCTGATGAGGACGTCAGAGGCCCGAGGGACATCGACTCGACGACACTGCATACAGCGCACTCTGGAGAAAAAAAAACAACCCAAAGCAGCGAAGCTGGATATGACAATGCATTACTTACCGTAAAAGCATTTCTGATGGTTGTATCTGCTTAGATTCACATGCTGTGCATAGGTCCGACATCCAGTGGTCACTGCGGAGTATTGCATTTTGTTTTTCGTAGTCGAAAAAGGGGACGTCGACAAGGCGTGTCTGTAACACTATCCCTATAGTGACGTGCGTTGTACCCACAATCCCTCACGCGTCGAGGTCCCTCTGTTTGTATTTTTCTGCCCTGAGGGAGCCTTCTAGACGTGAGTGAGTACAGAAAAGAGAATATAGAAAAGGATGTCTATGTTCCTTCCATCCGAGCGTGGAGGAAGGGTGGGCGCATGTGAATCTAAGCAGATACAACCATCAGAAATGCTTTTACGGTAAGTAATGCATTGTCTTCTGATGTTTGTTAATCTGCTTAGAATCACATGCTGTGCATAGACTAGCGAACAGTACCCGGAGTTGGCGGTGGGTTATGAGAAGGAACAGTAGAGAAAAGATGTCTTAATACTGCCTGTCCCACCTGGGAGTCAGATCTAGAGTGTGCATCTAGACAGTAGTGTTTCGTAAAGGTGTGCACAGAACTCCAGGTAGCCGCTTTGCAGATGGACTCAAGGGGAACATTTGCAATGAACGCTATGGAAGCCCCAGTGCCTCGAGTGGAATGTGCTCTTGGCTTGAAGGGTAGTTCTCTCTTAGCAAGAGAGAAACAGAGAGTGATGCATTGAACAATCCATCTAGATATAGTGGACTTTGAAACTGCATCTCCTTCTCTTGCTGCTGCTACAGAGACAAAGAACTGATTAGTCTTTCTCAGTGGTCTGGTTCTTTCCATGTAGAACATGACAGCTCTGCGTACATCTAGTGTATGCAGACTTTTTTCTCCTAAGCTGGAAGGGTTTTGAAAGAACGTTGGTAGTTCTATTGACTGGTTTACATGAAATTTCGAGATTAATTTTGGTGCAAACCTTGGGTGTGTGCGTAGAACCACCTTATCCTTGTGAACTGTTACGAAGGGGGTCTAGTACAGAAAGAGCCTGTAGTTCACTTACTCTCCTAATGGAGGTGATAGCTATTAGGAAAGCAGTCTTAAGAGTGAGGTCTTTAAGAGTTGCCTTGTGCATGGGTTCGAAAGGAGGGCCCATGAGTCTAGAAAGTACCACATTTAAGTCCCATCCGGGAGCTGGGTTAGCTATCGGAGGGTGTATTCTCTTTACCCCCTCCATGATAACTGGTATCTTCCACCACGACACTAAGTTGGGAAGTGGTGTATGCAGAAAGTGCCGCTAGGTGGACTTTAATGGAATTGAAGACTAGACCTGAATCCAGTAAATGGGTCAAGTACAGAACAATATTAGAGGGAGAGCAGTTAACCGGGTTGATGCTCTTACCTCTACACCAGATGACAAATCTTTTCCACTTGCTAGAATAGCAGTGGCGAGTATTAGGTTTTCTGGCTTCCCGGAGGATGTCCATACATCTCTGCGGGATTTGTAAATGTCCAAATTCTATGATCTCAGGCTGCTAAGTTCATGGTCTGAGGGCATGGATGCAGTGTCCTGCCCTTGTCCTGTGACAACATGTTGTACGGGCAGGGAAGTTTCACTGGGGGAGCTAGGGACATCTCCATCAAGTGAGCGACCCATGGCTGCCGGGCCCACATTGGGGCCACTAGTATCATGGTAACCTGCTCCTGGTGCATCTTGTGCACCACTTTGTTGAGAAGGGGAGTCGGGGGGGAAAGGCGTAAACATATTTCCCTGACCATTGAATCGACAGACCGTTCCCCTTGGACTGGTTCTGGGGGTACCTGGAGGCGTAACTTTGGCATTGTGAGTTCTCCAGAGTTGCGAACAGGTCTATTTCCGGGAACCCCCATTTCGTGAAGACGTCTAAAACGATATCTTCGTGCAATTGCCATTCGTACTCTTCGGGCGGGGGGGGGGGAAGTCTCTGCTGAGTTTGTCTGCTAGCAGACTGAGTTCCCCTGGTACATGTTGTGATAGTAGGAACATGTGTTTGAGAGCCCACTTCCATATATTCTGGGACAGCTTGGACAGTCCTGGAGAGTGAGTGCCCCCTTGCTTGTTGAGGTAGTACATGGCTGTGGTGCCGTCTGTGAGGACCATCACTGTCTTTCCTTGTAGGTGTTCCTGAAAGGCTTTCAGTGCTTTGAACACCGCTAGTAGTTCCAGCAGGTTTATATGCTTGGATGCTATGCTCGGAGTCCACGCTCCGTGAGCAGTCTGATGGGATAGGAGAGCCCCCCCCATCCTGTAAGGGATGCGTCTGTGGTTAGAGTGGCTTCCACTGCGGGTGTGGCAAAAGTTTTCCCTAATAACAGGTTTTCTTTTGTCCACCACCGTAGCGAGAGAACCAAGGCCCGCGAGACCACCACTAGATCGTCCCATTGTCCGCTGGCCTGACACCACTGGCTGTAGAGCCACTCTTGCATTGGGCGCAGGCGCGCGTGAGGTACCAAATAAATACATGACGCCATCATCCCTAGCAAGCGCATTGCTTTGCGTACAGTCACCTCTCGACCTGCCACATAATGGGGGATCTGAAACAGCATGTTTTGGACCCTCTCGTTGGAGGGGAAGACGAGGCCGTCCTTTGTTCGAATTAGAGCCCCTAGGAATTGTTTGATTTGGCTGGGGTCTAAGCTGGACTTCTTTTCGTTGATGGAGAAGCCCAGTTGGGACAAAAGGTCTACGGTCTTTTGGGTATTGGAGAAGCATGTTTCGTAAGAATCCCCTGTTATGAGCCAGTCGTCGAGGTAAGGGTATACCGGGATGGATAACCTGCGCAGGTGGGCCACTGCCAGTACTTTCGTGAATACCCTTGGTGCAGATGCTATCCCGAAGGGTAGTACTCTGAACTGGTAGTGTTTGTTCTCCATCTTGAACCTGAGGTATTTTCTGTGCTCTGGCAAAATTAAAATATGAAAGTATGCATCTTTCATGTCTAGTGTTGTCATGTAATCCCCTTGTGATAAGTGGGATTACTTCCTGCAAGGTCACCATACGAAACTTTTGGGGTTTGACAAACTTGTTCGCTGGGCGCAGATCAAATACAGGGCGCATGGTTAAGTCCTTTTTGGGTACAAGGAAGTACACTGAATAAATACCTTCTGTTACCCGAGATAGGGGGACAGCCTCTATAGCCTCTTTTTTCAGTAGCTCTTCTACTTCTTGAAGAAGAATGGTGAGGTGTTCCGGTGTCATGCGTCGGTTCCGTGGGGGTGTGCACTTCGGGGAACTGTTGAATTCGATGCAGTATCCGTGGGCTATGGTGGATAATACCCAGCGGTCTGACGATATTCCCTCCCATGCTGAAAGGAACAATGTTAGCCGGCCCCCGACCGGTGATGCGTGGGAGGGGACCCGAATCTTCGGGTCATTTGTTGGTATTGGGCATGGAACCCTTGGGGCTGGAGCCGCAACCTCTTCCTTTGCCACGGCGTTGGCCTCTTTGACTGAACTGGGTGTTGTTACCCTGGTTAGAGGGCCAGTTGGTAGCAGAGTAAAATTGCTGTGTTTTGCTGCTGGCGTTGGCCACGAAAGGAGCGGCCATTGCCATAGCTGCATCTGTTAGGGGGCCTAGAAATTTGGTCAAGAGTCTTGATGGTATCAAACTCTTTCTTCGCATGTTCTAGGGCCTCATAAACTGCTTTCCCAAACAGATGTGTTTTTTTTCTATGGGCTTATTTATCAGGGAAGCCTGGGTTTCCGGCTTAAATCCCGAATTGCGCAGCCAGACATGGCGTTTGAGAAGAATTCCCTGAACCAGGGAACGGCCAGCCGTCTCTGCGGCATCTAAGGAGTTCTTTACGATGCCCTGGTTTACAAGAGTTTCCTCTGAGATTATAGCTAACAGGCGTGAACGCAGGGGTTCTGGTGCGTCCTCTGCTTCGCGCGCAGCTTGCTCCACTGTGCATCTGCGTAGCTAGCTAGTAGGGAATTGTTATTTGCAATCCTAGTTGAGAAGGCGGCGGAGGTCGTGATTCTCTTCCCAAGTGCATAGAGCTTCTTGCCCTCTTTGTCAGGTGGTGCCTCACTAGTGGATAGTGGTACCCCCGCTCTTTTTCTTGTATTAGTAACTACGAGGGAGTCTGGAATAGAATGTCCTCTGATGTACAAAGGGTCAGAGGACGAAGGGCTGAAGAGCTTTTCTATCCGAGGGTTGACCCCTCTGACTAAGGCAGGATTGGAAAGGGAAGGAGTTATTCTTCTCTTTATAGAAGCCAGGAACGGAATAGACTGACTAACAGGGGCTTTTTCTTTAATAACTTTCTCTACAAAGTCTATGTCAGGAAGAGTCTCCCCTGTGTCTATTTCAAAATGCGTTGCTGCCTTGCGCAATAGTGCATTAAGTGAAGGTTGGTCATCTATGGGAGAGGTGTTTCCAATAGGTGAATCCTTGGGAGGAGAAGGGTGAAAGACATCAGGGTCTGAGTGCACTGATGGGTCTTCGGAAACAATTCTCACCAGGCTCTCGACAACGAGTTTGTCAGTAGAGGGCTCTGGTGTCGATGTTGCCTGCGTTACGCGTTGTTCCTAGACGGCCGCTCTATGGAGCGTTACGTCGGATGATTTTGAGGTAGTGCCCGTGTTTGATGAAAGCCCAATCGCTGGTCGCGGCTGCGTTTGCGAGTGGGGCTTGAGACCTTTATGGTCTGAGGTAGATGCTGGAGTGCCCTGCGTCCCCTTCGGCGCTGATGGATCCTTCGTCTTCGACGAAGAAGAGCCGTGGGTTGTGTGCTTAGGCCTATGGGGTCTATGTGCGTCCTTGTCGCCGGGGTGTTCATCCCCATAAGCAGGGCATGAGCCGAGCCCGTCGGGGCCGGGGACGGACATCGAGGAGCGCGAGCGCTCCTTCTGGGGGTTAATGACTTCCGTAACGGACGTCGAGTTATCACCCTCCTCGTCACTTTCTGTAACAGCGGCGGCTGGTGAGGAAACTGACTTCGACATAGCGTAGTCCGCCCACCTCTTAACTTTTCGTTCTTTAAGAGTTCTTGGTTTCAAGAGCTTACAGGCCGCGCAGCTGTCCTCCTTATGATCGAGGGGCAAGCAACGATTACAGAGCTTGTGTTTGTCCTTCCAAGTGTATTTGCCCCTACAGCGTGGGCAAAACTTAAAAGGTGTCCTCTCCATAGCTGAGGCAATAATAACTGGTGATAACAACCCCAAGGGAAAGATAGGGGAGAAAGAAAGACATTCTCAAAGAGAAGATAAAAGTTTGAACCCCCACTCTCCCTAATGTATGTTGGCCGGCGAGGCCAGGCCACGTGTTCGGCAGCGCCGAAGGATCTCCTCCGTCTCGTCCCCTCCGTCGAAAAGTTCGGCGGAGAAACAGCTTCACAGCCCACGTCGAGGGGAGGGATCTTTAACAATATAATAAGTATAATTGAAGACCGAGGTCCATAGTAAGTATTTGCAATGTCTCTCTAGGAGCTCTGCGTAAGGCGACCAGAAGCTGGGCGGAAAAAAACAATCTGAGGGACTCCACAGTGACCACTGGATGTCGGACCTATGCACAGCATGTGATTCTAAGCAGATTAACAAACATCAGAAATTATATTATAAAATGAATACGTGGGAGGACACAATCCATTCGAAAGTGTCAGCTGTAGTACTAACCCGCCCTTTTACTTAGCCCCCTATATCTTCTTAGTGTGCCCCCACTGCAGCTCTGAAGAATCTCTGTAGCTCTATGGAAGCAGGCTGCTCTCCTGGGACACAAGCCAACTGCGGGCTCACTGACCTTGCTCCTGTGCCAGGTAGGTAGACACCACATGCATTGATTGTGGATGTTATTTACCTTCCAGTTGGCTCCAGCCACCATATTACTGTAGTGTTGTCAGACCCCATTAGCCAGCAGCCACAGTTGATTATATTGACTCTACCGGGTTGAATGCCACATCAGCTTGCTGAGGACGACCCAGGCACATTTCATTCATTAAGAAGGTATTCTCACCACCTCCATTGGACAGGTGCTGATATAGGAAGTGAACTGCAGCAGAGGTCACAAGAAGTCAGAGATTTGCCCCCAACAATGGACCACATGGGTACAAAATGCACTGGCACCAGCCACTTCGCTGCCACCAAAGAAGACAAATAAAAGATGGTCCAGACATGAACAAATATTGGTCTTGATGTTTTTGTGATTGTTGTAACTGACTTACAAAAATGGGCACTTTTCATTACACATGGCGTGTCTCAGTAACCGGTGCAATTACACTGGAATCTTTGTCCGTTAGGGATGGCAACCCACCTCCAACACTTGTTGCCGACCTTAAAATCTGAGGCTTATGGATTTGGAAAAACTCAAATTAGAAAAAAAGTCAATGAACAGGGGTGTTGGGGAGAGGCAAAAATCCTCAATATCAACTCTTCCATTGGTGGTTCCGCCTGGCATGTGCAAGCATGATTACATGTTTTCCGAGGTTCCAATCTACTGGTTAGATATTTAAAAAATAAGTCTGCAGAGGAGATGGGATCCATTTGACTAGTAGATTTAAAACGTGTGCAACCTTTCTTATAGGGACATTGTTGGGTAGTAGAGGGTGGGCCAGTGGAAGGAGAGGTTCAAACAAGGTATCCCTTTGAGGATTCAGAATAGTCTATGCAAGAAGATCTAGATATCAAGAGACCAGTATGTCGACCTTCTCACTTCAAGTTCTGTAAAGCATTTTCCCCTAATAGCCCACATCTTGGTTGTCTCAAACACAAACAGCATTTAATCCTTACCAATCTTGCTGCCTACAGCTGGATCAAGGCATGAGCAGGAAAGCCATATCAGGCTAAAAAAACTGCACCTTTCGCAAAGCAACAAAGACAACCTTTTCTTCTGGTAACCATACAACAGGCCATGGCTAGTAAGGCCTTAAACAGGCAGAACATAATTCCCTGAGGAGATTAGTTTTAATTTTAGATAGAACAGTTAATGAATCATGAAGATCAAATTGAGAAAGTTTGCAAGGCAGCTCATTAAAGCATTATCCCCCTATCAACAGTGCTCTGCAACCAAGATGAAAACTATTCCCCAAGGTGTTCGTGAAAAAATGCCTCTGGTGCGACATAGGAGGCACCAAATGGGTAACTTTAGATTCTTTTATCGAGAAATAGGTATGGCCTTATGTTCTTACAAAATTAAGGCGATGTCTAGTCTTATTTACTTTTTAAGCATACCATATAAAATTTATGCACTTGACTGGATGCAGTAAAGTCTTTCTATGTAATATTGCTACAACTCCATTTCAGCTGTAACCATGCATTGGAAAAAGTTACTAGTAAATGTGCATAATAAGGCTGACCAGGCCGTGTTTGAGCTAGTCATTCCCAGAGTGCCAAGCAAATTATTTTAACCGTCACATTTTGGATGTCCCTTTTTTAATACATGCAATTATTTAACCTAATAAAATGTTCTAAATGCAAATAAACATTTTATGAATAATATTGCTTGCATTGATCTTTGTAAAATATTCCCCATGGCGCCAGTAAAAATAACAAATCTTCTGTAATTGGAACACTTAACCATAATTAAAGTTATAAAGTAAATAGAAAACAGAATTTGACATTCTTTTAATAGGTTTTTCAATGAAATGGTACAGCATACCCAGATATTGACAAGAACAATGGGAATGGAGTGACCCTTTCACACCATAAAGTCATTGACAGCTGCCTATTGTGTAGCCAGTAGCGTAGTACTGGCAGAAGAGCAGGATGCATGGACACGATTGGAGCAGTCATCAAAACGGTGGTTACTTTTTCAAGTGACTTCGGACATACGGTTATGTGCCCCATGAATGGGGCATCAGACTGGGTTTGGATATTGTCGTCATGGGTCAACAAAGACTGCGGGCTTGCAAACGAAAAAATCTAGAGGTACACTTCACATACAATAATCAGCACTTAGAAGAGTCTTTGTACGGTTCAGTTGTGTGGTCCTGGTCCTGTGACTGGAGAAGTGAAAATGCAGAGAAAGCATTTCTACTCAATGCATAACACCTTATACTTTGAAATACATCTCAAGCTGCCAGTCATTTCTTTTCTCTAAAATTGTACACTTGGTACAGCTATTGCTTGAACAGAATGGATGGAAACATCAGAAGACTTTAAGGCTACTATAAAAATCAAGCTGCTATATCGCATTTCTTAGTTAAGGAGATCTGAAATGTCTGTTTCCTAACCGGCTCTTACACTTTACAAATGCCATTTACCCAGCAAGCACTAGGGCAATGCTGTGCATACTGAAACACATGATCTGCAGTAGGTCACATCTATAGTAACACTTCATACATGCACATAAAATACCAGCCGACTCTGCAAAACAATTTAAGAAATACAAACAAGAATTAGTTATCAATCCTGAAGGCAGGGCCTCACTTCAGGTCAGGAGTCAGCACATGCTGAATTGAAGTTTGTATTTCTTTAAAAAAAGCTTAGTGCAATTGGTGAGAAAAACCTTCAAAGAAAAAGGTCTTGGCTACAACACCACTAACTTCTTTTAGTTTAACCTCTTCATGTAACACTCGCCCTACCCCAGGTAAATGATCTTCTAGTACTGTTAGCAAGACCTGTAAAGAAACTTGCTTTTACACTGGCACCATATTTGGAAAAGTTATTAGCATATTCACCACGTGCCTCATAGTAGAATTCTAAATAAACACCCTAAAATCTATACACACACAGCCAGCCAATAAAATGAATATCCGTGCGCAAGAATCTTCCCGCTATTCATACAATCCCTTTGATTGTAAGACCATTAAAATCAGTGGATAATAAAATCAATATTCTGTACATGCTTCTAGCCGCCCCCCCCCGACAATTATTGTCGAATTTAAACTTACCCACAAACCTCGAATTGCAGGCAGTGAGCTTAAGGGCAGTGGAAAGAAAAAGGAAGTTATAGAATTTAACATTGGAGGGCAGTAGAGCCAATGAAGTATTACGGTTATCAATGCTTTTGAGAGTTGGCTCCACTATATAGAAGAAAAAGTAGCTCTAAAGTGCTTAACCAAGAAATATGAGAAGACTTCATATTTAGTTACACAGAATATTCTCTTGTATCAATGAATGTTGCCTCATGCAATTCAGTCTGCCTTTATTGCGTCCCAGTACACAATCGTTTTGTTGCAAATCACTAACAGGCTAAATGTTACATAAATGGGTAATGAGGGTAGTGTGACGTGCTTCTCTAGCAGGGAAGGAATGACAAACTGAAGTGTGGTACGGCCTATAAGTGGAGTTTCATAAAGAGCAAAAAGATTTGATGAATAGGTTGGCAAACTCCAGACACCATATAAATATTCTTGACTAGATCATAACATTTTAATAGGTGACCCTTCCGAGATTTTCCATCTTTCCCTTCCCAACCATTTCAATTTCCTAGACCAAACATTTACTCGAGGATAGGATGCTGCTTTCATCGAGAGACAACACAAATTGCAACCCAGTGCATTTATTTCAGATCCTTTCTGTACGGATAGTCTGTTTTAAAAAGACAAAGAAAATCATATTGCCTGGTTTGCAGTACATCAATTGCAGCTAGATGAGTTATTGTGCACATATGCTTAGAAAAACTGAACCTTCTAGCAAAGAAAGGATGGAACCACTTCTAAAACTGAGCCTCCGCAGTAGCTTGGGCAATCAACCCAGATTACACTTGTTTTTACATATCAATCTTTCAGAAAAGGGCAACAATATGATATTTCATGCAAAGCATAGGAGCTCAGTTTGTATCACAGCCCAACAAATCTTTCCAGGGCCTTCTATTCAAAACGTGCCACCATCTTGTCTTCAAAGCCATTCCCAAATGCACTGAAGCCATGGTCTTCATAAAGATTACAAATGTATTTCAGCACACATCTCAACTTTAAACGAATAGGAATGATCTCAACAATGAAATGTCACAATTTTATTGGCAAAGCTGTGGCCAAACACTAGGACAAAACTGGTCACATTGCCGTCTGTGCAGTTTCAACAAGTGGTTTAGAAAAAAGCAATATTGCCTCCTCAGCGATATATAGATGGAAATGTCAGTACATTGAAGGTTCCATCACTTATAATTGCCTATAGTTGATTTTGTTTGTCCATAATTTGACAAAGTACTTCCCATGGAGCCAACAGAAGGCCACACAGAGTTGAGGATGGTCTAATGAAACTGTTCAAACAGATTAGGCGGACCCACATTACAGGCAAAGTGGCAATGCAGTGTTTTTACTAGCAGCATAAAGAGTGCAATATGAAGAGACCATAAGTCAACGGCAAGCAAATGAACAAAGTTTCAACTGGAAGAACTCAATTTTCTGCATCACGAGCCAGTCTCTCACTTAGACAATAGCGAGTTACAAGAAGCTGGCTGACGTGCTCAGGTCTATCAATCCGAGAAATAGCTTGAGGAAAGATTTGACAGAAGCAGACACCAGGCAACCTCTGTAAAACTGAAAAGGAGGCTAGACTGAAACTTTAAGGGTGGGGGGACAGGTTCTTAAAATCTGAGCTTCTCAGTTTAGCAAATGGCTTTAAAGTAATCAAATTATACTAGACAATGTACAGTACAAGTATTTCAAACTGCTAATAAATATACAGTTGACATACCACATGGAAGGAATCATGTGAAGTCAAAAACAAACATGAATAAGGGCATCTAGAAGTATGCATATTGGCTTGCAATTAGGCTATAGAGGAGTAACTGCTGTACTGAAGGACAACAGGAAATTGATAACAGGCATTAAGGATCTTAAACACTGGCATGCCTATATACTTGCTTCCTGGAGCACCATCTCCAGTTCAGATCTCCATTCCCAAACAGTAATTTTAACCACCAAGCTGCCATGCTAGCCCAATGCTGGAAAGACATACAATACACTGCATAGCAGAAGCCAATCGAGCAGATGGGCATATGGGAGGAGTGGGACTCGGAAAAGCTTCAAAGAGCAATCATAGCTGAGAAGATTTCCACTAATACAAACATGAAACTGAAAACTTGCGCTCCGCTGCTGTAAACGGGCATGGTTAAAAGCCTTTAAATACACTTTCTTTTTAAATAAAAAAAAGCTACAAAAGTCACCTCTACCCTTTTGTCTAAAGTTAGAAACAGAAGCATACAGTTACATCAGCCAGCTGCGCAGTCTTAGCTACTATTGGTTATCAAAACAAGGACTTAAAAAGGAAACCATGGGGGTAGTAGGGGACTAAAACACAGACAGGGCATGGTGTTATCTTGAATGCAATACATTCTGTTCGAATTGCCACTAGAATCCAAGAACATGGTGGAAAAAAAATACAACTTACTTGATTGAGTAATCATTTCAAAGTAAAAATGCTCCGTATTTTAACCAAAAGGTAGGGGAAGGGAGAGAACCTAGAGAAAACTAAAAAAATCTCTGCAGTTTTCACTTCCGCTGATCTGTACTCAGAACCATACAAAGTTAACAACTTAAAGCTTTATTACAGTTTTTCATAGAAAGCTGGAATTCAATCAATATCCATGTCGGGAAGTTTCTTGTCTGTCTCGGTAGCTGTCTGAGCTGTTGTGCTGCCATTCTGTTCTGCTGGCGGGTGTCCCTGCTTCGCAACATCCCCTTCACCGTCAACTGGTCCGTTTTGTTCAGCTGCCTGTTGCTCCTCTTTTGGCGGTTCGACTTTAGGTTTTGCTTTTGTAACAACTGGGTTGCAAGTACTGGTCAATTCCTAAAAAGAAAAAAAATTACGATGTCATTACACAGGTTTTTTGAATGTCATCCTAAGTGAAGTATGCCAACAACCAATAAATGTCAGCAAATGAAAACTGGTGCAAACTAACTTTACCACTTATGTCTTGGGTTCCACATATACATGTTTCATCAATGGAACCTAGCATGAAAATTACTTGCCTACATTTCTCTGATCTGAGAGCTAGAACTAGTTACTTTCCTTCAGTTATGTACTGATAGATTAGTCCCTTCATCATATTACTTATTCCCCAGCTGAACGTTGGAAATCTTCAGCCACAATTGTCTTTGATGGTTCCATCTGCTTAGATTCACATGCTTTGCTTGCATAGGCCGACATCTAGTGGTTAGTGCTGAGTATTACATTTTTTCTTTTCGAAGTAAAAATAAATAGGACGTTGATATCCCGTAACACTATCCCTACTATGACGTGTACAGTACCCATGATTACGGGTCTAGGTCCTCAGATTGCCATTTGTCTTGTCCAGAGGATGCATGAAGTCTGTAGTGGACTGGGAGTGTGACAACCAAGATATAGAAAATCAACTATGATTAAAACCCATGCAACATGTTTGTGATACCTTCAACTGCCAGTGCGAGAGCATGTGAATCTAAGCAGATACAAGCACAAGAAAGAATATTATTGGAATGTAATGTTTGTCTTTTAAGGCTTGTGGATCTGCTTAGGGTACTGCTTGCTAGTCTACGCAGAGCATGTGATTCTAAGGAGGCTGGTTGACTGAACAAACAAACCAATGTTTGATCACTGCTTGTCCCACCTGTGAATCAATTCTGGCTTGTGCCTCAACACAATAATGCTTTCGTGAAAGTATAACTAAAGTAGGCGCTTTACAGATCGCTTCCAATGGTCCATTTCCAATGAAATCCAAGGTAGCGCCAGTGCTACGTGTAAAGGGAAGTATTTTGTTTGATGGGCTGTAACACTGTTGGATACGTCAAACAATTCACCTGGCAATGGTAGCCTTTGACAAAGAGCCCCCTTATCGATTGGCTGCCAAAGAAAAACAATTGATCTGGCTTCCTCAATGATTTTATTATGGTAGTACATGCCTGCACTACATACATCTAGTGTGTGGAGAGCCCTTTCTCCTGAATGTTGAGGGTTTTTAAAGAAAGCCGGTAATTCAACTGAATGGTTTAAAACAACATTTGGAAATGCATTTAAGAGAAAAACAGGGGGGCGGGCAGTGGATCAAGACTACCTGGTTTTGGTTACGGACAACGCTTGGATCTCTCATCTTCGATAGATATGTACCCTGCTAATAGCATATCTGATGATTGTATCAGCTTAGATTCACATGATGTGCATATAATGTGACATGTAGTGGAAATCTCAGAGTATTGCATCTTTCTTCCGAAGATCGAAAGGGGACGTCGACATGGGCATGACTAACACTATCCCTAACTTGACATGTAGTGTACCCAAAATCCCTCACGCGTCGAGGTAATTCTGGTTGTGTTCATTCTGCTGTGAGGGAGCCTTATAGTCCGCGTGAGCCAGTACAGAAGAGAAGGTTTAAGAGGTCTATGTTCCCGTTAGGGAGAATTCTTAAATATGTGTTAATTCCCTCCACCTTAGAGACCCCAGCAACTTTGCTGGATTTTGAGGACTAGATTCTTTTAACGAGAGCAAGACCCTTTCCCCCACTCTCTCATGTATTTTAATGTGAATTTTACCTTTGTTTCTTTTGGCTATGGAGTCTAACCAACTCCGTAGGCATAATCTTTTACAAGTGTGCCACAAAGCACCTTCAGTGCAGTGGCACAGGGAATTCTCAGATTTCCTAAGGTGTAAATACCTTCACTGGGATCAACAACTGTTTCCCAGAGCGGTAAAGTGAAATTAACTTTACTTAGTATTGTACTTGCTAGATCCAGCACACCCTATTTTACAATAGAGTGCTGGAGGGGTTACTTTGTATCCCCTGTATCCAAATGCTCGGGTAAACATTTTTAGGTTACCCTTTCCTCAATTGACTGGCTGCTGGCAGTGGTTTTGTTCTACCTTGGTTTTCATTTACCGCAACCATTCGCAGCTCCGGTAAAGTAACCGCGGGAGCCATCTTTTTTAAAATGGCATACAGCCATCTTTGCTAAAATGGTGGCTGGTCTCTTTTCGCCAGGTCTTTGTAGAAAGGTCCTTCAAGAGTTTCACTGCGCGCCAAACCAGGGTTTGTCTTTTTTCATTCGCCTTTGGCAGGGTGTTTAAGAGAAAGCCGCCTCTGGCGCCCAAGTGTATGGGGCAGGCAGAAAGTGAGGGAGGTGCCCGAAACTCCCTGTGCTGAAGTCTCCTAGGAGACCCAAATGCACTGTGGTGATTGGCTGGCTATCTGGCAAGGACAGCCACCCTGCTGGGGGAGTGACAGCTAGGTTGGAATGAATAGGAGAGAACTGAATAAAAGGAAAGTCTTTTGGCTTGGAAGGCAGAGTCTACCACTGGATGAAGGAACCAAAGAAGAGCTTTAAGAGGACGCCTGCTGTAACTCCTGGACCGTTGGTTTGCCCGGTGAAGCCCTGCTGCAGTGACTAATTGCCAAGTTCACATCGACAGAAGCCCCTGCAAGGATGAATTCTCCCTTTCAGTTGGTGGGACCAATCAACTCCAAAGTAAGCCGCCTGGACACACCTCTCGGAGCTGGTTGAATTTCCTCAGAGTTGCTGCAGGAACCGTATAGCCAGGGAGAGGGACACAAGATTGTGTGTGTTGCTTTTAAGCTGGCCTAAAGCTGTTGGAAGATCCTCCGGACTCCCAAGGAGCAGGACTGACCAAGCCTGACGCCCCCCACCCCCCCCGGTCGAGTACGGGGCCCCAGATGTAAGAAAGGTCCACCTTGATAGCCAGGAACCGCGCCTATTGCTATTTGCTGTACCGCAAGGAGCTGAAACGCAAAAACAGACACTGAAAGTGAAGTTTGCTGGTTGCCAGTTTTGACAGTCCCAGTGCAGGAGTTCCCCGATGTTCTCCCTCTTGTCCCCACGACTGAGGCTCAGCAACAGTGAGACCTGCAGAACTGCCCAGGAACAGAAGTCATCAGCTGCCTCCTTTCTTCTTTACCAAGGTACTGTAAAACAAGTCTAAGAGAACTTACCTCTTACTGTAGAAGTGCTTGTAACTTCTGCAACTCGCAAGCCTAATCAGCGTGTGGCCCTACATTTGATTCTATTTTTTTTTTAAATCAAAGACTATGAACTTGTGCAAAGACTTACATTTTACTTACCTGAAGTGCTGTATCCTATACAAAGGCTTTGGCCAATTGACTTTGGCTTAGCCTATTGAATTGAATGACTTCTAGTGCCACCTGAAAGTATTTTGCCCTGCTTATGAATATTTGTAATTTCTTATTTCTTGTGGTCTAATAACCTTTGCCTTTTACCAACTTTTTACGAGTGTTCTGAATGCCAACAGTAAGGTATTAGTGTCCACAGCACCCTTGTTACTGTAGACACCTCTGAGTGTAGGTTGGGCCTGGGGGCCATCCCAAAAGGGCCTTATCTGATTCATAAACTCAGTGCACAGTCTTGAAGAATATTTGTGTGTTACGAGTATACTGCTCCCATCTAAAGAAGGCTTGATAACTGACTGAAATTAATTGTTTATGCAAGAAACCTTGAGTGTAAGAGTTTATTTGAATACCCGTAACTGAATCTTGTAGCTCCACTACAGCTTATATTTTCCCTCTTGAGATAAGCCTGGCTGCTCATCACGCTACCAAAACTGTGTAGTACAAGCTTATACCAAATGTTGGGTTGCCTATAGCTGTAGTCATAGTTGCTTGTAGTGTTCCCAGAGGGTTCTAAATTCAAACTTTGCCTAACAGTTCCTTCTACTCAATCACCAGAAATGCTATTACGGTGAGTAATGCAGGTCTTCCGATACTTGTGAATCTGCTTAGAATCACATGCTGTGCATACACTAGCAAGCTGTACCCAGAGACGGTGGTGGGATGTGTGAAGGAACAGTAGCAAAGATATCTTCGCGCCGCTTGTCCCACGTGAGAATCAGACCTTGAGTGCATCTAGCCAGTAGTGTTGTGTAAAGGTGTGTACAGAACTCCAGGTGAATGTAACCATGTGATGCAGTTTACGATCCACTTGGAGATAGCTGATTTAGAGACATGGTCCCCTTCTCTACCAGCTACCGCTGAAACGAAGAACTGGTTTATTTTTCTTAGTGGCTTTGTCGTTTCCAGACAGTAGATAACCGCTCTCCTTACATCCAGTCTGTGGAGGCTTCTTTCTGCCACGTTAGTCGGGTTCTTGAAAAAGGTGGGTTGTTCTATGGACAGGTTTAAATGGAACTTTGAGATAAATTTAGGCGCAAAGCGAGGGTGTGTGCGCAAAACCACCTTATCTTTGTGAATCATGACAAATGGGTCCTGTACTGGAAGGGCCTGCTGTTCAACTCTCCTTATAGAGGTGATCGCCACCAGGATGGTGTTTTGTAGGCGAGTGCTTTAAGGCTAGCCTCGTGCATTGGTTCAAAGGGAGGCCCCAGTAGTCTGGCAAGAACATTCAGGTGCCACCCAGGTGCTGGGTTGGAAATAGAGGGACAAGGTCTCTATACCCCTTCCATAAAAGGCTTTAATTACAGGAATTGTACACCATGAAACCTTGTTCTGGAACGTGGTGTACGCCAAAAGAGTGGCTAAGTGGACCTTTAGAAAATTGAAAACCAGACCTGAAACCAACAGGTGGGTTAGGTACGGAACAAGTTACTTACCTGTTCTCCAGCATGGGTCTGGCATGGATTCACATGCTCATGAATATTCCCCGTCAGGCTGGGAATACTCGGTAAAGAAAAAAAAATCAGTTTCGTTTCTGATCTGTCTTTCTTAGTAGTAACCAATCACTGGTCTCTGGGTCATACTGCCCCCAGCCAATGACTGACCTCTCCCTAAGCCCCTCCCCTGGCAGCCATCCTCAGATCTGGTAGCACGTAAAGTGGCAGTAGGACCAAGTGAAGAGCCGTAGAGGGGAAGGAGGGAGGGTTCGCATGTGAATCCATGCCAGACCCATGCTGTAGAACAGTTACAGGTAAGTAACTTGTTCCCAGCATGGGGTCTGGCATGGATGCACATGCTCATGAATATAAGAATACATCGCTTTAGACACATGCAGAAACAACGGGAGGTGGAAAAAAGGCTCAACATTAAGCATTACATCAAAACTCAACATTAAGCAGTTCTTACCTCCTCACCAGGCTCACCATAGGTGAGCAAGTTGCGCAGCACCGCCTGGCCGACCCTGGACTCCTCCCTGGAATACCGGTCGGCGGAGTAGAATCTCGTGAAGGTGTGCGTCGACCTCCATGTAGCAGCCCTGCAGATGTCCAGCAGGGGCACACCAGACAAGAATGCTGTGGTAGCAGCGATAGCTCTGGTCGAATGGGCTCTCGGACGGCCAGGCAGCGGTCGGTTTGCCAACCGATGAGTGTGTGATGCAGCCGGAGAGCCATCTGGAAATGGAAGCCTCCGAGAGAGCCTTCCCTTGGTTCACAGGTCCAAATGTCACAAAAAGCTGTGATGTCTTCCGAAAACTTTGTGCGGTCCACGTAGAACTTCAGCGCTCTAGCCACATCCAGCGACTGCAAAGTCCTCTCGGCCGGTGACGAAGGCGACGGGAAGAAAACAGGTAACACCAGGGCTTGTTGAGGTGGAAATAAGACAGCACCTTGGGGATAAAAGAGGGGTGCGCCCTCAGCACGACCCTCGTGTCGTGAAAAGTCAAGTATGGAGGCTTGCAGGATAGGGCCTGAATCTCTCCCACTTGCCGTGCGGAGGTGATGGCCACAAGAAACGCAGTCTTCCACGACAGGAATTTCAACGGTGCTGAATGCAGGGGCTCGAATGGCACCCCCATGAGCCTGGTCAGCACCACGTTGAGTTCCCCCCGGGGCAGGGGCCTTCACCGGCGGGAACGATCGGAACAGTCCCTTCATAAATTCCTTCACCAGGCGATAGGACCACAAGGACGCCCGTTCTGTGGTTCTGGTGTATCGGGAGATCGCAGCCAGATACATCTTGATGGAGGCGTGAGCCAGTCCAGCCTTGGCCAGCGACAGTAGGTACGGCAGCACTTGAGGGGCCGTAATCCGTAGCGGGTTAATCTTCTGTGCACGGCACCAGACAGAGAACCTCTTCCACTTATGTCCGTAGCACTTGAGAGTTGAGGACGCACTGGCTTTTGCAAGGACCTCTCTGCAGTCAGCCGGGATATCGTACCCTCCAAACTGTAGTGCTGCAGGAGCCAGGCCTGCAAGTTCAGCGACTCTGGGTCGTGATGAAGTATGGCGCCTCCTTCTCTGGAGAGAAGATCCGCATCTATCGGCAGCTTGACTGGTGGGGATGCTGACAAGTCCAGAAGGTCCGGGAACCAGATCTGCCTCGGCCACGCCGGTGCGACTAGGATCATTCTGCACCAGGACCTCTTGAGCTGGTTGACGAGTCGGAGCAGAAACGGCAACGGAGGGAACGCATATAGGAACAGGCCGTCCCAGGGGAACGAGAAAGCATCACCCATGCTCCTCGACTGGGGAAACCTGCTGGCGAACCTCTGGCCCTTGGAGTTTGTCGCCGTCGCGAACAGGTCGATCTGCGGTTTTCCCCCCCATCGTCAGAAGAGTCGATCCACTTGACCCTGACGTAGCTCCCACTTGTGGCACGAGCGCAGCTCCCTGCTGAGTGAGTTGGCAATGGTGTTCTTTATCCCTGCCAGATGAAAAGGCACCAGAAACATCCCTTGGGCGACGGCCCAATGCCACAGATCCTGGGCTTCCTTGGAGAGGGCTGGGGATCTGGTTCCTCCCTGCTTCCGGATGTAGAAAATCGGGGTGGTGTTGTCGGTGAAGATTCTCACCACTTTGCCCTTGAGGAACGGAAGAAAAGACCGGAGGGCCCAGAACACTGCACGGAGTTTTAGGATGTTGATTTGGAACGTCTTCTCCTCCGGGAGCCAAAGGCTTCTCGCATGAAGTTCTCCGGTGTGCGGTCCCCACCCTTCCAGCGAGGCATCCGTCGTCACCGTTATCGATTGGGATGGGGTCTGAAAGTCTGTGCATGCCGTCAGATGAGCGCGGGTGCCCCAGCACCGGATCGCTCGTCGCTTGGATCCAGTGGTAGTTGAGGAACTCTTGCAGAGGGCGCATCCGAAGCCTGCACAGGCGCACAAGATATATGCAGGACGACATCATCCCGAGGAGGGACTTGATGGACCTCACCCTGGCCACGTCCGTGGCCAACAGACGCTGCACCTCGCCCAGGATGGCCTTAGTCTCCCCCCACCACCCCGACGGCGAGCCAGACGCGCCACTGTGTCGAGCTTGGCTCCCAGAAACAGTGCGACTTGCGATGGGACCTGGTGGGATTTGGGAAAGTTGATGGAGAATCCCAGGTCTGTGAGCAGCTGGACGGTCTTTGCTGTGTGATCCACGGCAAGCTCCCTTGTCCTTGCCCGGATTAGCCATTCGTCCAGGTAGGGGTAAACGTGGATCCCCTGCAGACGCAGCCGCGTCGCCACTGGTGCCGGGCACTTGGTGAAAACCCTGGGTGCCGACTTTAATCCGAACGGTAGGGCCTTGAATTGGTAGTGGCGTCCCTGAACCACGAACCTGAGGAACTTCCTGTGCCTTTTTAGAATAGGGATGTGGAAGTAAGCATCCTCCAGGTCCAAAGACGATAGGAAGTTGCCTTCCTCCAGCTGTCCCAGCACGTGCTGGAGGGTGACCATCCTGAATTTCTGCACCTTGATGTACTTGTTTAAGCGACGCAGGTCCAGGATGGGGCGCCACCCGCCTGTCTTCTTCTTGACGAGGAAGTACCTGGAGTACACTCCAGAGCCCTGGAGGCCTCTGGGGACGAGCTTGATGGCACCTTTCTTGAGCATCGCCTTTACCTCCAACAGTAGTTGAGGGACGTGATTCTCCTTCCTGGCCACGGGAGGAATGCGAGGGCACTTCTTTTGGGATTCCAGTGAGTGCCCGTTGGCCAGGGTGTCCAACACCCAACGATCGGTGGAGATGGGACTCCCATACGCTGACGAACTTCGTCAGCCGGCCTCCCACTGGGGTGCTTTGGTGGGGGCCCGACAACCCGGCTGGGTCAGTCTTGCTTGGAGGCGGCCTTGCCCCTTGCTTGCCGCAACCTCTCTAGGCCTCCTGGGAAGAGGTGCGGGCCGCCTGGCGGTAAGTGGAGGAGCCACCGCTGGATCCTTTGGTGGCACCCTGTCTGCCTCCGGAGCTCCGAAAGGGCCGTCGCTGTTTAAGCACCCCCAGGGCCCGGGCCGTCTCCGAGTCGGTCTTGATGGCCTGTAGGGAGTCATCCACCGCCTTACCAAAAAGGATGTTGCCGTCGAACGGCATGTCTAACACCCTGGTCTGGACGTCCTGGCGAAAGTCTGTCGCCTTGAGCCATCCTCGTCGTCGGAGGCAAACTCTGTTGCCCAGTTGCCGAAATCCGGTATCAGCAATGTCCGTTGCCACCGTTATGGCGTGATCCGACGTCACCTCGCCTTACTACAGAATTTCTAGGGCCTCCGCTCTTTTGTCATCAGGCAGGAAGTCTAGCAGGGGAGCTATCTTGAACCAGAGCTCCCTGTCGTAGCGGGCCATGATAGCTAAGGCATTGGCCGCCTTAATCGTCGTTGCCGCCGACGAGATGACTCGTTGTCCCATAGAGTCCAACTTCTTGCCCTCGCTGTCCGGCAGGGAAGTGGAAGTTGAAGCCGCCGCACCCGCTGCCTTCTTAGCCGCTGCTGAGACGACAGAGTCCGGCATGGGCTGGACCCCGAGGCACAAGGGGGCGGCATAGGGGACTCTGTACTTCTTCTTGTACCGGTCCCTCTTGGCTGGTGTCGTGGAAGGGTTCTTGAGGACAGCAAGTCCCTCCTCCCAGATGTCGTCGAGTAAAGGCACTGCGAGGACTGTCTTCCTCTTGGCCTCTCGTTGTTGGTACAGAAACCCCTCCTTTTTATGTTCTTCAGGGCAGAGCTGGAAGAGCTTGGATGCCCTGGTTATCATGGCGTGGAAAGAGCCAATTTCGTCGGCTGGAGATGCCCGCGGGGGGAGGCGCGGGGGGTGGGGGTGTGTGCGCTGACGACGGGATGTCTGCTGTGTCATCGCCACCTTCATCGTCCGTCCCAGTCACTGTATCCTCTCTAGGGTCCGGCGAGGGGGATGAGGGGTCCATCGGTCTCGCAGGCACGAAGGGCGGAGCGGGGTGGACTCTCCTTTTGTTCGGAGGGCATCCCGACAGGCCTGGTTCTGGATCCTCCTTCGGGGTCCGTGGTAATCTCGTCCTTATCTCGGTGCAGAAGGATTGGATTGCCAACAAAATGGCTGCCGAGCTATCCTGGGGCTCAGGCAATGGCTGCGACGGACGGGATGGCACCACTGGGCCCTGTTCGTCGTTGCTATCTTCGATCACGTCAGCAGGGACCGCCCCCTGGGATCGAACCTTCTCGAACCTCTCGTTGAGGCCTAAGGACCTCTCGTTGAGGCCCTTCGCGGTTTCCACCAGTTCCTCCTCAGAGGCTGATTCCGAGTCTGTAATGCCCACCCCCCCCTCTTTCAGCCGGGGGCTTCACGGGGGTCTTAGCGATGGGCTGGAAAGTGGAATCCCTCCGCGGTGGCAGGAATACTCTGGGCCCGGCGGGCGTTTCCACAGGCGTAGTCTCAGCCGGCTTCGCCAGGGTCGCAGCGACCACTTCGGTAGAGGCCTTTACCGGGGGGATCAAAGCCCTCACCACCTTAGGTGCGTCCTCGGCCTTTGCCTTGGGGGGAGGGGAGGAAAGGGGGGGGGGGTTTGGGAGGGTCAGCACCTCGCTCCCCCTTCGAGATCGACCGGGTCCGCTCCAGCGGCCTACCCGGGTTCTCGGACCTCCTCTTCCCCGAACCAGAGCGCTGGCTCGTGGTCGAACGTGCCGGGAAGTAGCGCCCTGCTTGGCAACCGTAGAGCCCGACCTTTTGGCGCTCCCGGTGCCCGCGGACTCGCAGTGCTTGGCCTTCTGTGCCCTCACAGGACTTAGAAGCCCGCTCAGACTTTATCGCCTTCTCACCTGCTGTGCCCTTCTCCAGCCAGGCGGCGAGGTGGGAACGACCATCTTGTTTGGTCCGTTCCGAAAGGTTCATGTAGAACACAGTCTTTCTCCATGTGCGTCTTGTCCTCATGAAGGCAGTAGAGACATTGCGAATACCCGTCCTCCTTGAAAACGTTCTGTAATCCGCATCCAGGGCAGCACCTGAACAGCTTGGATCCGGGCGTCGAGCTTCCCTTGTCCTGGTGCCATGTCCATTGAGGTCGGCCGCAGATCTTCCGGAATCCTCCAAGTAGTATAAACTCAACGAAAACTTCACCCTTGAGGGGCATAGAAGAATTCCGAAACAGGTCCCCGTTAAACGGGGAAGTAGAAACGGTGGAGCTTGAGGCTCGATTAAACCAAAAAATTGAGAAAATCCCCTGAAAAAACGTGAAAATGCAGTAAAAAACTCGAAAGCTAAACACAAGGACTCCCAACACTTGAGCGGGTGGTAAAAATCTGAGGATGGCTGCCAGAGGAGGGGCTTAGGGAGAGGGCAGTCATTGGCTGGGGGCAGTATGACCCAGAGATCAGTGATTGGTTACTACTAAGAAAGACAGATCAGAAACAAAACTGACACTGATTTTTTCTTTACCGAGGATTCCCAGCCTGACGACTGGGAATATTCATGAGCATGTGAATCCATGCCAGACCCCATGCTGGAGAACAACAAGTTACTTCTTACCTTGTAACGTTCTTTCGACGGGATGTTCCTCCGACGTATTCCTCATCTTTGATATCTCCTTCCAGCTGTGCTGGCCTCGGAAAATTTTTCTCTAGAGGGCGCTGCTCGTCGACGTCCACCGAGTCGATGTCCCTCGACAGCCGCCGTATCGACATCATCCTGCCTATAAAGGCCGCGCGCAGCGTCCGTTGCTCAGTTCCGTTTTGTAGCCCACAATAATACTTTCTGGACTAAACTAATCACCCTGAAGCAGCGTAAGCTGCAACAAGGGAAGTAGAACTGCAGGGATGGATGGGAGGGTCGATGAGGAATACGTCAGAGGAACATCCCGTCGAAAGAACGTTACAAGGTAAGAAGTAACTTGTTCTTCGAAGGGATTGTGTCCTCCGACGTATTCCTCATCTTAGATAGGCTCCCATAGCAGTATTCTATTATTGGAGGAGTACTGACTTCACGCTGTCTTCTATTGATGAATAGAATGCAGTACAGCCCTTCCAAACCTAGTCTCTTGACTGGAGGAGGAATCCAAATTGTAAAATCGTATAAAGGTATGGACAGACGACCATGTAGCGGCCGCACAGATGTCTTTGACCGGCACACCTCTTTTGAGGGCTGATGAAGCTGCAATACCTCTGGTCGAATGAGCCCTAAGGTTTTGAGGGGGCTCTTTCCCTGCCAGTTTATAACATTCCAGAATGGCTAGAATGATCCATCTGGAAATGGTCTGCTTAGTTATTGGTAACCCCAGCTTGTGACCTGTTTAACCTACAAACAGCTGGTCTGCCTGTCTTATCCTGGCTAGTCTACTGATGTAAAAACTTAAAGCCCTTCTAGGGTCTAGCCTGTGTAACCTCTCTTCCTCTTTCCCCGGATGAGGAGGAGGATAGAAAGATGGTAGGGTAATCTTCTGAGTGATATGGAATTCAGAAACCACCTTTGGGAGGAAATTGGGCTTCACTTGCAGGACAACTTTGTCTTTGTGAAATATTGTGTGAGGGGGTTTACAAGAAAGAGCTTGTAATTCGCTCACTCTTCTAGCAGATGTAAGTGCTATTAATAAAACAGTTTTAAGGGTAAGGAATCTTAGCGAACAAGAATGGAGTGGTTCGAAAGGTGTGCCCATCAGGAAAGTTAGTACTAAGTTTAAATCCCATAGGGGAACTTGGAATGGTCTTGGGGGATAAACATTGGTTAGCCCCTTTAGAAACTGTATTACCAAGGGTAACTTGAAATAGGATGGTTCTTACGCAGTGCGCTTAAAGATGGATAGCGCTGCGAGATAGCCTTTAATGGTGCCAACTTGAAGGCCTGAATTCGCCAAATATAGAAGGAAGGACAAAACCATTGGTGTACCACATGAAAAAGGGTCGATATTCTGTTCTCTACACCAGCTGCAAAATCTGTTCCAACGGCAGCGGTATAAAGACTTTGTTGCTGGCCTCCTTGCCGAAAGCAACACCTCCATAACATCATCCGGGAGGTCCCAATCCTTGTACCTCAGCCTTTCAGAAGCCAAGCGTGAAGGTTGAGGGTTTTGATGTCTGGATGGAGAACCCGACCTCCCTTCTGTGAGAGCAGATTCTCTCTGAGTGGAAGTCGAATTGGAGGGCAGATGGACAAGTCTAGAAGGTCCGGGTACCACGTTCTCCTGGCCCAGTCCGGGGCAATTAGGATCATGGTTTTCCGGAATCTTCTCAACCTCCTGATCATTTGAGGAATGACAGGGACTGGTGGAAACGCGTACAGAAGTGGATCCACTTGAGGGGTTCCCCAAAGGGTGAAGATCTGTTGAAGGACTTCCTGAGCTAGTTCCCACTCGTGGGAGACTGTTCTGCCTGCTCAGAGCGTCCGCCGTCAAGTTCTTCTCTCCGGCTAGGTGAACTGCCGATAGAGAGATTCCTTCTTCGATTGCCCAAACCCAGAGCTGCATCGCCTCTCTGTACAGAGGTAGTGATCCTACGCCTCCTCTTTTGTTGAGGTAATGCATGGCCACTGTGTTGTCCGTAATTATCAGGACGTTTTTCCACTTGTACAGCTGGCAGGAACGCCTTCAGCGCAAGTCTGAAGGCTCTCAGCTCTAACAGGTTGATATGTAGTCTGGACTCCGATGGAGACCAACGACCGCTGATGGTCAAGTCGTTGGCTCCCCACCCCGTGAGTGAGGCATCCGTGACTACTGTTATCTCCGGCCAGGGTTGCCAAAACTGTTCTCCTTTCAGAATGTTCTCCCGACAGGCCCACCACTGAAGGACTCGAGCCACCCTGTCGGGAACCTGAAGAAGATCTGTCATTCTCCCTGAGAATTGTGACCACTGAGTCCTCAGTGCCCACTGGAGGGATCTCATTCTCAGGCGAGCCTCTGGCACTAGGAAAATGCAGGATGCCATGAGGCCTAGCAACCTCAAAAATTCGAAGGCTGGGAGACGTTGGGCATCTTGGAACTTGGTAACCATCTGTAGAATATCTTGAGCCCTCACCTCTGATGGCGAGGCTTTTCCCAGGGAAGTGTCCAGGATCGCTCCTATGAACTGGAGTCTCTGTGATGGTATCATTTGTGACTTCTTTAAATTGAGGGAGAAGCCCAGTTTGTGAAGGGAGTGGCACACGTGATTTAGCTGGATCTGAGCTTGTTCCGAAGAGACAGCCCTGATCAACCAATCGTCCAGGTAGGGGTAGACGTGAATCCCTTCCCTCCTTAGACATGCCGCCACTACCGACATTAACTTGGTGAAGACCCTCGGGGCGGAGGTCAGCCCAAATGGCAGCACTCGAAATTGATAGTGAGAGTTGCCAATTGCGAACCTCAGGTATTTCCTGTGTTTGAGATGGATAGGCACATGGAAATAAGCATCCTGAAGGTCCAGAGATACCAACCAGTCCTGGAACTGAAGGGCCTGGAGGATCTGAGAAAGAGTGACCATTTTGAATTTGTCTTTCCTGAGGAATTTGTTCAATTCTCGCAAGTCCAAGATGGGTCTCAGTCCTCCGTCTTTCTTTGGAATGAGAAAATAAGGGGAGTACCAGCCCTTGTTCCTCTCCGCTACAGGTACCGGTTCTATGGCACCTTTCTCTAGCAGGTCCAAAATTTCCTGCAAGAGGAGCGGATCTGGAGCTTTCTGAGAGCGGATTCCTGGTGGATGACTGAGGTATGCGTAGGAGAGGCAGGCAGTAGCCTTGGGCAACTGTTTCCAATGCCCAAGCATCTGACGTGATAGCCTGCCATTCCGCCAGATGTTGAGTCAACCTGCCTCCTAAAGGTGTCCTGTGAGGGAAGTCCTCAGAGTGGTTTTGGGGCGGCTGATGCGGATGCCGATGGTAAAGAGGCACCTGCTGTTGCTGCGGCTTTTGAATATCTACCCCGTCCACCTCGGGTAGTTCTTCTTTGTCCCCTTTGAGCCGGACGTCCTCTACCTCTTCCGAATGCGGAGTAGAAGCAAAAGGACGTGCCCCTCGCAGAGGTTCCTGTGGGACGAAAAGGTGTCTGACGGATTGCAGCGCCTAGGGATTTTGCTGCTGCTTTTGAAGTTTGCAGTTTCTCTAAACTGTCATCCGCCTTTTTCCCGAACAAAGAAGAGCCATCGAATGGCATGTTGAAGAGCCTGGCTTGCACATCAGGGGCAAAACCAGACTCTCAACCAAGCAAATCTCCTGGTTGTTGTACTTGCCGCCATTGCTCTGCTGATACGGTCAGCCGAATCAAAGCCCGTCTGGAGGGATTCGCACATAGCGTCTTTACCGTCCTGTATGATATTCAGGAACACCTCCCTTTCTTCTCCCTCCGGGATGCGGTCAGCCGCTGTAGAAGCACACTCCCAAAGTGTATGGCTGAATCTAGCAAGGGTGCAAGTAGCATTAATTTTAACGCCATGCTACATGCCGAAAAAACTTTCTTTGCCATAGCATCATATTTTTTATCGTCCCTGTCCTGTGGGACGGTAGGATAAGCCGTCTTGACATCGGTAGAAGATGCTGCCTGTACCACCAGACTTTCTGGGGATGGGTGTTTTGACAAAAACTCCAGGTCTGTAGAGGATACCCTATATTTTGTAGAGTTTTTTATTTACTGCCGGGACGACATCTGGGTGTCCCAGTTCGTCATAATCTTCCTCTGAAGAGCTTTATGAAAAGGCACCACAGGATCCTCCTGTGGGCCTTTGTCAGGAATGTCCGTGAGGTCATCTTGTTGGAAAGATTGTGAAGGTGCAGACCACCCCATAAACTCTGATCCTGGCCATTAAGGCTCTATAGGGGGTTTCAGCATGCTCCCCCGGGTCTGGCTTAGCAAACTCCACCTCAGGGGAAGTGTCTAACCCACTTGCCTCATGTAAGGAATCATGAAGATCCTTTAACCTGCGTTCTTCAGAGGAAAATTCCTCTCTAATTGGGGTTACAGGTCCCTGCAACTCAAATGTGTCTTCCTGTTCAGACAATTCACCCTCTTCCATAATTGAGGACATAGTTCTCAATTGTTCTGAACTCATAAAGGGTGTAAATCCCATTTCCAAGGCAGAAGGTGCCGAACTTGTCATAATCGGCCTTGAAAACGTCCATGTCGTCGAAGGCTTCGAGCGTGGCGTCGAAAACAAAGGCGGAGGCCTCGATGACCTCGACAGAATTGGGATTCTACTCAACAATCTCGAAGCCATCGTCATCGAGGACCTGGGGATAGTCACTGGGTGTGTCGTGACCGTGACTTTTCTTGGTGTCGAAGCTGGCGTCGAGTCGACAGACCCGTGTGTCGAAGGTCCCTTCGACAACGGCGTCAAAGACACCGACCTCGGCGTCGACGGAACCTTCGAGGAAGGTTTGGAGGTCATAGTCCTACTCGAGGGTTCAAGACGCGCTCGAGGTTTCCTTCGCCGGGTACTGCGACTCGCGGCGTTTTTGATCTTCGGGTCTTTCGATCAGAGCATCGCTCTCGGCAGTCTTCGAGGGGGTCGATGCCGCTTTCTCGAAGACGCTCATCATATTTTTGCAGAATTCCTCCCATTCAGCCCGGGAACATGTTTCGTGGGGCAAGGGATTCTCTTTGGTGAAACGGAGAAAGAGGAAGACGGAGAAGGGGATCTTCGACGTCTCCTCTTCGAGTGCTTCGATCTCGATGAGTGATGGGACCCACTCGAGACCTGGAACGCGAATGGTGACGAGGAGACGAATGTCTCGACTTCGTCGACGAAGAAGAAGCTTTAAAAGTCTTACCTTTCTCCAGCTTCCCCCTACGCTCCTTCAGGGCCTTAGCTGTCATGGACATACAGCCCTCGCACTCCGAACAATGGTGTTCAGCTCCCAAACACCACAAACTCTGTGAGGGTCAGTCAGCGACATCTTTTTCCCACAATCTCGGCATTTTTTGAAGCCGGATCGAGGAGTTGTCGGTTCCGACGAAGAAGCCATTGAGTACGGATCGAATACCTCGAGGTAAATAGATTTAACCTGACAAAAACTGAGCAACGATATTCCGAGGCACTGAGTAAGCGCGGAAAAACGGAACTGAGCAACGGACGCTGCGCGCAGCCTTTATAGGCAGGATGACGTCGATACGGCGGCTGTCGAGGGACATCGACTCGGAGGACGTCGACGCGCAGCGCCCTCTAGAGAAAACTTTTCCGAGGCCAGCAGAGCTGGAAGGAGATATCTAAGATGAGGAATACGTCGGAGGACACAATCCCTTCGAAGTAGTGCTTCTCCCTGGTCTTGAGACCGCATGTTGTACGGGCACAGCAGCTTCCTGGGAGGGCAGACTGACATTGCCACGAGACGGGAGAACCAAGGCTGGCGGTCCCACATCATGGCCATCAGAAACATCCTGAAGGGCACTTGGTCATCTTGTGCGCCATTATTTTGAGCAGGGGAATGAAAGGGGAGGGGGTGGGGGGGGGGGGGGTTGTGGGGTGTAGAGCGTAGACAAGTTTCCCAGACCAGGTTATCCGGAGACCGTTCCCCTTGGAGCGGTTCCGAGGGAAACCGGAGGCGTAATCTGGGAATTGGGTGTTCTCCAGAGTGGCAAACAAGTCGACCTCTGGGAAGCCCCATTCTGAAGACATGGAGTACAATGTCCACCTGTAGCCGCCACTGCTGCTCTACGGGTAGGTCTCTTGAGTATGTCCGCCAGAAGATTGAGTTCCCCTAGAACATGTCGTGAAAGGAGGAAAATTGTGCGTTTGAGAGCCAACCTGCATATGTTCTGGGATAGTTTGGACAGCCCTAGAGAGTTGAGCGCCCCCTTCTTTAAGTAATATATGGCCGTAGTACCGTCCGTGAGGACTAGAACTGTCTTTCCCTGGAGGTGTGTTTGGAAGGTCTCCAGGGCCTTGAACACTGCTAGCAGTTCCAACAAGTTGACATGATTGGATGCTACCACTGGGGACCACATGCCGTGCGCTGTCTGTTTAAGGAGGCAAGCCCCCCTCCCCCACCACCCCGTCAGATGAGTCTGTGGTGGGTGGCTTCTACTGCGCGGATGGTGAAGGTCTTCCCCCTGCAGAAGGTTTTCCCTTGACAACCACTGCAGAGACTGAACGAGGGCTGCTGTAACAACCACTAGATTGTCCCACTGGCCCGACACCATTGGCTCAAGAACAACTCTTGCATGGGGTCGCAGACGAGCGTGAGGAACTAGGTAGACTTAGGAAGCCATCATCCCTTACAGTCGCATGGCCTTGCGCTACGGTCACCTGTTGACTGACTACATAGTGAGGGATCTGGAAGAGCAAGTATTGAACCCTCTCGTTGGAGGGAAAGACTAGGCCGTATTTGGTTCGAATTAGAGCCCCCCAGAAATGGTTTTACTTGATTCGGGTCTAGACTGAATTTTTCGTTGATAGGTCTACCTTCTTCTGGGTATTTGATTTGGCATGTTCCGTACGAATCCCATTGAGCCAGTCATCGAGGTGGGATGTAGTAGGTGAGCAGCTACTACCGCCAGTACCTTTGTGAATACCCATGGAGCTGAGGCAATGTCGAAGGGGAGAACCTTGAACTGATAGTGGATGTCCTCCATCATGAACATGCAGTACTCTGTGCGCGGGCAACATTGAAACATGAAATTATGCATCTTTCATGGCCAATGCGCCCAGGTAATCCCCCTGCTGCAGCAGTGGGATTACCTTCTGCAGTGTTGTCATCCTGAATTTGAGGTTCGACATACTTGTTCACTGGGTGCAGGTCTAACACAGGGCGCATAGGAAGATCCTTTTTGGGTACAAGGAAGTACACTGAATAAATACCCTGGTTTACCTGGTGGACAACTTCTATGGTGGTCTTTTCAAGAAGGACATGAACCTCTTCCAGCAGGATGCACAGGTGTTCTGGCAACAGGCATCTGCTCTTCAGTGGGTGGTATTGAGATGGTCAGTGAAACTATTAAGTAGCCGTGGGTGACTGTCTTTAACACCCACTGGTCTGATGCGATTACCCCTCCCAGGCGTGAATGAATGACAAGCGACCCCCGGCCAGTGAAGCGTGGGAGGGGACCGAACCAGCGAGGTGGAGGTCGGGCAGCCTCTAAGAGTAGAGTTCCAACGTCTATGAGGACCTCTGTTGATACTGGTTGTTACTAGAAGAGCCTTGGCCGGAGGACCAGGGGCTACCGCACCGAGCCATATTGTCCATGTGGACAGCGGGAAAAAGATTTCCCACCAAAGGCCCGGCGGGAGTTGGAGCCTCCACGCTGGTGGAAGGGCTTAGCTCAGATCTGGCTGAGCTATTCTAATGTTTCATGCTCTTTGTTTCGCAGTCTCCAGGGCGTCATTACCAGCATTCCCAAAAAGGTTGGAGTCCTCAACTGGTTTGTTGGTAAGAGTTAAGGGTTTAAAGCCAGAGATCTTTAACCAGGAGTGTCTGAAGTAAAACCCCTGGGCTAGGGCCAGCGGTCTAACCGGTCTGTACTCAGCCACGACCGCCAGCAGGCTTGGTCGGGTGGGCTCTGGGATATCCGGAAGGTCATCCTGGACTACGCCCCATTGGACATCGCAGTAGCTTGCCAGCAGAGTGGTATTGTTTGCGATCTTAGTAGAGTAGGCAGCAGAGGCAGTGACCCGTTTGCCCAGGGGACGGAGTACTATAGTTACAGGTAAGTAACTTGCTCCTTCTCTGGCATGGAGTCACATGTTCATGAATAAAGAATACACAGCAGTACTACATAATTATCCAACCAAAGGAGGTGGCAAGGCTCAACAGAAGCAATCTCTTACCTGCGCACCAGGCTCACCTACAAGCGAACAGGTTGCGCAGCACTGCTTGGCTGACTCTGGACTCCTCCCTTGAACCCCCGTCAATGCAGTAGAATTTTGTGTGTGCTTCGACCTCCACGTAGCAGCCCTGCAAATGTCTGGCAGGGGCACACCAGACAGGAACGCCTTCGTAGCAGCGATCGCACTGGTAGAATGGGCTCTGACGGCCAGGCAGCGGTCAGTTTGCCAACCAGTGACAATGAGTCATACAGTCAGAGAGCCACCTGGAAAGGGAAGCAGACTTCAGTCTGAAGGCGAGAGCCTTGAACTGGTAATGCTTCCCTTGAACGACGAAGCGTAGCAACTTGCGATGTCCTTTGTGTGCGCTCCGAAGCCCCCCAAGTCGCTTAGGAACCAGCTCTACCGCCCCCTTTTTATAAAAAAAAAACATGTCCCGAACTTCCAGCAGCAGCTGAGGTATATGTTGTTCCTGTCGGGCCACCAGTGGTATTCGCGGACACTTCAGTTGAAATGCTAAAGCGTGTCCATGGGCGAGTGCGTCCAGCACCCAACGATCGCCCTGGGAGCCTTGCCGGAGACCAACTACGAAGGCCTTGGAGCGACCCCTGGTTGGCTTCCTGGGTCGAGTAACAAGAGGGCTGGCGGTAAGAGGATGAGCCCCCAGCGAAACCCTTCGGAGACCTGCTGGACTTCCCTCCTAAGTAACAAAAGGCTGGTAACGCAGGGTGCCCAAGGCATGGGCTGTCGGTCTGAATGGTGTGGAGGGATTCTTCAATGGCCTTCCCAAACAGGTTGCCTGTCGAACAGCATGTTCAGAACCCTCGTCTGGACCGCCTGTCTAAAGTTGGTGGCCTTGAGCCAGCCACGGAGGTGAAGGCAAACTCAGTTTCGCATCTGGCGGAAGCCCGTGTCTGCAATGTCCAGTGCCACCGTGAAGGCATGGTCCGACACCACCTCGCCTTCCTTGAGGATCTCCAAAGCCTCGACTCGTTTGTCACCGGGGAGGCAATCCAGTAGTGGAGCCATCTTGTACCAAAGCTCCCGGTTTTATCTGGCCACGATCGCCAAGTCACTGGCCTCTGACTGTCGTCACCGCTGATTAGATGACCTTTCTAGCCCTAAAAGCCAATATCTTCCCCTTGTTGTCCAGAGGTGTAGATTAAAAAGACGAACCAGACGACTCCTTCCTGGCGGCCACTGAGACCACAGTTCAGTGACGGCCATAGACACTTGGGTGCAGACTCTACTTCTTTTCAAGCCAGTCTCTCTGCTGAGGCGGGGTTCCTCAGCAGTGCCAGCCCTTCACCCCAGACATTGTCCAGGAGCGGGACTGACAGGATATCTTCCTCTTTGCCTCCTCGTGTGGTACAGGAAGCCCTCCCTTTTCTCTTTGGGGGTGAGCTGGAAAAGTTCCAACGCACAGGCGATCAAGGAATGAAAGGATCCCACTTAGTCTGGTGGAGAAGCCCTCAGCGGCGGTGATGCAGGATTTCCCATCCCTGCATCGTCCGTGTCAGTTCCCGTGCCTGTAAAAGAGAGGGGTAGCAACGGTTGGAATGAGGTGTAGGATGCCACTTACTCTTCTTTGCTGGGGGTTGCCCCGGTGTCAACAGGGTCACCGCTGGTGGTGCCGTCAGCATCCTCCTCTGCATCTCCAACACCAGCGTGTGGAGGGTAGAGAGGATATCCTGCAATACTTCTCTGGAGACACCTAGGGGACAGGGTTGCAGGGCCCAGTGCCCATGTTGTCATCCCCAATGGTGTGTATGTCGCTGCTGCCTCCGGCGGGCGCCTCCTAAAGTCGCAATCGCCACCACCCTGGATTGTATGGACGGAAAGTATCTCCTTCGTCGGACGAAGAAATGTTCTTCTCCGCCACCCCTTGGCCCTCCTCCTTCAGGTCCTGAGGGGTTGGTTTCAGGCTAAGGCCCGGCATCCTCCCACCTGGGAAGAAGGGCAAATCTGGCTGCCACCGGGTCAGCCACCACCAACTAATCGAGGACGATTTGGCCTGGATCACCTGGGCCTTCAATGGCAGGTCCGACACCTTGTCCTGCTTGGCCTTTTCTTGAGTAGTTGGCCTTCTCTTGAAAAAAAGAGCTTGGGCGGTGGCTGGAGATTAAGGCACACTGAGCCGACGAACACGCCCTGACCATTGAAGGACCCGCTTGCGCAGAAGCGGGCTTGCGGTGCTTGGCCTTGTTTCGAAACAAGGCCCCCAGGGATGGAGCACCCTCAAAGGACTTAAACCCACTAAGGTTGGCTGGATCTGGAAGAGGCATGCCCATGTAAATCACCCAGGGTAGAGCCCCTGGTCTTGAGCCACGCCGCCAACCTGACGTGTCCATCCTTCATTGTGCGCTTGGTGAAGCCACGGCAGATCTCACAATATCCTTTATGCGTCAGCTGTAGACAACACAGGTACTGGAAATGCACATAATGTGAAAAAACAATCCGCAAATCGCAGCTGGTGCACAGCTTGAAGAGGGAAGTTCCGTCCTTCTCCGACATGATCCGGCGCAGTGTAGCCCCGAAGACTTCTGGAACCTTCCAAGAAGAGCACTAAACGATTTCTGTCCTTGAGGGGCAATGAAAGATGCCGAAAAATGGATCCCCATTATTCAGAAGGATAAGCGATGGAGCACATGGGATCTACTGAACTGAAAGCAGTTTTCCTTCCAAAAACCACAGAAAAGCTTGAAGAGCAAAACGCGAGGACCCCCAACACTTCAACATGCACTAAAAATCTGAAGATGGCTGCCAGAGGAGGGGCTTGGTTAGAGGGCAGTTATCGGCTGGGGCAGTATGACCCAGAGCTCAGTGACTGCTTTATAGGAGAACGACAGTTTAAAAACGAAAGTGAAACATTTCTTTTACAGAGGATTGATTCCTAGCCTGACTGGGAATATGCATGAGCATGTCAATCCATGCTCGTGAATAAAGAATACATAGCAGTACATACACAACCACGGGCGGTGGCAAGGTTCAACAGAAGCAATTACTCTTACCTCCTCACCAGGCTCAACATCAAGCAAACAGTTTGCATAGCCGACTCAGGACTCCTCCATGGAATCCCTGTCAACGCAGTAGAATTTCATGCAGGTGTGCGCAGACCTCCACGTAGCAGCCCTGCAGATTTCGAGCAGGGGCACACCAGACAGGAGCGCCATAGTTGTATTGATCACTGTTAGAGTGGGCTCTTGGACGGCCGGCAGCGGTCGGTTCGCCAACCGGTGAGTGTGTGATGCAGCTGGAGAGCCACCTTGAAATGGAAGCCTTGGGCAAGGCCTTCCCATGGTTCACAGGATCGAAGTTTACCAACAGTTGTGAAGCCTTCCGAAAACTTTTTGTGCGGGTCACGTAGAACTTCAGTGCACGAGCAACACCCAGCAAGCGCAAGTTCCTTTCAGCCTGTCACTGAGGTTTCGGGAAAGAAAAGGCTAACACCAAAGGCTCGTTGAGGTAGAATTCTGACTAAACCTTTGGCATGACCGAAGGGTGCGTACGCAGCACCACCCCCCGATTCGTGGAAAGTCAGGTAAGGTTGCTTGCAGGATAGGGCCTGGATCTCACCTATTCTTCTGGCAGAGATGATGGCCACAAGGAAAGCTGTTTTCCACAAGAGGAACTTGAGGGGTCGGATGCATAGGCTCAAAAGGACCCCCCCACCCCGAGTCTTGCCAGAACCTCACCGAGTTCCCACGCCGGGGCAGGAGCCTTCACCGGCAGGAAATTACAAGTTACTCACCGTAGTGACTAATTTACTCTTAGTCCCCTTTCCTCCATACTGCATGGGTGTCCCTTCCAAGGGACGGGAGACAACCTTTTTCACCAGAAAAAAACATTCTCCTTTAAATTTAGAGACATGTGGGGGTGCAGCCCTGGGAGCATGCTCTGCCCTGTATCCGCCCTGCGGCACCACAGCTCAGTCCCCATTGACGTGTCGACAATAGATTTAACATTGCCTATTGACACCAGTTTTAGGGGGGGGTGGATGGTGGGACGTATGGAGGAAGGGGGACCAAGGACGGTGAGTAACTAATTACTCTTGCGTACCATCCCCTTTCCTCCATACTGCATGGGCAATTACAACTGAATGTAGCCCCAGGGTGGAGTTGAGACCCTCCTTAAGCAAATAGGTTCATGAAAACCGCCTGTCCGAAAGCCGCATCAGATCTGGAGCCGACATCTAAGGAACAAGTTACTTACCTGTAACTACTGTTCTCCAGCATGGGTCTGGCATGGATTCACATGCTCATGAATATTCCCCGTCGTCAGGCTGGGAATCCTCAGTATAGAAAAAAATCAGTATCAGTTTCGTTTCTGATCTGTCTTTCTCAGTAGTAACCAATCACTGGTCTCTGGGTCATACTGCCCCCAGCCAATGACTGCCCTCTACCTAAGCCCCTCCTCTGGCAGCCATCTTCAGATTTGGTAGCACGTAAAGTGGCAGTAGGACCAAGAGAAGAGCCGCAGAGGGGTTGGAGGGAGGGTTTGCATGTGAATCGATGCCAGACCCATGCTGGAGAACAGTCACAGGTAAGTAACTTGTTCCTTCTCCAGCATGGGGTCTGGCATGGATTCATATGCTCATGAATACAAGAATACATAGCAGTACACACATGCACAACCACAGGAGGTGGCAAGGCTCAACATTAAGCATCTTTTACCTCCTCACCAGGCTCACCTTCAAGTGAACAGGTTGCGCAGCACTGCCTGGCCGACTCTGGACTCCTCCCTGGAACACTCATCGAATCAGTAGAATCAGTAGAATTCGAATCTCGTGAAGTAGAATCTTGTGAAGGTGTGCATCGACCTCCACGTCTGAGCACTGCAGATGTCAAGCAGGGGCACACCAGACAGGAACGCTGTAGTAGCAGCGATCGCTCTGGTTGAATGGGCACTCGGACGGCCGAGCAACAGTCGGTTTCCCAACCCGTGACAGTGCATGATGCAGCCGGAGCGCCATCTGGAAATGGAAGCCTTCGAGAGGGCCTTACCTTGGTTCACAGGGCCAAAGTTCACAAACAGCTGTGATTTCTTCAGAAAACTCTGTGCGGTCCACGTAGAACTTCAGCGCTTTAGCCACATCCAGCGAGTGCAAAGTCCTCTCAGCCGGCAACGGGAAAAAACAGGTAACACCAAGGGCTTGTTGAGATGGAAGTCTGACGGCACCTTGGGCATGAAGGAGGGGTGCGTCCTCAGCAGAACCCGTGCCAGATATGTAGGTTTACAGGAGAGGGCCTGGAGATCTCCCACTCGTCGTGCGGAGGTGATGCCACAAGAAGCGCCGTCTTCCACGATAGGAACTTAAACGGTGCCAAATGCAGAGGCTTGAATGGCGGGCACAGGAGCCTGTTCAGCACCCAGAGTTCCCACGTCAGGGCCGGAGCCTTCACTGGCGGGAACGAGCGGAACAGTCCTTTCATGAACTCCTTCACCAGGCAAAGAGACCACAGGGATGACCGCCCCGGAGTTCTGGTGTAGCAGGAGATCGCCGCCAGATGGATTTTGATGGAGGCGAGCGCCAGCCCCACCTTGGCCAGCGGCAGCACTTGAGGGGCCGTAATCCGCAAAGGGTTGATCTGTGCACGGCACCAGACGGAGAACATCTTCCATCTGTGTCCATAGCACTAAGAGTCGAGGACGCCCTAGCCTTTGCAAGCACCTCCTTGCAGTCCGCCGGGATATCGTACCCTCCAAACTCCAGTGCTGCAGGAGCCAGGCCTGCAGGTTCAGTGATCCCGGGTAGTGATGGAGGACGGCGACACCTTCCCTGGCAAGAAGATCCGCGCCCGCCAGCAGTTTGACTGGGGGTAAGGGGCACGCTGAAATGTCCAGAAGGTCCGGGAACCAGATCTGCCTCGGCCATGCCGGTGCGACGAGGATCATCCTGGCCTGGAACAGTCCGAGTTGACTGAGGAGTTGCAGCAGGAATGCATACAGGAGCAAGCCGTCTCAGGGGAATGAGAATGCGTCGCCCATTCTCCCCGGCTGGGGAAATCTGCTGGCGAACCTCCGGCACTTGGTGTTCGCCACTGTTGCAAATAGATCGATCTGGGGATTGCCCCATTGTCAGAGCAGGTGATCCACTTGATCCTGCCAAAGCTCCCAGTCGTGGCAAGAGCGCAGCTCCCTGCTGAGTGAGTCGGCAATGGTGTTCTTTATTCCTGCCAGATGGAAGGGTACCAGGAATATCCCGCGGACAACGGCCCAGTGCCACAGATCCTGCGCTTCCTTGGATAGGGCTGGGGATCTGGTGCCCCCCCCCCTGCTTCCAGATGTAGAACATCGTGGTGGTGTCGGTGAAGACCCTCACAACCTTGCCCTTGAGGGACGGGAGGAACGGCCTGAGGGCCCAGAACACGGCTCGGAGCTCAAGGACATTGATGTGTAGTGACCTCTCCTCCGGGCCTCTTGCGTGGAGATCTCCGGTGTGCACTCCCTATCTTTCCAGGGAGGCGTCAGTCATCACCATTTCTTAATGTGCTGGATGCCCATACCTGCCGCTAGATGCGCGCAGCTGCCCCACCACCGGATCGCTTGGCAGAACGTCTGGTTGAGGGAGATCTTGTCTTCGAAGCTTCTGGACCTTTTGAAGAGCTACCTTCACCTAGCTAGCCCGTTCTTCAGTGCATCAGAGTCGGCACAACCTTCCCAGCCATGGTCGGGCCAAGGCAGCAGAGGCAAAAAGCTTGGGGGTTGGAAGCAGGGTAGAGCCCCTCGAAGGCTGGACACCTGCTGAAGCCCGCTGAAATCGACATGCGCCGGGGAGGAGCGTGATGCCGGAGGACCAAGTACCTGAATGACAAATAAAAGACAAAGAAGCAGCATTCGTGGAAGAGCATGTGGTATTACATGGCAGGGCCATACCAAGGAGGTTCCCGTCGATGCGGAAAAGGGGACTGTGGTGTGGCGCCAGTGGGCCGAGTCAGGGTAGCGCATGCTCCCAGGGCCGCACCCCTGCGCGCCTCTAAATTTAAAAGCGAAGAAGGTTTTTTCTGATGAAAAAGGTTCCGTCTCCCATCCCTAGGAAGGGACGCCCATGCAGTATGGAGGAAAGGGGACGGGGCGCCAGAGTATTTTAAAATGTATTTACATTGATACAACAAATTGCCTTTTTAGAGAACGCTCATTTAAAAATCGACTAAACTATTCATGACTAAAACCTTGAGCATAATGTGTGTTACTTGGCTACTTGTATTTATCAATTTCATTTGTACAGCTTTACAGCTCACATTTACCCCTCTTGAGATAGGCCTGGCTGCTCAGTCACACTACCAACATGTGTAGTACAGTCCTATACCACAAGGTGGGTTGCCTAATACCAAGCAGATAAGTGTTGTATAGTCTCACAGTGTGACTGCACAAATTCTTAACTAACAGGACCCGCTTCCGCAGTGACCCCGGTGGACTCGGACTTAGGGTTCTTTGCCTTGTCTTGGGTCCTATGGATGAGGCGCCCTCAAAAGGACTTTGAACACTGCTCCCCGGACCGGCTGGTCCTGGGAGAGACATGACCCTGTTGGGAGCACAGGCCGAGCCCTTGGCGTAAAGCCACACCACCAGCCTACTGTGCCAGTCTCCTCTTTCTTCGCTCTTCCCTGCTAATGTCCACCTCTGCCTCCTGACTGGCTGCCTGGTTCCTTCAGATTCCAACAGGGCACTAGGCCCTCCTCGACCAGTCTACCCACGCACTTGGTCTCTCCTGATCTCCAACCCGCACTTTTCACCCGGGCTCTGTCCCCCTGTAGTAGCCTGGCTGGGCCTGCACCCCTTGAGCCCTTCCAGCCCCAAACCTCGCACTTGGCACGTGGCATTCTCTCCCCTGCGTTCTCTTCATTACCCTGGCACTGTCCACCTGGCCTCCCCTTGCACACGCTTAAGCCACGGGCCCTTCCGACCAACACCCCCAACCTCTACCTGCACTTCCATGACCCAAATGTGTCAAGGCCTAGGAGGACCATTTTTGTTTTTCTTAATCCCTGTTTATTCATCCCCCTCCTGTCTTCTTGCGCCTTGAAACACCTTGTGCATAGGCGCATTATAAATACCCAATAAATAATAAAATAATAAATGCACTTACTTGACATTTTGCTTTGATCTCCTTTGTTTTTACTACAGGGTCCACAGTAAGGCTCTGCTTGCTCTGCAGATTCATTTTGTTGTTCATCCACTCCATGGCTTCACTTGCACACTTTTCCACTTTAGTTATGTCGGCTGCATCCAAATGGCTGTATTGTTCTTCCTACAATAAACAAATAGTGATGAGAATATACCTTGGAAAAAGGAAATACAGAATCCTTAAACTAATTGAGGAAAATCTTTTGAAAATGCCCTTTGAATTTGGTGGACTTTTCAAAAACCATTAAGCATATCACAATGTATTCAACTCTTCATACTAAAAAGTAAAACCAAAGCAGCATGCCAACTAACCATAAGGTGTCACTTCCAGGGTGCAAATCTGAGTCCCAAATATAGTTCACTGAGAAAGTGTGTTTCATTTTTTGTGGGAAATGGAGAGCAAGAACTTCAATTAGAAAGGGTTCCCAGGTTTCTATGGGGAGCTGATCTCGTCAAGAATGTAACCAACTGCCCATCAAGGAGAACTTCAAGGAGAACTAAAAGGACAGCAAGTTTACTTCCAACTTATCTGCTCTGGTATCAGCAAAATATGTATATATCTCCACTGACAACTGCTGTTAGAATAACGGTATTTAGGTTTTACAGAGAATTTTACACAACCCTTTGGTGATGGTTGTGCAACCATCAACCTAAAGGCGAACCAATAGCAAACCGAAGGGAAGGCAGTCATCTTAACATAGGTATCCAGGAAGAACTCTAGGAGGGGGAGAAGGAACAAGTTCCTTACCTGTAACTGTTGTTCTCCAGCATGGGTCTGGCATGAATTCACATGCTCATGAATATTCCCCGCCAGGCTGGGAATCCTCGGTAAAGAAAACAAATCGGTGGGAAAATCCACGCCTGCCGACAGATGCGCGTGGACACCCCACCAACGAATCGCTCGGCAGAAACTCTCGTTGAGGGCGATCTTGTCCTCCTAGCTTCCCGATACCTGGATCCAACAGGCGTCGAACTCCTGTCGCGGTCGCATCTGCAGCCTGCACAGGGGCACGAGGTATATCATGCCGAGGAGGGACTTGATGGACCTCACCCATGCGACCTGGAGGGTCAACAGCCGCTGTACCTTGCCCAGGATGGCCGCTATTCTCTCCTCCGACGGGGCCGCCAAGCATGACACTGTTGAGCCAGGACCCCAGGAAAAGCAAGTCTTGCGATGGCACCAAGCAGGACTTCGCAAAGTTTATCGAGAACCCCAGTTACGTGAGCAGCCGAACGGCCCTGCCGTGTGCTCGACGGCAGTCTCTCTCGACTTCGCTCGGAGGCAGGTAGGGGTACACGTGAATCCCCTGCAGGAGCAGCCGCGCTGCCACTGGAGCCAGACACTTGGTGAAAACCCTTGGTGCCGACTTCAATACAAAGGGAAGGACTTTAATGGTATGTTGCCCTAGGACCACGAAGCACAGGAACTTGCAGTGCCCCTTGTGGATGGGGATGTGGAAATAGGCATCCTCCAGGTCCAGCAACGATAGGCAATCCTCTTTTTGCAGCTGCCCCAGCACGTGCCGAAGGGTGACCATCCGAAACTTCTGGGACCTGATGTACTTCTTGGGGAGGAGAGACGCCCTGGGCACTGGTGAAGGGAGTTCTGCTCCGTCGTCGTCCGTACCCGTCGTAGTCTCTGGTTCCGTATCGTCCCTTGGAGGAGGGGATGGAGGCGAAGGATGGCAGGGGGGAGGAGGGAGAGGTGTGTGTACTCTCCTCTTGGTCGGCAGATCCCCCGATGGCCCAGGTGCCGCGGATCACCCTTCGGCGACACAGGCATCCTTGTCCGCAACTCTGAGCACAAGGTGTGCAATGCCTGAAGGATGTCAGCCGACATGTCCGTCGACGGTAGCAGCGGTTGCTGAGGTGGTTGCAATGGGAGCGATGGCAGTGGCGTGGTGTCCTCCGGTTCCACACTGCCCTGCTGCTCCTTGTCGGTTTCCCTGCTGCTCTCCACATCCGCCTCGCCGGGGGTCCTTTCCGTGGGACTTGGCCTCAGCGAACTTCTTGTCCAGCACGATCTTCAGGGCAGAAAGTTCCTCCTCGGAGGACATATTCAAGCCCTGCAGGACTACCGCTGCCCCCCCCCGCACTCCCTCCCCCCCTCGGCTAAGGGCAGCAGTCTCGTGGAGATAATCAGCATCTTCAGCGGAGTCTTCTCAATGGGCAGAAAAGACTTACCTACGAGCAGGCAGGGAACCCTCGTCTTGGGGGCCGTCTCCTCTGGGCTCGCATCCACGGCCTTTGCTAGGGACACCACCACTCCTTCAATAGAAGACTTTGCCTGATGAACCTGGGCCTTCATGAACTTGGATGCGCCTGAGGCCTTCACCGTGGGTGGAGGATCAGCGCTCCACTCCCCCTTCGCTTTCTCTGTTGGAGTCGACCGGGTCTTCTCCAGAAGCTTACCCGGATGGTCTAACTTCCTTTCCTCCGCTATGCCAGAGCGTTGCTCGTAGTCAACGGCGTCAGATTCTGTGCCCAGCCTGGCTGCAGAGAAGCCGTCCCAATGGCGCTCCCGGTGCCCGCGGATTTGCGGTGCTTGGCCTTTTGTTGGGCCCCTGTCACCAGAGCGTCCTCAAAGGTCTTAGAAGACCGCTCCGATTGAGTCCTGGGAGAGGCATGCTGCCGGGGCTCACACGCCGCTGGATTCGTCTGTAGCCACTCGGAGAGCTGCTTGCGACGGTCCTTCATGGTGCGGGGGACCATGTCCTTGCAGAACGCACAGGTTCCTCCATGTGCGTTTGGTGGGAATGTAGGCAGTAAAGGCACAGGGAGTGCCCATCGTCCAGGAAAATGTTTTGTAGTCCACATCCAGGGCAGATCCTGAACAGAGGCGTTGAGTCTCCTTTATCTTCAGCCATGTCCATGCACAGTAGGCCTCAAGAATCTTCTGGAATCCTCCAAGAAAGTAATTTCGACATAAAATCTGCCATAAGGAGCGTAGAAATTTCCGAAAAATGGGTCTGCGTTAGTCTGATGATGGATCGATGGAGCTTGAGGCTCGATTGACCGGAAAAATAGAGTAAACTAAGAAAAAGCACAAAACGCAGTAAAAAGCCCAAGAGCTAATCACAAGGACTCCCACAACTCGAACGTGCAGTAAAAATTTGAAGATGGCTACCAGAGGGGCTTCGGTAGAGGGCAGTATGACCCAGAGACCAGTGATTGGTTGTTAGGATAAAGACAGTTCAGAAGTGAAACTGATTTTTTTTACCGAGTATTCTCAGCCTGACGGGGAATATTCATAAGCATGTGAATCCATGCCAGACCCCATGCTGGAGAAGCTAGTTCACACAGATAACCAAAGAAAAAACCCATACTAGTATACTAAAAATAAAATTAGACCAAGAATGAAACAGATTTATTAGGTCACAATAGGTACAGAATATGACAGGACAAGTGCATGTATGAAAAAAACCCAGCAGTGGTCAGTTGAGACCAAATCCACCGCTACTGTGAAACCACAATTTGGTCCTATGCTGCACAGTCTAGAGTGTTTGGGGGGAGATGGGAGATAATTGAACCTCCTCACAAATAAGTTATTTACACAGTCATTGAAAGTACCCAAGATTCCACATAATGTTCACAGTATTCGAGATCTAGCACATAGTACTAGATTGAACCAATTACACTATACACAGTAACATGGACCTAGAATCCCAGCCTGATGGCCCCAAAGACTAAGGAAAAAGATACAGTGAAACCTTACAGTAATTCAATGTAACCTATTATTTCATATTGATTAGAGTGGTAAGTCAGACTTCAAACTCAAGGGAACATGCTAATATTCTTGTATTTGGACCTAGAAAGTCAAGAACCCAGAGGGAAAACAAGAAACAATGGCAATGTCCAGTCAAGTAAAAGCAAAAGTGACTTTTCAAATGGGTTTAAAATAATTTGTAAGAAAGGGGGATAATCTTAATCTGCGCCAACTTTACATTAAGGTTGTACGTGCCAGTTGATTATAAAAAACTTGCAAAGAGTAGGTAGTGGTTGGATTTGAAAGATATTTATTCGTAGAATTCTCAATTTCCTTAACTCTCAACACGTGTTTCACCATTCAGTGAATCAAAAGAACGGCTCATCTGGAGAGATTTTACTAGTTTCCATGTGTTAGTCCCATATATTGGGGTTTTTCCTTTATCAATTATCCTTGATTGTTATGGCCAAACAAGAATGAAAAGTTCATTTTTTGTACTTCTCAAAATATACCAACTCTTCATTAGCTGGCAATTTTGCTTCAGGTATATAGATTAGAGGCTAAGGGTGTGCCTGTTCGCTCCCAGATACTTCCTGTTGGACAAACTGGGTTTAAAATAAGTTTGTAAAGCTTCATACAAATAACAGGACTACATCAGTAGGCAGATCTGCAGTTGTAGTAATAGCAAGTGAAGTCCATGGTCTCTGACACAGTGGCAGAGATGTCAGCAACCCAACCCAGTGGGCAACAGAGAAGCAACCCCACTACCCCTTGAAGAGCTCCAGGGGTGAATACGACATGCATTACTTACCATAATTGCATTTCTGATGATTGTATCTGCTTAGATTCACATGCTGTGCATAAAGTCCGACATATAGTGGTAATTGCAGAGTACTGCATCTCGTCTTTCAAGAAACAAAAGGCGACGTTGACATAGGGGTGCTTTTAACACTATCCCTAACGTGACGTGTAGTGTACCAAAGAATCCCTCACACATCGCTGTACCTATGGTTGTGTTTTTTCTGCCGTGAGGGAGCCTTATGACTATCGTGAGTGAGTACAGAGAGAGAGAGAGAAAGTAGTAGTGAGATGTCCATGTTCCTTCTACTCCGAGCAGGGAGGGAAGGGTGGGCGCATGTGAATCTAAGCAGATACAATCATCAGAAATGTTATTACGTTAAGTAATGCATGTCTTCTGATGCTTGTGAATTTACTTAGAATCACATGCTATGCATAGACTAGACAGCAATACCCAGAGTTGGTGGTGGGATGTGAGAAGGAACAGTAGTAAAGAGATATCTTAGTACTGCTTGTCCCACCTGAGAATCAGACCTGTGAGTATCTAGACAATAGTGTTTTGTAAAGGTGTGTACAGAGCTCCAGGTTGCCGCTTTGCAAATGGACTCCAGAGGAACATTTGCAATGCATGTTATAGAAGCCCCAGTGCCCAGACTAGATTGTGCTCTAGGCGTGATGGGCAGATCTCTCTTGGGTACAGTGATGCAATTTACAATCCATTTTGAGATGGCTGATTTAGAGACAGGGTCCCCTTCTCTACCAACTGCCACTGAAACGAAAAACTGGTTTGTTTTCCTTAGTGGTTTAGTTCTTTCCAGATAGTACATGGCCCTGTGCACATCTAGTGTGTGAAGGCTTTTTTCTGCCACGTTAGTGGGGTTCTGGAAGGTGGGTAGTTCTATTGATTGGTTCACATGGAACTTTGAAATGAATTTAGGCGCAAACCGTGGGTGAGTGCGCAGAATCACCACCTTGTCTTTGTGAATTGTGACAAATGGGTCTTGAACTGAGAGGGTCTATATTTCACTAACTCGCCTTATTGAAGGGACTGCCACTAGGAAGGCGGACTTGTAAGTGAGTGATTTAAGGCTAGCCTTATACATAGTTTCAAAGGGAGATTCCATTAGTCTAGTTAATACCATATTTAGGTCCCATCCAAGAGCAAGGTTTGAAATAGGGGGATGAAGTCTTTTAACCCCTTCCATAAATGCCTTGATCACTGGGATCTTCCACCACAATACCTTTTTCTGGGACCTAGTAAAAGCTGAAAGTGCAGCTAGATGGACCTTCAGGGAATTAAAAACCAGACACGAGTCAAGTAGGTGAGTCAGGTACAAGACAATGTGTTGGTGAGCAGTCTATGGGATAGATGCTCTTGGAATTGCACCAGATCACGAACGTTTCCATTTATTGGAGTAACAATGTCTGGTGTTTGGCTTTCTTGCGTCTCTAAGTATGTCCATGCATCTGAGGAAGTTGGAGGTGGCAGAATTCTGACTTCAGGAGCCAGGCCGCCAAGATGAGAGTTGGCTTGGATGGAGTGTTTCCCCCTTGTCTTGTGATAGCATGTTGTATGGGCAAGGTAGCTTCATCGGAGGAGAGTGACATTGCCATCAGATGGGAGAACCAGGGTTGGCGGGCCCATATTGGGGCCACCAGAATCATTGTGACTGGTTGCTGGTGCATCTGGTTGAGTAGGGGAGTTGTCTTTGTGTAATCGCCATTTGTATTCTGGGTAGTGGGAAGTCTCTGCTGCCAGAAGATTGAGTCCCCCTGGAACGTGTTGAGACAGGAGGAACATCTTTTGTCTGAGAGCCCACTTCCATATGTTTTGGGACAGTTTGGATAGCTCTGGAGAGTGCGTGCCCCATTTTGTTCAGGATATACATGGCCGTGGTGGTGCTGTTCGTGAGGACTAGTAGGGTCTTCCCCAGTAGTTGTGTTTGAAAAGTCTTCAGGGCTTTTAACACTACTAAACTCCAGCAGGTTTATGTGGTTGGATGCTACTGCTGGGGACCAAAAGCTGTGCGCCGTGTGATGAAGGAGGTGAGGCCCCCCCCCCCCCCCCCACCCAACCTGTGAGAGATGCCACTCTCACCACAGACGCTTCTACTGCGGGGGGAAAAGGGGGAAGAGGAGATGAAGAGGTTCCCCTGTAAGAGGTTTTCCCTTGACCACCACTACCGAGAGAACAAGGGCTGCCGAGACATCCACTAGTTCGTCCCATTGTCCGCTGGCCTGACACCATTGGCTGTTGAGCAACTCTTGCATGGGGCGCATGCGCAAACATGTGTGTGGGACTATGTAAATGCAGGAGGCCATCATCCCTAAAAGTCGCATGACTTTGCGTACAGTCACCTCGCAATTGGCTACATAGTGAGGGATCTGGAACAGCATGTTTTGAAGCCTCTCGGAGGGGAAGACAAGGCAGTCTTCTGTCTGAATAAGAGCACCCAGAAATTGTTCGATTTGGCTGCGGTCTAGGCTGGACTTTGTCTCGTTGCTTGAGAATCCCAGACTGAAAAGCAGATCTACTGGCTTCTGGGTGTTTGATAGGCATGTTCCGTACGAATCCCCGGTTATTAGCCAGTCGTCGAGATAAGGATAGACTGGAATGGACTGCCAGCGCAGGTGAGCAGCTACTACCGCCAGAACCTTTGTAAATACCTTTGGGGCTGCAGCAATGCCGAAGGGAAGGACCTTGAACTGACAGGGTTTGTCCTCTATCATGACCCTTCGGTACTTTCTGTGCACTGGCAGCATTGGAATATGAAAGTATGCATCTTTCTGGTCCAATGTTGCCATGTAATCCCCTGTGTTGGCAGAGCGATTACTTCCTGCAATGTTGTCATTCTGAACTTTTGAGGCTTGACAAACATGTTCGCAGGTCTAGCACAGGGCGCATGGTGAGATCCGTTTTGGGTACAAGGAAGTACACTGAATAAATACCCTTGTTTACCTGTACAATGGGGACTTCTATTGTACCCTTTTCTTGAAGGATCTCCACCTCTTGCAGTAGGATCTTCAGGTGTTCTGGCGATAAGAGTCTGGAAGTTGATGGCCGGTATCTAGGTGGTCTGTGGAGATTCCCTTCCATGCATGAAAGAAATGTGTTAATTCATCCCCCGACCAGGGAGGCATGAGAGGGGACCCGGACTGGCGAGTTATTTTTGAGCCGAGGCCGGGGAGCTTCTTGGGGTGAAGTTTCTACCCCTTCCTTTGCCACAGTGCTGCCCTCTTTGTTGATAGTCGTCCCTTGTCTGGAGGACTATGGTGTAATTCCCTGTTCTGTATTGATTGTGGGGGGAAAGTGGGAAGGATTGACCCCGAAAGGAGCTGCGAGAGCTACCCCCTCGCTGCTGATAGGGACTTTGTGTAATTTGGTTTAGAGACTTTAAAGGTTTCATGTTCCTTCTTAGCTGTCTCTAAGGCCACATCTACTGCTTTCCCGAACAGTTTAGTGTCTTAAACTGCCTTGTTATAAAGGAATGCCTGGGTCTGAGGCGTAAAGCCTGAATTCTTGAGCCATGCGTGCCTTTTAAGCAGGGTACCTGGGGCCAGTTTTCGTCCCACTGTTTATGCAGCATCCATGGTATTTTTGAGGATATTCTGATGGACCTACCTACCTTCTGAAACAACCGCCCGAAGGCGTGATCCTGCCGGCTCTGGGTTTTCTTTCAGGCCATCCTACAGCAAATTCCACTGTACATAGCTATTAGGGATGTAACGGTATACCGTTAAAGATACCGTGAACCACTTAATTGAACAATAATAACCGTCACATTGTTTATACCGGTATACCGTTTAGACCGTTAACTGTGCTTTTCAATCTGATTTGGAAAGGCTGCAGTAAGCAATTGCTGCGCAGTCTAGGTCTTGCACTATTGGATGTGCCATCTGCCAAGTAGTTTCAGTTGGAGCAGTTTTTAATGCCATTCCATAAACCACACGTGTCTTACCAGACACAAAATCAGTATGTTAGCAGTAGGAAGAATAAATACAGTGCCAAGAAGGAAAAAGGGTTTACTTTGAGTTGGTGGCTTTGGGGTTTATATATTTATAATGGAGAATGTTTGCTAAACATATGACAATGGGGGATTTCCCTGGTTCCATCATTGAAATTACATATAAAAAGTCACACTGCGAAATTCACTCATCTCTGTGGTTATTCCCTGCTGCCATACCAAAGGGTAAGATGTCTGATTACTGAACACCTTTTGGCCCGCAAGTAAACTAAAGGCTGTAACGTAAAGAGAGTGCGTGTGTATGCACACAAGCGTATACTACCATCAGCACCCATTGATCTGTGGCATGCAGGTTATAAAGATGGCAACATGTTCATCTTCAACAGTAGCCAGTGGGGAGCTAAAAGCCTAAATGACCACTTAAGAAAAGCTATATAGTTTGCTTTACCAGTCGCAGCAGGCTCCACCACTCCTCCTCCTCCTCCTCCTCCTCCTCCTCCTCCTCCTCCTCCTCCTCCTCCTCCTCCTCTCCACACGTGTGTTTGTGTTTGGTGGAAGCAAGAGGTGGCATTTCAGTGCAAAGTAAGTTGAAAAGTCCACTTCTGTCCCTGGGTGCCTGGTTTTGTTTGTGATGATAAATCTGACAATGTATGACCTTTTAGAAAATATTTGCTAAGATTGGTTAACTCCACCTGCTTTACCGCGATAACCATGATATACTGTCATTTGGCAAGAAGGTTATCGTACCGCCATAAAACTAATACCGTGACACCCCTAATAGCTATACCTAACCAGCAATGTGGGGTTAGCTATCCTAGTGTAGTAAGCTGCCGATGTTGTAATGCGCTTTCCAAGGGCCTATATCTTGCAATCCTGGTCTGGCAGTGCCTTAGTCATAGACAATGGTACTCTGGCTCACTTCCTTGTAGTTGTGACTACTAGTGAGTCGGGAGTGGCATGTCCCCGGATGTACAGCGGGTCTGATGGAGGGGCGAAAAGGCTTTTTCGACTCATGGATTTATAGCTCTCGTTTGAGATGGCGGGAACAAAGACGGAGCGATGCGCTTCTTGAAATAAATCAATAGTGGTATTGCTTGACTTGTGGGTGGTTTTTCCTTTAAAATGTCCTCCACAAAGTCGGTGTCTTGTACTGCCTCCTGAGTGGCAATTTGAAAGTGTTCAGCAACCTTTTTAAGGAAAGCATTGAAGGCCATCTGATCACCAAGAGGTGAGGCTTGTCTTTGAGGCGGATAGGAGGAAGTATCTTATACACAAGGTGTCTGGATCTGGAGTAGTGGAAGGTGAAAGCCATGGTGCCTCGCCTACCAGTTGTTCATCACCCCAGTCTGGGCACTGGTCTGGCGCCTCGTCAAAGGGATTCTCGCCCTGATCATGGGGGTCTTGATGGACTTAATCAGGTTCTGACAGGTCAAGCACCTCATCATGAGGGAACTGACAAAGTTCTTTGGACAAAGAAGCGCAAGAGTCTTGGTCTCTTTGGGGTGAAAAACCTTTCAGAAAACTCTACAAACTTGGAAAGCTGGTTCATGTATCCCTCAAACCCATCTCTGGTCCATAGGGATGAACCAGAGGGTTCTAAAGGGGGAAAAGGACTCTGAGGACTTGGGTTTCTAGGCAGTAGAGATTTGTATGCCAGTGTCTAAGGTAGGGGCTGGGGCCCACCTGAATATTTTTCTCGACCTTAGACATGTCCTTTGGCTCATTTTCCGCCAAGATGATGTTCGTGTGACTCTTGCGTACCTCTGGCTTATCTGGAAGGGATTTCGACGAGCGTGACTGCTTTTTAGTGGTTTTTGGCACCGCCGAAACCTTTGGCACGGACGCGTTCTTGAGAGGCGTTTCGGCGCTCTTATGGTGTTTGGTGCCAACACCCTTTTGACTTGAATGCCCGGAGGCATGCCGTATCAACGGGGGGGGTGGGGGGGGGGGGGTTGGGGGCGGTGGTTGGGGGGTGGTAGGGAACCTTGGTTGTGCGATTTTCTTTACATGGTGCAAGGGTGAACTTGTCCCCGGGGTGTTGTCTCCCCATAGCAGAACCAGTGGCCTGCCTGCTGGGGCTGGTCACCTCGGAACTTGCCTGTTCCACGGAGGTCAATAGCCTCTGCATCCGAGCCATGGCTGTCGCTTACATCCTCTTCTCTCGAAGCGCCTGCGCCGACGGGAGAGCTACTCTTGGTCTGCTGCATGGCATAGGCCGTCCACCGCTTCGTCCGCCGATCTAATCGTCTTCGGACCTAAAAGTTGCAGGACCGCGCGTCGTGATCTCAGGGTAGACACTTATTACACCGACTGAGTGTCTTTCCCTGGATATTTGCTGTCGCAAGAAAGGCAACATTTAAAAGGAGTCCCGTCGATAGTTCAGGGTAAAAGACAGCAAAACCAGAAGGGAAAAGAAAATGGAGAAGGAAATGCATTCTACAAAAGGAATCAAAACCCATGGGCCCCTCTCATTACTGTAAAGGCCTGGCCGGAGGGCCAAAGCCACGCGGTCGACAAACACGAGCCACCGAAATGTGATGTTTTCAGCATTGGTTCAGGAGAAGTAGAAGAAATGACAAACCTCAGATTATCAACGGTCGTGGACAATGAAATAGAAATTTAGCAATTTACAAGCTCCCCATAAGGCGACCAGCTAGCTGGGCGGAAACAATCTGAGGGACCTAGACGCGGGAGGGATTTTGGGTACACTACACATGTTAGGGATAGTGTTACAAGCACACCCATGTTGATGTTCACTGTCGATTCTAGAAAGACAAGATGCAATACTCCGCGATTACCACTAGATGTCGAACTATATGCACAACATATGATTTGAAGCAGATTCACAAGCATCAGAAAGCTTACTTTGAAGGGCAATTTAAGGGATCGGTTTTCCCTGGACCTACGACGACACAGGTGGCCAGAAATTAAAGAATACTCACCATAGTGACTATTGTACTCCTGGTCTATAGTCCCCCTCAACTCCAGCATCTGGTTCACTGGGTCAAGACTGGCATATTTTTGCTCTACAAATACTTTCCCTAAAATTCTGCAATTTGCAATTAGAGAAAGGCTACACGTAGGGTGTGGAGTCTATGTGCACTAAGCCTGCTCACAGGAAACTCAGTCAGTCCCTTCCTTCCACGCCAAACTTCAGATGTGCTATGCTAGCAACATCTTTTCAGGTGCAGGGCCGAAAGGGGATTATAGATGGAGAACAGTAGTCACTATGGAGGGTAACATCAAGGTCTAGTCCTATTTCCTCCAAAAACGAGGGAAATGTTATACACTCTAGTGACAAATGTACTTAGTTGCTGCCCCCTTTCCTCCATTCTACTGGATGTCCCACTGAACAGGCCAGGAGCCTTTTGCAGAGTATTTAATGGAACTTTCTGGTAAGCACCAGCAAGCGTGTGCCTAGGCCACGCCCCATCACCTCCCTCACGTGCCCCGCCCAACCATCAGTCCCTTTTGTCACATCGGATTTGGAGAATTGTTAGCGGAGAAGGAGAGTGGTATATACAAGAAAGAGGACTGAGGAATTAAAAACAAGTTACTTATCTGTAACTCTTGCACTCCAGCTTCAGTATCTTTCATTGATTGACAAGCTGCCAGAATATCACCCATCCTAAGGCTAGGAATCCTCTAACATTAAGCAGTTTCATAGAAAATCAGAACATTCACTGTAGTGTGGGAGCTGAAGGAAACTGGTAGTACCGAAGGCTTGTTTAGATAAAAAGATGGCACTTTAGGTATGAATGCAGTATTGGTCTGATGGAGAAGCAACAAGTTACTTAGCTCTGACTTTTGTTCTCCAGCACGGGTTTGGCAAGGATTCACATGCTCATGAATATTCCCCGTCAGGCCGGGAATCTTCAGTAAAAGATTTTTTTTTCCACTTTTTACAAACTGTATTTCTCCTGAAAGCCAATCACTGAACTCTGGGTCATACTGCCCCCAGCCAATGACCGCCTTTCTCCCTAAGCCCCTCCTCTGGCAGCCATCTTCAGATTTGGTAAGCACGTAAAGTGGCAGTATGACCAAGAGCCACAGAGGGGCAAGGCGGGAGGGTTTGCATGTGAATCCATGCCAGACCCATGCCGGAGAAGGGAGTAGTTTCTTACCTGTAACTCCATTTCTCCAGCATTGGTATCTTTCATGGATCAAATGCTGTGAATATTTCCTGTCAGGCTGGGAAACCTCGGTAACTTTAACCTAGCGTTTTCCTATGGAAAACTTTGACGCTTTAGTGTCCTATTGATGTGCTTTAGGCTACCCAATAGGACACTCGTTAGCCCCGCCCCCACAGTTCTCTTCAGATTTTAACCTCCAAAGTAAAGGAAACCCGACTAACGGTTTGCCTGCAGGGGGAGGCCTGCGGGCGCATGTGAATAGATTACACAGCAGTACAAACAACCCCTGGAGGTGCATGATGGGCAAACCAACCCCATACCCCAGGCCATAACCACAAACACAACAAATAACATCCAACAACAAGCATGATAACAGAACCAGCAAGTGATTGAGTAAAACACCAACCCCCGGAAGCTGCAGGGCTTACCCTATTGAAACAGGCGTTGCAGGACCGCCCGTCTCACCTGTATATCTTCCACATGTTGCTGACCCAGACAATAGTGTCTGGTGAAGTTATGCAGCACTGCCCAAGAAGCCGCCTGGCAAATGTCAAGGAGCAGGATTCCAGCCCAGTGCTCCGCTGACAGTGGACCTTGTAGAATGGGCTTTAGGATTGCCCCTCAAGGGCTTGCCAGCCTTCTCGTGACAAAAAAAATTGTTGACGAGACCCCCAACGGGAAAGTACTTGTTTGGAAATAGATTGTCCCATGCTGGAGGGATCAAACGCCACAAACAGCTGTTTTGACTGCCTGCAGTCCTGAGTACGGGACAGATAAAACTTTAGTGCCCTCTTAACATCCAGAGAATGCAGGGCTCTTTCTGATGGCGTAGTCGCTTTAGCGAAGAACGAGGGCAAGACAATTGTAGCAGGTTTGTGGAACTCCGAAGGCACTTTTGGTATGAAGTGCGGATTAGTAGATAGGAGAAGCTTGTCCTTCATGAAATCGCAGGCACGGTGAGTCAACGACCAGCGCCTGAAGTGCCGAAATCCTGGCAGATGCGATTGCCAGCAGAAATGTGACTTTACACGAGAGGAACTTCAAGGACGCCGTCGACATGGGCTCAAAACAGCGGTTTCATGAGAGCAGCGAGAACCACATTGAGACTCCATACCGGAGCAAACCTTTCGCAGGGAGAAATGTCTCAAAAGTCCTTTAAGAAAATGCTTAACCAATCTGTCCCTAAACAGAGGAGTAGCATGGCGCTGTCTGGTTAATCTGGAAATGACCGCCAAATCCACTCTGACTGAAGACAACGCCAGGCCCCACTCCACTAGATGCAGCCGGTACGGGAGAACCTGGGCCGGTGTAACCTCCAATGGCTGCACTCCCGGCTGCTGTTCACACGAGGCACAGAATCTTGCCCATTTTCTACTGTAAGAGCTATTAGTGGAAGGTGCCCTTGCCACCTCCAGGATCCGACGGCACTCCTGTGAAATAACTAAATGACCAAACTCTGAGTGGTCAGGAGCCAGGCTTCAAGATGCTGGATCGTGATGCCACCCTCTAGTCGTCCTGCAATAGAAGATCCTGTTCTGCCCCCAGACGAAGCGGTTCTTCCACCGCAAGATGAAAGATCTGAGAACCACGTCTGTCTGGGCCAGAATGGGGGCAACTAAGATTTTGCATGGGTATCTGCGTAATCCACTGGATCATCTGAAGCAGCAGTGGAAACTGAGGGAACGCATACCCGAAGAGGCCAGTCTATGGGAATGAGAACGCGTCTCCTTTTGACCCTGGATGAGCCACTCTGCTGGCAAACAATGTGCAAGGCTTGCTCTTTGTGGTGGCAAACAAGTCGAGAGAGGGGAGTGGGGCCCACTTCCAGAAGATAGTCACCTGCTCCTTCTTCAGCGTCCACTCGTGCAACTGCCCAGTCTCTGCTGAGAATGTCGGCCTGCACATTCTGGACCCCAGGCAGATGCTAAGCCGTAATGTGAATTCCCCGAGTAACGGGGAATTCCCTGAGCAATGGGTCAATGCCACACCTGAGCTTCTCTGGACAGGAGCCGAGAATGCATGCCCCCCTGCTTCCTCAAATAGAACATTGTGGTGGTATTGTCTATCACTCAAACCACTGCTCCTTGGATTTGAGGGAGAAGTGCACAGCTCGCAGCTCCAGTAAGTTGATGTGCAATCCTGCTTCCTCCCGAGACCACAGGCCCTGGACCTGCGACTGGTCGAGTTGCGCCCCCAACCCACCTGGGAGGTATCTGCCACTATCCTGAACAGAAAATCCGGCTCCAGCAGGGGCACGCCCCCTACCAGATTGTCTGTGCATGCCCACCATCGCAGGGCTTCCACCAGTCCCTCGGAGATTACCACCTTGTCTGAACATAACCCTCGACTTTGCGACCACCTGTCAGCGAGGAATTCCTGTACTGGTCCCATGAACAAGCAACAGTTCGGGATAAGCGGGATGCAGGACGCCATAGACCCCAGCAGCGACATGTAACTGCAGACCAAGACCATAGTTCCTCTGCCCCATTTGGAGGCTCTGGACTGCAACTTCACCACCATCTTCCAATGGCTTCACCAGATTGTCCTGTGTGAGAAACTGGGCCCGAGAAAAACAAACTCTGAGGGGTGTTGGAAAGGATTTTGCAAAGTTCACTACGAAGCCCAGCAGTTGTAGCAGGTTCATGGATGCCTGGAGAGACTCCAACGCCCTTTCCGGCGACATCCCCCATACCATCCAGTCCAGATACGGGTACACATGATGCCCCTCCCTCGGAGGAAGGCAGCCACCAGAGCCAGGAATTTTGTGAATGTTCTGGGCGCAGACTTGAGCCCAAACGGGAAGACACTGAACTGGTAATGATCGTCACCGACCAGAAAGCACAGGAACCTGCGATGGTTTGCCCTCATCGGGATGTGGAAGTATGCTTCGTCCAAATCTAACGACAACAGGAACTCCCCCAGCTGCACCGCCCGGATCACATCCTGCAGCATCTTGAACTTAAGGCATTGCAGATTCTTGTTCAACGGGCGAAGATCTAGAGTGGCCCCCACTTTCCATTGGGCTTCTTAATGACAAAATACCGGGAGTACACCTCCTGGCCACGATACGACAAACGACAACGGGACTGGTTTTATTGCCCCTTTCTCCAACAGGAGTTGGACCTCCTGCCACAAGACAAGCAGGTGCGGCTGCACCACGTGCACAAGTGGAATTGGGAGTTGAGGGTGCCGTAACTGTGGCCAAGACGTACCGTATCCAGTACCCAGCGGTCTGTAGTAATAAGATTCCACTCAGACATGTCGCGACACTCTGCCCCCCAAGATGACTGCCCGCATGGCAGTCATTGGTGAGACTTAGATTGCCGTCCCTTAGCAGCTGAGGAGGCAGGAACCTTCTTACGCTACGCCTGGAAGTCTTTGCTTTTCTGCGCTGCTTGGAACAAGCACCTGAAACCCTGGGAAGAGTAGCCAGGGCGACTAACCTCAGTGGTGGGAGGCTGCAAATCTGGTATTACTAGAGGCCCCACGAAACGCTTGAAAGTGGCAAAAAGAACGGCCCATTTGCAGAGTCCCCAGGGACTTCTGTGTCTTCCTTCATGCCTTTGAGCACCTCATCTATCTTCATTCGAAAGAGCTGCTCCCCCTCAAAGGGCATATCCATGACTTTATGCTGGACTTCCGGCCAAAAGTCAGTGCAGCGCAACCACGCCTGCCTCCGAAGAATACTGTTATTTATTTGTTTGAAGCCTGACTCCGCCAAGTGCACTGCAATGTTGATGCTGTGGTTGGCGGCCTCCCCCCTCACGAACCAGCAGCATAGCTTCCTTGCGTTTTTCCGGGAGATGTTCCAAGAGCAGGGCCAACCGGTGCCACATCTCCCGGTCATACCTGGCCATAATGGCCAAGGAATACGCAGCCTACACTGTCGTAGCGCCCACCGCAAGGTCTTTCTTCCCGAAAACAACATGTTTTCTGGCCTCACTGTCTGGTGGCGTAACAGTGTTGGCGCCTCGCCTTCCAACTCGCTGCCACCACGGCCCAAAGCTGGCCCTAGACTGCCAAGGATCTCCTGTCGGCAACAAACCACCATCTGCGTCGACAGCAATTGCGGACTACTGACCGCCACGGCCGTAGACGCAGCCGATGACACCCTACTTGGTACTTTGTATCTCTACCCACCCTTTGGCTTTAATTCCCACAATGTTATCTAGTGCCTTCTTGACCTCTTTTGGTAGTCCCCTTTATACAAAAAATTGTACTTTCAACTCCACATTTCCTGTTACTTATGAAGTACACCTAACTGGGTCCTCATCACCCATTGTGCACTGCATTTAAGAATGTGAGGGGTATCTGGGTACATCCTTCATAGGGCATACATACCATACCCTTCCCCTTACCTCATTAAAGGTTGCACCGCACCATCATGTTTATCATCTGCAACACTAACCCCAGCCCTTGGCCATATGTCCCCAGCCTGGTCCCCAACTAGGGTGACCAGTAAACTCTTAAATCTCCTGGTGCTAAGGCTACCCCTGCCATTTCATTTTCAAATTCATAGATCCATTACTAGGTCCGGCTACAAGCTGGGGAAGAGCTTTAATCAAATTATTTTTTATCCATTTGAAGCCATGGCACATACTGCGTTACCCCTACTCCTTTATGTATAAGAGGCATCTGTATATCTATTTGGTCTTCTACTCTTTCTTCTGATCTTGTACTACCACCATTAAAATCTGGTCCATTTCTTGGTCTGTCCCTCCTCACTGCCCTTGTGGCAGGGACAGGTTTCTCAACCTTCTCTCCTTGATGTCTTTCTTGCCCTGCCCCTTCATTATTTCTATCATCTTGATCTTCCCCTCCATTATCCCTCGCTTGTTCCACTTCTTGCGCCAGGACCGTCTATACCTTCTGCCCATCATCTTTTTAAACACAAACATTTCTTATTGCCCCAGGGTCAAACCTAAACAAAAAATAGGGACCACTACACACAATTAAGACTACAAGTGGTAATACAAGTTCACCTTTGGTACAAGCCTGTACTACTATGTTAAAGTGGTAGCAGTAGTGGAGCAGCCAGGCTTATCTCAAGAGTATATGAGCAGTAGCAGAGATTACACAAAGGGACACAATTACTGTGACTCAAGCAAACACTGACTCAAGGTTTCAGGTAAAAAATATAAGTACATTTATTTTTAAACCATCTGTTATAAAACACAACACTTATATAAATTCAAAAACTACACATAAAATACACTACAAACAACCAATTATCTTGGCACAGAATAACTCAAGGTACCTTTTGTTTCACAACACCGGTCTGCCAAAACAGGAGATGTTACCGGGAATACATATGCGATCACTTTTTGACAGCTCAGTCGTATTAATGAAACACGTATCCCGGCGAGAAATGTTACCGGGGCAAAAACACACTTAGCACCTGGGCATCAGGGCAGACAGAATCAGAGCACACTCGTTGACAGAAATACAAAAGTCAATAGGCCGGAGCCAGTGTCAAGTGGAACCGGGTTCCTGTTGTCGAGGATCGCAGTCACAGTTCAAGATTCAACGTTGCCAGGAGTACTTGGATATTGTCAAGAGAGGAAGGAAAAGTTATAAGAAAGAGGGAAGAAAAGGGATTCACCCTAGTTCCTCGAAGCAGAACACAGTACCTTATTCAATGAATAAACTGGTGCCACGGCAGTTGTTCCTGGTAGTTTCCTGCAGACGCACAGTTCCTGATGCTTCGGTCGTGGTGACAAGAAGGACGATGTCTGGAGGGGACTGCACTACTCGGGGATGAAGCCAGCACAGTGAATAAAAGGTGCGCTCCTTTAAAACAGGAGAGGCTCTTCAGATGGCTATCTGGATCACTACAGCAGTGTGCTGCGATTCCGACCACAAAGAGGATCCCTCTGGCTGTGGAAGATGAGCTGGTTTACCCCACCAAGCTCAAGGGAAGAAGACTCCGGACTGGATCTTCTCTGGTCGTCAAAGGGTAGATAGCTCAGGACTGCAGCAGGGCTTCACTGGGACGGGGTAGTTGTAGCAGCCGTCTTCTTCTCCGCTTCTCTTCGGTTCCTTGTAGTTCCAGTGGCGACTGACTTCCAGCCCAAGAGTCCTGCCTTTTATGCGAAAATCCCCCATTCACACAGCCTGGCTGTCAATCACGCAGCTGGGGGGTTGCCCAGCCCGGACAACCACCTCAGCCAATCATGGCAAAGTGCGACTTGAGTTTCCTAGGATACCCTGTGCACGGGGTGACTACACCTCTCCCTCACATTCAGCCCACCTACACACAGAAGCCCGCCAAAAGCCGGTGAACAAAGAAGGCAAACCTGGTTTGCCGTGCAAAGTAAAACACAAGAAGGACTTTAACAAAAAGAAATGGCGAATAAACCTGACCGGATCCAAAAGAGTATTTGGTCAAGCGGGTTTATGTTCGAGGCTACTATAATAGCCTAAAACAGAACCACGTTTATATAGCATAATCGCGGTAGAAAAGTTAGGGTAGATGTCACGGCCACCAGCCAAGTCTAAATGTTAAAAGAGCGAAACAATGCTCTAGGAGGTACAGATAAAAGGGGCTAAGAATTAACCCTTTCCAATAGTCCATGTAAGATGTTAATGGCAACTTTACCCTTTTCTGGGGGACAGAAGTCGGCCCCAGAAATGGAGTTGGTGGGAAGTCTAAAAGACAACCCTGTGCCACTGCACTGAGGGTGCTGTGTAACACACAAAAGAGTGGGGCTACTGAAGTGGTGTACTCCAGAGCCCACAAAAACAGATGAAATACACATGGCAAAACACAGGTAAGAGTGGGTGGGGGAAAAGCTCATACTCTCACCAAGTGGCAAAAATAAACTCCGGAAATCCAGCAAAGCTGCTGGGGGACTCACTAGGTAAGGGAAATTAGCCATTGAATGAGAATTCTCCCTAACACCTGTACCCATATTTCTGGTGATACTTCAGGCTCTTGCAACTCAACTAACCTTTCCCGCAATGCTCTTAACTCTATGTCTACTTGTGGACCCTCCAAGTACACTAATGCTATGGTCATGTCAGCACTTGTGGATGGGCTATATGGAGGTGCAAAAGCTCTTGCATCCCCTCCACCCCCAGTTGCTAATCCCGATAATCCCGTTGACACTCTACACCACTGGAGGTTTATAGACCGGGTTTGTATACAGTACTGCAGGTTTAGACGTTACAGGGTAGGATCTAGTTACTTACCTGTAACTGTTGTTCTCCAGCATGGGTCTGGCATGGATTCACATGCTCATGAATATTCCCAGTCAGGCTGGGAATCCTCGGTAAAGAAAAATCAGTATCAGTTTCGTTTCTGATCTGTCTTTCGTAGTAGTAACCAATCACTGATCTCTGCGTCATACTGACCACAGCCAATGACTGCCATCTCCCTAAGCCCCGCCTCTGGCAGCCATCTTCAGATTTGGTAGCACGTGAAGTGGCAGTATGACCAAGTGAAGAGCCGCAGAGGGGTAGGCGGGAGGGTTCGCATGTGAAACCATGCCAGACCCATGCTGGAGAACAACAGTTACAGGTAAGTAACTTGTTCCTTCTCCAGCAGGGGGTCTGGCATGGATTCACATGCTCATGAATAAAAGAATACATAGCAGTGCACACATGCACAACTACGGGAGGTGGCAAAGGCTCAACATTAAGCATTACATCCAAAACTCAACATTAAGCAATTCTTACCTCCTCACCTTAGGCGAACAGGTTGCGCAGCACTGCATGGCCGACCCTGGACTCCTCCCTGGAATCCCGATCGACGCAGTAGAATTTCGTGAAGGTGTGCGTCGACCTCCACGTAACAGCCCTGCAGATGTCCAGCAAGGGCACACCAGATAGGAACGCCGTGGTAGCTGCGATCGCTCTGGTGGAATGGGCTCTCGGACGGCCAGGCAGCGGTCGGTTTGCCAACCGATGACAGTACATGATACAGCCGGAGAGCCATCTGGAAATGGAAGACTTCGAGAGAGCCTTCCCCTGATTGACAGGTCCAAAGTTCACAAAAAGTTGTGACGTCTTCCGAAAACTCTTCGTCCGGTCCACATAGAACTTCAGCGCTCTAGCCACATCCAGCGAGTGCAAAGTCCTTTCAGCCGGTGACGAAGGCAACGGGAAGAAAACAGGCAACACCAAGGGTTCGTTGAGGCGGAAGTCCAACGGCACCTTGGGCATGAAGGAGGGGTGTGTCCTGAGCACTACCCTCGTGTCGTGAAAAGTCAAGTACGGGGCCTTGCAGGAAAGGGCCTGGATCTCACCAACCAGTCGTGCGGAGGTGATGGCCACAAGAAACGCTGTTTTCCACGACAAGAACTTCAACGGAGCCGAGTGCAGAGGCTCGAACGGAGGTCCCATGAGCTTGGTCAGCACCACGTTGAGCTCCCACGCCGGGGCCTTCACCGGCGGGAACGATCTGAACAGTCCCTTCATGAATTCTTTCACCAGACGATGAGACCACAAAGACGTCCGTCCCGTGGTTCTGGTGTATCGCGAGATCGCAGCAAGATGAATCTTGATGGAAGCGTGCGCCAGTCCAGCCTTGGCCAGCGTCAGTAGGTACGGCAGAACTTGGGGAGCCGTAATCCGTAGAGGGTTAATCTTCTGTGCGTGGCACCAGACAGAGAACCTCTTCCATTTGTGCCGTAGCATTTAAGAGTTGAGGACGCCCTGGCCTTTGCAAGAACCTCTCTGCAGTCGGCCGGTATGTCATAACCTCCAAACTCTAACGCTGCAGGAGCCAGGCCTGCAAGTTCAGCGACTTCGGGTCGTGATGGAGGATGGCGCCTCCTTCTCTGGAGAGAAGATCTGCGTCCACTGGCAGCTTGATTGACGGGGACGCTGACAAGTCCAGAAGGTCTGAGATCCATATCTGCCTCGGCCATGCAGGTGCGACGAGGATCATCCTGCACCGTGACCTCTTGAGCTGGTTGATGAGCCGGATCAGCAGCGGCAATGGAGGGAACGCATATAGGAACAGGCCCTCCCAGGGGAACGAGAAAGCATCGCCCATGCTCCTCGGCTGGGGAAACCTGCTGGCGAACCTCCGGCACTTGGAGTTTGTCGCCGTCGCAAACAGATCGTTCTGGGGTGTGCCCCACCGTCGGAAGAGGCGGGCCACTAGATCCTGTCGTAGTTCCCACTCGTGGCACGAGCGCAGCTCTCTGCTGAGCGAGTCGGCGATGGTGTTTTTTATCCCTGCCAGATGGAACAGCACCAGAAACATCCCTTGGGCGACGGCCCAATGCCACAGATCCTGAGCCTCCTTGGACAGGGCTGGGGATCTGGTACCGCCCTGCTTCCTGATGTAGAACATGGTGGTGGTGTTGTCGGTGAAGGTCCAGGACGTTGATATTGAGGGACTTCTCCGTCGGCAGCCAAAGGCCCCTCGCGTGCAGATTTTTGGTGTGCGCTCCCCACCCTTCCAGGGAGGCATCCATGGTCACTGTCTTCTGATGGCCCGGGGTCTGGAAGTCCATGCCCGCCGTCAGATGCGCGCGGGTGCTCCACCACCCGATCGCTCGTCGGAAGCTCTCGTCGAGTGTGATCCTGTCCTCGAAGCTGCCCGTCTGGATCCAGCGAGCGTCCAGGAAGTCTTGTAACGGGCGCATCCGAAGCCTGCACAGGCGGATGAGAAATGCAAGAAGACATCATTCCGATGAGGGACCTCACCCTGGCCGCGTCCGCAACCAGCATCCGCTGCACCTTGCCCAAGATGGCCCTCGTCCTTTCCTCCAACTGAGAGGCCAGACGCGCCACTGTGTCGAGCTTCGCTCCCAGAAACAGTGCGTCTTGAGCGGGCACCAGGTGGGACTTGGCGTAGTTTATGGAGAATCCCAGGTCCGTGAGTAGTTGGACGGTCCTTGCCGTGTGCTCCGCGGCGAGCTCCTTTGTCTTTGCTCGGATGAGCCAGTCGTCCAGGTAGGGGTAGACGTGGATCCCCTCCAGGTGCAGCCGCCCGCCACCGGTACGAGGCACTTGGTGAACACCCTGGGTGCCGACCTCAATCCAAAAGGGAAGGGCTCTGAACTGGTAGTGACGCCCTTGGACCACGAATCTGAGAAACTTTCGGTGTCCCTTTAGGATGGGGATATGGAAGTAGGCATCCTCCAAATCCAACGACAGGAAATCGCCCTCCTCCAGTTGACTGTCGTAGGTCCAGGATGTGACGCCATCCTCCCGTCTTCTTCACGAGGAAGTATCTTGAGTAAACTCCGGAGCCCCGAAGCCTCTTTGGGACGAGCTCGATGGCGCCTTTGAGCATCGCCTTTACCTCCAAGAGAAGTTGAGGGACGTGATGTTCCTTCCTGGCCACGGGGGGGGGGGGGGGGGGGGGGGGGGAGGGGGAAGAAGGTACGCGCGGGCACTTCTTTAGAAACTCGAGCGCGTGACCCTGGGGCCAGGGAGTCCAGCACCCAACGGTCGGTGTAGATGGATTCCCACACGCTGACGAAGTTCGCCAGCCGGCCTCCCACCGGGGTGCTTCGGTGGGGGCCCGACCCCACGGCCGGTTCAGTCCTGCTTCGACGAGGCTTTGCCGCCTTGCCCTCCTTGGCGACGACGACGACGGCGGGGTACGCCTGACTTGCCTCGTCCCCTGTAAGCTTCTTGCGACGACGAACGGGCCGCTTGACGAAAGGTGGAAAATCCACCGCCGGAACCTTTGGCGGCACCCTGCTTGCCTCCGCCGCTCCGAAAGGGCGGCCGTCGTTGCTGGAGAACACCAAGAGCCCGGGCCGTCTCCGTGTCCGTCTTGATGGCTTGTAGGGAATCATCCACTGTTTTCCCCAAACAGGTTGTTCCCGTCGAACGGCATGTCCAAGACTCTGGTCTGCACGTCCTGACGGAAGTCAGTTGCCTTGAGCCATCCACGCCGTCTAAGGCACACGCCGTTGCCCAACTGGCGAAATCCAGTGTCAGCGATGTCCGTCGCCATCGTAATGGCGAGGTCCGACGCCACTTCTCCTTCCTGCAAGATCTCTAGGGCCTCCGCCCTCTTGTCTGGTAAGAAGTCCAGCAGGGGGGCGATTTTGTACCACAACTCCGTCGTAGCGGCCTACGATAGCCAAGGCGTTGGCAGCCTTAATCTTCGTCGCTGCCGATGAGATGACTCTGCGTCCCATCGTGTCCAATTTCTTTCCCTCGCCGTCCGGCGGGGAGGTTGAGGTAGAGGCTGAGCCCCCCCCCGCTTTCTTCCTGGCCGCCGCAGAGACGACCGAGTCCGGGGTCGGCTGTGCCCGAAGGCACAAGGGGGCCGCGTCCGGGACCCGGTACTTCCGGTCCCTTCTCGCAGGCGTTGTGGATGGGTTCTTGAGGAGGGCGAGACCCTCATCCCAAATATCGTCCAGTAGAGGTACAGCGAGGACCGTCTTCCTCTTGGTCTCGCGCCGTTGATAAAGGAAACCTTCCTTCTTCTCTTCCGGGCAGAGCTGGAAAAGCTCGGATGCCCTGGCGATCTTGGCATGAATGGATCCAATCTCGTCGGGCGGGGAAGCCCGGGGAGGAGGCGACGACGGGAGAGCCTCATCGTAAACCTCGTCGTGGCCGTGTCAGTTCCCGTATCATCCCCATGGGTCGTGGACTGGGAGGAGGGCTGAGCAGGGCACGATGGTTGAAAAGGAGGTGGAGGATGAATCCTTCTCTTAGGAGGGGGCTTCCAGGAGGGCCTGGCTCCGGGTCCCCCGTCGGGAGAGGTTCCTCCATTGGTGGTAACGGCAATCTCGTCCTTATCTCCGAGCATAAGGACTGTATAGCCAACAAAATGGCCGCCGAGTTGTCTTGCGGCAATGGTTGAGGGGAGTCCGACGGGCGGTCAGGAGCCCCGTCGGCAACCTAGACGTTCTCGTCGTCTCCTACGTCGGGTTCCCTCCCGACGGGCTGGTCTTCTTCCACGCCAACGCCGTGGCTTAAGACTTCGATTAGCTCCTCCTCAGAGGTTGAGGCCGAATCCATGACGACCTCCTGCCCCCCCCCTTTTTCTTCTCCGGAGGTTTCACGGGGGTCCTGTCGATGGGCATGAAAGGACACTCCCTCCGCGGTGGCAGGGAGACTCTGGGCCCCGAGGTCGCCACCACTGGTGTAGCCTCCACAGGCTGAGCAGGGCCGCCGCGACTATCTCGATAGAGGCCTTGGCCGGGTGGATTAAGGCTTTCAACACCTTAGGTGCGCTCACCGCCTTCTGCTTGGGGGGAGGGTCACCACCTCGCTCCCCCTCCGATGGGGCCTTCGAGCTCGACGGGGGTCTCTCCAGGAGCTTCGCCGGGTGCTCGGCCTTCCTCTTACCCGAGCCAGAGCGTTGGCTTGTGGTTGATGGCACTGGGGAGGATGCGCCCTGCCTGGTGCCCGTAGAGCCCAACCGTTCGGCGCTTCCGGTGCCAGCGGACTCGCAGTGCTTGGCCTTCTGTTGGACCCCCGTTGCCGGGGCGCCCTCAAAGGTCTTAGAAGACCGCTCGGACTTCTTCTCGCCTGACGGGCTCTTCCCTTACAGCCAGTTGGCGTGATGCAGATGGCGGTCCTTCATGGTCCGCTCCGACATATTGCTGCAAAACGCACAGGCCTTCTCCACGTGCGTCTTGTCCTCATGCAGGCAGTAGATTGTCCTCAAAGACATTCTGAAGCTGGCATCCAGGGCAGACCCTGAACAGCTTTCCGGGCGTCGAGCTTCCCTTCTCCTGGGCAATGATCGAGATGGCCCTGAGAAACTTCTGGAGTCCTCCAAAAGCGTGGCTCGACGAAATCTTCACCCTTGAGGGGCGTAGAAGAATCCGACACAGGTCCCCGTTGAACGGATAAAGGAACGGTGGAGCTTGAAGCTCTTTTGACCGAAAAAGAGAACATTTTCCTAAGAAAAAGCACAAAAAAAGCACTAAAGCTCGAAAGCAATAGCACGAGGATCCCAACACTTGAATGTGCGGTAAAAATCTGAAGATGGCTGCCAGAGGCGGGACTTAGGGAGATGGCAGTCATTGGCTGTGGTCAGTATGACGCAGAGATCAGTGATTGGTTACTACTACGAAAGACAGATCAGAAACGAAACTGATACTGATTTTTCTTTACCGAGGATTCCCAGCCTGACGGGGAATATTCATGAGCATGTGAATCCATGCCAGACCCCATGCTGGAGAATATCCCCTTACACTGGTTCTTCACCTTCCTGAACTTCCATATCCTAAACTAATTGCCAGAGATCTAGGGTCTCTCTCTGGAATTTCCTGCCTCTATATTTTGCTCCTAAAAAGACATTTTTTCTAGCATATTTTGTTATCGGAGCCCTGCTGTGGCCAGGAGCGGGACACCCCCCCCCCTTCCTTTCTTTCTACCATCCATTGTTTATGGTACTTATTTATTTTGTAACAATACAGTGGCAGGACCCTATGCATGTGTTTTATTGGCGTTTCTTCCTCCATAAAGTTGAGCGTGTCCCTAATGCTTCACTTAAGACAATACTGCTATGCTGCACGTCAGTGCTCCAGATAAGATTTTGAGGTTGGAGTATTTTACTCCCCATTTTTAATCTTTGAGAGTAGATGTGGTTTTTAAAAATGACTTCTGCTTTGCAAGAGAGCAAAATGTAGGACATCCACCAACGTGTGCAAAAACTGTATTGAACCGATTACTACACGGCAGCTTTCTGCATTGTGACAGAATACACCTTTGAAAACACAAAGCTAGACAATTACAAAGTAAAGCAAGCATGAATTGTATTGTGTACTTTGAGGTTCGATAGAATTGTCTTTTGATGTTTAATTAAAGTCCTAATTTCTTGGAGCTTTACTACCTAATGGTAGGCCAATGTAATGATACAACAGTGCAGGGAGGCAAGGACTTCATGCTAAATTCTATATCTAATCTCATGGTCAAATGGTTATTTAGATAGCACTTTTGACAAAGCACTTTTTTTACATAGAACATTTATCCCCAAACTGAAGTCTGTACTCCTTTATCTACCTTGAAAGGATAAAAGGCTGAGCTGGCCATGCTGGGTTTCGGACCTGCAACCCACAGATCAAGCACAGATTGCAGCAATGAGTGCTCAACTGGCTGAGCTATCTTATTGGCTAACTTCCTTCAGAGGTCAGTTAGCTGAGTATCAACTGAGGTATAATCAGTGCGTAGATGTTGGACAAACCATGTACGAAGCACTATATGAAGTAAAATACCTATCTGGATTATCACAAGGACAGGTTTTGCTGAGTTTCTATTTCAATTACAAATGTAACTTTCATTTGTTAGTTTTTGAACAGCGCTTGATATACCTGGAGAGTCAGGTTTTGGGTGTTTTAATTGTAGTCTTGAAGATGAAAGGCTAGAACACCTGTGATTGGTGTAATGACAATCACTCTCCCTTGAGCAAAGACACTGCTGCCACTGACCATTGATAGTAATGTACCCCGTTGACTGCAAGGTTGAATGGATGTAAACTAGACTGTGCATAGTCATCAATGTTTTTATAATTAGATTGTACATTAACTTATAAGTGTAATAATGATCAGCCTCTGCATGATTATGCACACAGCACAGGAAAAATACAATTGTGCAATACTGGTTTGCTTTCAAAAGATGAAAAACATAATTTGTTTCAAAATATTAATACTCAATTGCAGCTTAGGTTCCCATATTAATTACACAATTCTAAAATGCTAGAAAAATAAATATGCACAGAGCTTGCGTTGGCTACATGAGCATCAACACAGCATAAGCTGAATAAATAAACCATTAATTTAATCATAGTTTGCAGTTCCTTTATTTTGAAAGGCTTCAGAGAAATACATTATGTTTTAGAGGCTTTTAGCCATGGTATGCAATTACATCCATGTAGATAAAAATCAAATGCATTCTGGGTGGTGTCAAGTAAGCTGACCTTTGCACTGCCCTCTGCTCTGGAAAATAACAAAGCTGCTGTATTTACAAGATGTTCATGTGTAAAAAGGCCTTGTACGCACCTTATCTGGAGGCCTGCTGCACGTGCTTCAAAAAATACAGATCAACCCAATTTTTCTACCACTCCCTTGCTTTTTCCCCACTTTGAAAACACACACACACACACACACACACACACACACACACACACCCTTCATCACTTAAGACAGCAAGAGAAAATATACAAAAATAATTGACTAAAATCCAGGCCCATTCCTTATACTGAGCCACTACTGTTTTTCCTTACATCCTCAGTAATACCACCTTCCCAGCATTTTTTTTATATGCTGAGGATCCCATTGCTTCTATCGTAATAGAAGAATAATGCGTGGTACTACTATCTCAACCTATTATGGTTGTGGATCCCTTACTTCCCAGTCCTTACAAACTGGGGTCACCCTTTTCCATTTTAAAAATTAGAAAAACTAAAATATGTGACAATTTCAATACATAAGCCCCCTCCTATCGAATCTACTCCTTAACACATCACCTGAAATCCTATCCAATCTATCCTATTGTTGGAGGAGCTAGCGCTTCAGCAAGTGCCCTCCTGCCCCCCTCAAGCGCTTTACAAATGAAGCAATATTTCTAAGCACCATAGCACTGAGAAAGCTTTTTTCATGCGAAAACATTCACAGAGGTGTGGCCAGTCAGTAAATAAAGATAGTTGGGATTGAAACTTATATTGTAGCTAGCTTTGCTGAAAGCACAGTGATTTCAGGCTGTGCTTAATATAGACTACAGGCTGGCAAAGAGCACAAGGTAACTCAGCAGCTGTTCCTGTCAATCACAAGCCAATGGAGATTAAATAAGATTCAGCACAACAAAGAGTACTAGGAAAACAAGTTTTCTTTAATGAGATATACTGCACCATATAATATATAATTTTATGGAGTTAAGTGTTGAGATAATGGCGGGAAGATGTGTTTATGTATGAATGTTCATAACATAGTAAATTATGCTAAACAAAAGCGACAAAGTATTCCTGCATATGCAGCATAATGTTATGTAGCTTGTCCTAAACAAAACCTGGCCGTGCAACACTGGAGACTCTGCAGCATCCCTTGTATGGCAAGAAGAACAGTTTTGAAGGAGCTCTGCTGGTATCCAGTGACCAAGTCAAGAGTATTTAAGCCCCAGGGCCAGCATCAGTGTTCAGGACCTGGGACTGAGCCACTGATGACAGAATGCTGGTCAGAAATGACAGAGTCCTCTGCCATTTCCCCCAATCCTCATGATCTGTAAAGATTAAAGTTGTGTTATCGCTTGCAAGAGACTCATGGCTTTTTAATTCCCTAGAGGGGTGCATTTACTCTGGTTTATGGTGCTTATGGGTCCCCTGTATTTAAGGGGCGGCCCTGTAAATTGGGGTTCGCTTTCACTATCCAATATATTCCCTTAGCACCAAAAAGTCCCATTCCATAATACATCACCAAAAGTAATCTTCCATCTATTCCATTGACATCATACATCATTCACATCACCAGATAATTCATACATGTTCCCATGTTATCAATTGCAAGAGTATACTCACGTGGGCGTTGTTCACTCTAGTTTCCTCCGTTACGAAGCTGGCCTATGTTGGGAAGAATTCTCAGTAATGTTCCAATTCCTCTCTACCTTATAGATCCCTAGCTCTTTTTGCTGGACTTTAGGACTTTATTTCATATATTTGTGTGATTTATATTGTTTATTTTGACTTTGGAGTCTGACAAACTCCATAGGCATCATCTTTGCATTGTGACACAGCACCTTCAGTGCAGTGGCACATGGAAGTCTTAGATTTCCCAAAAGTTTAAATACCCTCTTGGTGAAAATACTGTTTCCAAGAGCAGTAAAATGAAATTGACTTTACCATTTGTAACTTTCTAGACCCAGGATACACTATTTTACCATAGGGTGCTGGAAGGGGTACTTATTATCCCCTTTGTCTAGTTTCTCATGGAACATTTCTAGGTTACCCTTTCTACAATTAATGGCTGGTGGCAGTGGTTTACTTCTTACTAGCATTGTGTGTTTTTAACGCGGGCTACGTTCGCAGCTTTAGTAATGCACTCATGGGTGCCCATTTTGTCAAAATGGCCCGGTCATCTTTTTTCACCATTTCTAGTCGGAAAGGTCCTTCAGATTTACTCTGCGCGCCAAATAAGGTTTGGTACCTTTGTTCGTTTTGTCTTTGGTGGGATTCACGAGTGAAGCCCGCCTCTGGCTCCAGTACGTCTGGCAGGGGCAGGAAGTGCGGGAGGTTCCGAAAACTCCATGCTTAATCCCCTTGGTTACAGGAATGCACACAAAGGTCACTGGCCGACTGGCTGTCCAGCAAGGACAGCCACCCTGCTGTGTGATTGATAGCTAAGCTGGAATGAATGGGAGAAACCTGCATAAAAAAGGCGAGGCTTTTGGCTTGGAAGGCAGAGTCGACCACTGGACGAAGGAATCCGAGGAAGAACTTGGAAGATGCCTGCTACAACTCCTGGACCGTTGGTTTGCTCGGTGAAGCCATGCTACTGTGCTGAAGCTCTGAATTCGTTTTGACTAGCGAGGCCCTGCAAGGACGACTTCTCCCCTTGAGTTGGTGGGACCAATCAACTCCAAAGTGAATTTGTTTGGACATCCTCTCGAAGCTGGCTGTACTTCCACTGCTGCTGGAACCGAAGTGGCAGTTAGAGGAACACCAAACCGAGTGGATCGCTTTTAAGTCGGACCCAAGCACCAGGAAGATCCTGCAGACTTCCCAGAAGCAGGACTGACCAAGTCTGAGCCACAACAGAGTGCTGGACCCCAGATGTAAGGGAAGTCTGAAGTGGTATCCGAGAACCGCATGTTGCTATTTGCCGTCAGACGCGAGGAGCTGAACTGCCGAAATGGCACTGAATTGAAGTTTGCCCATTGCTGCCGCTGACCTTCCCATTGCAGTCCAGGAGTCCGCAGATGTCCCTCCCGCTTGTCCCCACGACTGAAGTCGATTAACACCAGGATCTGTACAGGAACAGAAACCAGCTGGAACCATTTCTTCTAAACAGTAATGTCTAAGAGAACTTACCTCTTGTGGTGTAACCTTACTTGCTCTCAGTCGAGACTGGTCTTGGTTAACCTTGCAGAGTTGCTTGCACCTTTGCCACTCACAAGCCTCCCAGCTAGTGGCTATTCAAGTGAATCTTACTTCTACAAACTTTTCTAAAAACATTGTGCAAGACTTACTTACCTGCAAAGAAGATCTTCAGCTTCCCTATACTTTGTTCAACTAACATCGGCTGTCGTGGCTCCTGGAGAGACTCCCCTTACCTTAGACTCTGTGCCTTTACCCTTTCTCCCCCAGGAAAGGGTTACATTTACTGGACATTGGAATGTTCAAAAAGTACTTGCCTGTATATGAATTATTTGTTAAACTTTATTTTATTCCCATATCTAACCTTTGCACCCAACTCAGTATTGCTCTAAATGTACGAGTGATAAATCAATGCCTACAGTGCCTTATCTATTTACGTCACCTGCGGGTGTAGGAAGTGTGTGCGCCATCCCCAATGAGCATCATCTGATTTAGAGAAACTAGGAGTGTGTTTTGGAGTGTATAATTGTTACACGTTTTGCTCCCTTCTGAAGAAGGCTTATATAACCGACTGTTAAATACATGTATACTTGTTTATATCAAGAAACCTTGAGTGTGGAATACATTACTCACTGTAATCGTATTTCTGGTGCTTGTATCTGCTTAGATTCACATGCTATGCATAGGCCGACATCTAGTGGAAGCTGCAGAGTATTACAGTTGTTTTTCGAAACTCGAAAATGGACGTCGAAAAGGGGCATGCCTGTAATACTAACCCTATTGTGACGTCCCCTGTACCCATGATCCCTCACGTGTGTAGGTCCCTCAGATTGTATTTTTTATGACATGAGGAATAGTGCAAGTACAGCGTTTCCAAGCAGAATATATAAAAAGCTCATGTAACATGTGCACCTTCTCTTACGGGAGGAAGGGTGGGCGCATGTGAATCTAAGCAGATTAAGGATTTTTTGTATCGCACAGTCACTCACCCAAAAGGTCTCAAGACGCTTAAAGAGACATATAGACAAGTAACACATAGGTTCCGATATGGAGCAAAGAGATAGACGTCATTTGTCATGGCAACTAGCAGGTTCCTGAAGAATAGCCAGTTATCCTACACTAGTATAGGAAGGTTAGACTAGGTTAGGATACAAGCACCATCCTTTTGATGCTTGTGTAATCTGCTTTGCTATGCATAGATTACCGAGCAGTGTTATGTGAAGGTGGTAGGTCGAGAGGAGGAGTAGCAGCAAATAGATGTTTTAGAACCGCTTGTCTCAACTGTGCATCTGTCTTGGAATGGGTGTCAATGCATTAGTGCCGAGTGAAGGTATGATACGGTCTAGGGGTACATTTGCAATGAAGGCTAGAGTGGGCCCGGTATCTCGTGTGGAGTAGGCTCTTGGTGTTACAGGCAGTGTTTTGTCTGATAATGAATAGAATAATTGTATACATTTGACTATCCATCTGGAGATGGCTCTTTTGGAAACCCGTTCTCCCGGTCTACCTGTAGCCATGGAGACAGTTGATCAGTCTTCCTCAGCGGTTTGGTCTCATCTACGTAGTAGAAAACCGCCCTCACATCTAGGTTATGGAGTTTGACCTCAGCTGAGATTGATGGCTTCTGGAAGAAGGCCGGGAGCTTGATGGACTGGTTTACATGAAATTTGGAAATTAATTTAGGTGAGAACCTAGGGTGCTCAAAACCAATTTGTCTTTATGAATGATAAAGAAAGGGTCCTGCACTGACAAGGCTTGGGGTTCACCGACTCTTCTTATGGAGGTAATTGCCACTAAGAAGGCAGTTTTATAGGTTATGTGTCTAAGAGTAGCTTGATGCAAAGGCTCGAAGGGGGGTCCCATGAGTTTTGCTTGTACTACATTTAGATCCCAACCAGGCAGGGGATTAGAGACCGCAGGGTGTAATCTCTTTACTGCCTCCATGAATGCCTTAATGACTGGCACTTTCCACCATGAGATTTTACTTTGAGAGGTGGTGTATGCTAATAAAGCTGCTAGGTAGACTTTAAGAGAATTAAAGACTAACTCTGAATCCAACAGGTAGCGCATGTAAGTAACAATGTGTGATGGAGCACACTCTAAGGGGTTTATCTGCATAGATCGACACCAAATGACGAATCTCTTCCACTTGCGGAAATAGCAGTGTCTGGTGTTTGGCTTCCGTGCTTCTTTTAGGATGTCCATACACTTGAGGAAGATTAAGGTGTCCGACCTCTGGCTTCAGGAGCCATGCTGCCAGGTTCAAAAAGTGAGGGTGTGGATGTATTGTTGACCCCCGTGCTGAGTCAACAGGTTGACCTGGTACAGGATTTTGATTTGGGTCGCACATCGCCAGTTTGCGCAGATGTGGATCCCATGGTTGTCTTGTCCACATAGGAGCAACTAAGATGAGTGTCATCTGTTCCCTGAAAATCTTGTTCACTACCCTGCTGATTAATGGAGTAGATGGGAAAAGCTTAAGCAAATCTCCCTGACCAATTCATCCATAGGGCATTCCCCTTGGAGTCTGCTGGGGATACTGGACGCGAAGTCTGGCCATTGCTTGTTCTCTTTTGTAGCGAACAAGTCTAGAGAGCGTTAGCCCCAAAGAGAGAAGATGTGGTCTACTACATCTGTGTGCAGTTGCCACTCGTGCGCTATAGGCCGAGGATCTCAGCTGAGAGTCCGGATCCCTCGTCTGAGTGCCCACTTCCACGGTAGTGCTGTCTGTTATGACTTGTACCGATTGGTTCCTCAGATGTTCTTCGAAAGCTTGTAGTGTCTTGAGGATTGCCAATAACTCTAGTATGTTGATGTGCGGTCTCTTGTGACCACAGGCCTTGTGCTGAAGGTAGTGGGCCTCCCCACCCGGAGAGTGACGCGTCTGTTGTGACAACCGCCTGCGCTTCCGGTTCCTGGAAAGGTTTCCCTTGAGCAGATTCTCCCTGGACCACCAGCGTAATTTCTGAACCAGTGTTGGCGAAACAACCACTAGATCGTCCCACTGACCACTTGCCTGAGACCATTGTATCGCCAATCACACCTGCATTAGTTGCAGGCGCGCATGGGGGACCAGGAAAATGCACAATGCCATCATACCTAGCGGACGGATTGCTTTGTGTATGCTTATCCGGAGACCGGCTTGATATTGGGGATATCAAAGCATGTGTTTCACTCTTTCCATGGATGGGAAGGCTAAGCCTGTTCTTGCATCTAATACAGCTCCTAGGAACTGTTTCGATGAGTTTGGTAGACTTGACTTTCATTTATTGAGATGCCCAATTGGAAGAGAAGGTCTATAGTTCTTGGAGTGTTTAGCTTGCAAAGATCGTAGGTTTCTCTCATGATCAGCCAGTCGTCCAGGTAAGGGTGCACTGTGGTTGACTACCTGCGTAGGTGCACTGCCACCACGGCCATTATCTTGGTGAACACCCATGGAGCCGAGGCTATCCCAAAGTGCAGCACCTTGAACTGGTAGTGCTGGTCTGCTACTTTGAACCGCAAGAATCTTCTGTGCGCTGGGAACATTGAAATATGAAAGTAAGCTTCTTTCATGTCCAATGTTGTCATGTAATCCCCCTCGTAGCGTTGTCGTGCAACATTTTTGTGTATGACAAACTTGTTTGCAGGGCGCAGGTCTAGTACCGGGCGCAGGGTCAGATCTTTCTTTGGAACAAGGAAGTATGTTGAATAAATACCCTTGTTTACCTCATTGTATGGCACAACTTCGATGGCATCTTTGACGAGTAGAGCCTGGACTTCCTCCAGCAGGATGAGTTCTTCCAGTGTTTATTTTTTCTGGCGTGGTGGGAGGTTTGGTCTTCCCTGGAGTTCTATACAGTAACCTCCTGTCACCGTCGACAGCACCCACTTGTCCGATGCAATATCCTCCCATGCGTGGGTGAAAAAAAGATTTGTCCCCCAACTGGGGAGGCATGGGATGGGACCTGTAGCAGGGCGCCATTGCTTGGAGGGTGTCCCTCCACCTCTGGTGGGTGAACTTCTCAGTTTTCCGCAACCCCTGCGCTGACCTGTGGGGTTAACGCTGCGTAGCCTGTTAGTTGGTGTCCCATGAGGAACCTTGGCTCTGATTATACCCGATGCCTGTGTTTTGACCCTGAAATCAACGAAAATGATTGCCACCCCTTTGGCCCGTTTGCTTGTCTGTCAGTTGGCCAAAGCTTTTTAGTGTCTCATATTCTTCCTTTGCAGACTTTAGAGCGTGCTCAACTGCTTTACCAAACACATTCTGCTCAACAATCAGGTTGAGTAAGGTAGCTTGAGTTTCCAATTTGAACCGAGACTGTCTATGCCAGGCGTGACGTAGGATTGTGGCTTCGGAGATAACACGGCCAGCGTTATCAGCTGTGTCAAAGTTGTTTTTCAGGAGAACGCCAGCTGTAGCTCTGCCTTATTTAAGTGGCTTTGGTGTCGACTCTGCCAGGGCCGTCACCTCATCCCAGTCGTAGCTAGAGGAGTAAGGTGGAATTATTTGCTATCCGCGCTTGGTATGCCGCTGATTTTTCCTACCCATGGGATACAGTTTTTTTGGTCTCCCTGTCCGGAGGAGCTCCGGAGGATGCCAAGGGGGTACCAGCTCTCTTCCTGGTAGTGGTGACTACCAAAGAGTCTGGCCAAAGTTGGCCCCTTATATTAAAAGGGTCGGAAGGCAAAGGGCGAAGAGTTTCTCAATTCTAGGGTTTACTGCCCTGGTTTCATTTGGACTGTCTGGGGAAGGCTGAATCCTTCTTTGGACGGAACTAAGCAGGGGAATAAATTGGGCTGCAGGTTTCTTGTCCCCCAAAATATTTTCTGCAAAATCTTTATCCTTTTGGATCTCTTGTGTTTCGATCCCGAAATGCTCTGCAGCCCTTAGGAGTTTATCATTGAACAGGGGCTGAGGCGGCCATTCGGGGCGCTCATAGGACTTCTGAGCAGAGTATCTGCCCTTCGTCGTCGACTCTCGGCGTGAAACTTCGCTCGCACCGGCGTGGGGAGTGTGTTTTGTGTGGGGAGTGTTGTGCCCTTGCTGCCGGGTGTCTTCCCCGTAACAGGACTGCCGGCCTGTGTTAGGGTCGGGGGCTGGCACTGGGGAACGTCGATGGTTATGCGTCACACTCGCCGTCCGAAGGGACGGCGTTGCTGTCTTCGCTGGATGCCTTTTCAACATCCATGGGGGCCTCTGCCAGCATGGCGCGACGGGCCCAACGCTTTGTCCGCCTGTACTTTAGGGTCTTGGGTCGGAGCAGTTTACAGGCCCGACAATGAGCCTCGTCGTGGTCTCTGTGTAAACAAAGGTTGCACACCCTGTGTTTGTCGACCCACGTATATTTTTTATTGAAGGATGGGCAGAATTTTAAAGGAGTACGCTCCATTTTGTTGGCAGACAACTGGGCGACAATGGGAAATGGTGGGAATATACATGTTTATGACCACTCCCTACTGTAAGGCAGAGGCCGAAAGGGACTTCCAAGGCCGGGTGGTGACGTTCAAATTCTTAGCCAGATGGTCAGCTTCGTAGTCTTCCTGTAGTCTGCACCGCGTCGACACATGGCGCTGGTAAAGGACAGAAAGAGGTACCAATTTAAGTTAAAAGGTCAATGGCGTAAGTCGAAATTCACTCCACAAATATGCGACCGCTCACGATGACGGAAAAAAACAATCTGCAGGACCTACACGCGCGAGGGATTATGGGTACAGGGGACTTCACAATAGGGATAGCATTACTGGCATGCCCCTTGACGTCCATTTGAGTTTGGAAAAAACTAATACTCTGCAGCTTCCTTTATGTGTTGGCCTATGCATAGCATGTGATCTAAGCAGATTACACAAGCATTAGAAAAGTATTTATTTGACTAACTCGCTGTGAAACTCTGTTACAACCCTACTGCTCACATTGACTCCTCTTGAGATGAGCCTGGCTGCTCAGCCACAATACCAACCTGTGTAGTACAGACTTTTAGCAAAGGTTGAGTTCCTATTGCCAGGTCATTATTAGCCAGTCATCGAGGTAAGGATAGACTGGAATGAACTGCCTGCGCAGGTGAGCAGCTACTACCGCCAGTGCCTTCGTAAACACCCTTGGGGCTGAGGCAATGCCAAAGGGAAGGACCCTGAACTGATGACGATTGTTCTGGATCATGAACCGTACTTGCTGAGCGCTGGCAACATTGAAATATGAAAGTATGCATCTTTCATATCCAATTTTGCCATGTAACCCCCTTGCGTCAACTGTGGGATTACTTTCAGCATTGTTGTCATTCTGAACTTTTGCAGCTTGACAAATTTGTTTGCTGGGAGCAAGTTTAACACAGAGCCCATGGTGAGATCCTTTTTGGGTACACTGAATAAATTACCTTGTTTACCTGATGAATGGGGACATCTATGGCGCCCTTCTTCCTGAAGGATGTGCACCTCTTCCAGCAGAATCTGCGGGTGTGCTGGCGATGGGAATCTGCTTTTTGGTGGATGGTATTGAGGTGGCCAGTGGAACTCTATACAATAACTCGGGGTGACAATCTTGAGCACCACTGCTTTGAAGTAATCCCCTCCCATGCGTGAAGAAGACATCCATTACTTACTGTAAATGCATTTCTGATGTTGTATCTGCTTAGATTCACATGCTGGCTGTGCATATGGTCTGACATCCAGTGGTAACCGCAGAGTTTTGCATCTTGTCTTTCGAGAATTGAAAGGGCATGTCGACATGGGCGTGCCTGCAACACTATCCCTTTGTGACGTGTGTGTACCCAAGATCCCTCACGCGTCGAGGTCACTCCGATTGCATTTTTTCTGTCTTGAGGGAGCCTTACGACTATCGTGAGTGAGAACAGAAAAGAGGAAGTAGTAAGAAGTTTATGTTCCTTCCATCCGAGCAAGGAGGAGGGTGGGCGCATGTGAATCTAAGCAGATACAACCATCAGAAATGCTTTTACGGTAAGTAATGCATGTCTTAGACTAGCGAGCAGTACCCAGAGTTGGAGGTAGGTTGTGAGAAGGAACTGTAGTTAAAAGATGTCTTAGTACTGCCTGTCCCACCTGAGAAACAGACCTAGAATGAGTGTCTAGTCAATAGTGTTTTGTAAAAGTGTGTTCAGAACTCCAGGTTGCCGCTGTGCAAATAGATTCAATGGGAACATTTGCAATGAATGCTATGGACGCCCCAGTGCCTCGAGTGGAATGTGCTCTAGGCTTGAAGGGCAGCTCTCTTAGCAAGGGTGTAGCAGAGTGATATACATTGAACAATCCACCTAGAGATGGTGGATTTGGAGACTGTTGTCTCCTCTTCCTGGTGCCACCGAAACAAAAAACTGATTAGTCTTTCTAAGTGGTCGAGTTCTTTCCATTTAGAATATGACAGCTCTGCGTACATTCAGTGTGTGCAGGGTTCTTTCTACCAGGCTTGAAGGATTCTGAAAGAACGTTGATCGTTCTATTGACTGGTTCACATGGAACTTGGAAATGAATTTAGGCGCAAATCTAGGGTGAGTGCGCAGAACCACCTTATCTTTGTGAACTGTTACAAAGGGATCTAGGATAGAGAGCGCCTGTAGTTCACTTACCCTCCTGATATAGTTAACAGCTATCAAAAGAGCAGTTTTAAGGGTGAGGTCTTTAAGACTTGCCTTGTGCATGGGCTTGAAAGGAGCCCCCATAAGCCTAGTAAACACCACGTTTAGGTCCCACCCTAAAAATCCTATCCTAGAAATGGGATGGTGAATTCTCTTCACTCCCTCCATGAAAGCCTTAATAACTGGTATCTTCCACCATGACACTCTGTTGTGATGTTGTGTAGGCTGAAAGTGCAACTAGGTGCACCTTTATGGAGTTGAAGACCAGGCCTGAGTCAAGCAAATGAGTTGGGTGTAAAACAATGTGTGTGGGAGAGCAGTTATTCGGGTTAATGCTCTTTGAGTTGCACCAGATGACAACTCGTTTCCATTTACTGGAATAGCAGTATCTGATGTCAGGTTTTCTTGCTTCCCTGAGAATGTCCATACATCTCTGAGGGAGTTGCAGGTGTCCAAACTCTATGACCTCAGGAGCCAGGCCGCCAAGTTCAATGTCTGCGGATATTGGTAAAGCGTCTCCCCTCTGTCTTGCGACAACATGTTGTATGGGCAAGGCAGTTTGACTGGAGGAGATGGGGACATCTCCAACAGATGAGCGAACTAGGGTTGGGGGGCTCACATGGGGGCCACCAGTAGCATCGTGACTGGTTCCTGGTGCATCTTGTGCACGATATTGTTGAGAAGGGGACTCGGAGGGGAGGGAAGCATAGACACATTTCCCTGACCATGTTATCCAGAGCCCGTTCCCCTTGTTACGGTTCTGGGGATACCTGGAGGTGTAATCTTGGGATTGAGCGTTCTCCAGAGTTGCGAACAAATCGATCTCTCGGAAGCCTCCTTCTGCAAAAACGTTGGAGACTGTCTCTGTATAATACCCATTCATACTCCATGGGCAACGTAAAGTTTCTGCTGAGTGAGTCTGCCGCAAGACTGAGTTCCCCTGGAACATGTGATAACAGGAACACTTAGCGTTTGAGAGCCCAGTTTGGACAGCCCTGGAGAATGAGTGCCCCCTTGTTTGTTCAGATAGTACATGGCAATGGTGCCGTTTGTGAGGATGAGGATCATCTTCCCCTGCAGTTGTGTCTGGAAAGCCTCCAGTGCTTTGAACACTGCCAACAGGTTTATATGGTTGGATGCTATGTCTCATGACCAAACTCTGTGCGCTGTTTGTTGAAGCAGGTGAGCTCCCACCCTGTAGGAGACGTGTCTGTGGTTATAGTGGTTTACACTGCGGGGGTAGTAAAGGATTTCCCTTTAAAGAGGTTGTCCCTCGACCACCACTGCAGTGAGAGACCGAGGGCCGGCGAGACCACTGGATCGTCCCACTGTCCGCTGGCCTGACACCACTCGCTGTTGAGCCACTCTTGCATTGGGTGCGCGTGATAAACCAAGTAGATACATGACGCCATCATTCCTAGCAGTCGCATAGCCTCACGTATGGTCACCTCTCGACTGGCTACATACTGAGGGATCTGAAACATGTTTTGGACCCTCTCGTTGGAGAGTAAGACGAGGCGTCCTTTGTTCCAATTAAAGCCTCTAAGGACTGTTTGACCTGACTGGGGTCTAGGTGAACTTCGAATGCCTGAAGGGATTGAGACCACAGACCCGGAGCTGTGTGGTGAAAGTAATGAGCTCCCCAACCTGCCAGGGAGGCGTCTGTTGTGACAACAGCCTGTATCTCTGGTTCATAGAAGGGTTTCCTCTTTGTAAGATTCTCTTGTCCACCAGTGAAGACTCTGTCCTAGTTTTGGCGAAACGACCACTAGACTGCGACCACTGTTTCGCCAACTATTCCTGCATGGGTCGCAGGCGCTCGCGTGGAACCAGGTAAATGCAGGACATCATCATGCCTAGCAAACGCATAGCTTTGCGCACCCTTATTTGGCGACCGGCCTGATATTGAGCAATTTGCAGCAACGCATTTTGAATTCTTTCCTCTGATGGAAAGGCCAACCCCTCTTGGGTATGACAGCTCCTAGGAACTGTTTTGAGGTGCTTGGCACCAGGCCTGACTTTCTCGTTGATTGAGAAGCCCAACAGGGAGAGGTCGGTGCGCTGCCACCACCGCCAGAACCTTGGTGAATACACTTGGAGCTGAGGCTATTCTAAAGGGCAGCACCTTGAATTGCTAGTGCTGGTTTGCTATCTTGAAACGCAAGAATCTTCTGCGCGCTGGGAACATTGAAATATGAAAATAGGCATCTTTCATATCCAATGTTGCCATGTAATTCCCCCCCCTTTTTTTAGTAGAGGGATGACCTCTTGTAGTGTAATCATGCAGAATTTTTGTGGCTTGACCTACTTGGTTGCAGGGGGCAAATCTAATACTGGGCACATTGCCAGATCTTTTTTGGCACAAGGAAGTAGGTTGAATACACCCCTCACCCCCTGCTTAACTGGTTGTCCGGGACGACTTCTATGGCGTCCTTTGCTAGCAGAACAGCGATCTCCTCGAGAAGGAATTTTTGATGTTCCAGCAAGTGTACTCTTTGTCGCGGAGGATGGTCATGGGGGCCCCCAAGCAACTCTATGCAGTATCCTCCGGACACCATGGACAGCACCCATCTGTCCGAAGTGTTCCCCTCCCATGCGTGGGTGAAGGTGAAAATGCACCCCCCCCCCCCCAACTGGGGCTATATGGGAGGAGACCTGAAGCAAAACGTCACTGCTTGTTGGGTGGTTTACCAGCTCTGGCGGGCTGCCTCTACCCAGTGTGCGACCCCTGCACTGCCCTCTAGGGTAGCCCTGTGAGGATTGGTTGTTACCCCATGAAGTTCCCTGGTTTTGGTGATAATTGGAACCCATGTGGGAATTTTGGCCACAAAAGCGGTGAAAATTGTTGTTACCCCTCTGTCCAGAGGGTTTGTTGATGAGTTGGCCAAGAGATTTCAGGGTCTCATACTCATCTTTTGCCGTTTTCAAAGCTTCCTCAACTGCCTTACCGAATAGTAAGTATCTAGGCATATCTATTAGAGATACTTGGGTTTCAGGTTTGAAACCTGACTGTCTAAGCCAAGCAAGACGCTTGATAATAGTCCCCTCAGCGATTTACCTCCCAGCAATATCCGCTGCATCAAAGTTAGGTCTTTAACATGCAGCCTGACACAGATCTCCCTTCTGCTGCCACCCGAGCCAACCTTAACACCCTTCAAGGGGTCAGGTGCGGAGGAAACCAAGGCGGACACTGATGGCAATTGTGGCTTACCAACAGGGTGGAACTGTTGGCAATTCTTGTCGGATAGGCCGCAGTGGAGGCAACTTTCCTTCCCAGGCCATAGAGACATTTGCTCTTATCAGGAGGTGCTTCCGAGAAAGCAAGTGGGGTGCCCGCCCTATTCCTGGTGGCTGTCAACCAGGGAATCAGGTTTTAATTGACTCCTAATGAACAGGGGATCGGAGGGCACGGCACAGAACAATGTCTCCATCTGCAGATTGACCGCTCGAGTGAGATTCGGGGCTTGCAGCGAGGGTTCAATCCTGCGCTGATGGACTTTAGCAATGGGATAGCTTGAGTAATAGCTTTCTTATCCCCTAGGATTTCCTCAGCGAAATCCGTCTTCCTGAACACCCTGTGTGTCAATACTGAAGTGGGCAGCCACCTTAGCCAGCACCTCATTAAGGAGGGGTTAGTTGTCTACAGTCGAGTCATGCACCGGGGGGTCTTTAGGAAGCAGGGAGTCAATGTTGAAAGCTTCATCCTCCTCTTCCTCCTCCTCGTCATCCCCATAACAGGGGCCGCCTGCCTGTTCAACATATTGAGGCTGTCTCGTCACAATAGGAATCAGGGTGGTAAGGCTCCACCGCGAAGGGGTCTGTGACCAAGCCCTGGAAAGGGGATCCGAGCGGTGTTTCTTAATAGGGGGTTGAGAGGATGCAGGTGTTACCTTGGACCCAGAAGGGTAGGAGGTGGGAGGGGTGTTAACTACGAAAGTAGTTAGGGTCCTTTTCATAAAAAAGTTAGCCAAGAATGTTAACCTTGTCATGACCCTGTCAATGTCTGCTGAGCTAGTGATGCCCATATCCTCAGCAGTGGGAGGAATGAGTTTTGTCTTTGGGGTAGGTTCCGAAACCTTGGACTTCCATTCCCTTCGGGGCCTTATGCTTCTCCCTATGAACATGGGGATCCGAGGATGCCTTTTTCTGTTACTTATCTCCTCCCCCCTGGCTAGAGGAGTGTTTACCAGACTTTTTAGGGGCTTCCGAGGAGTCTGACGCATCGCGTCGAGTTTCGGAGGTGGGATTCGAAGGAGGACATCGATTCTCGGGTGTAGGGTCAGATGCATCACGTCTAGTGCCGGGCGGTATCGTTATCCGACAACCGGGCCTCGGGGACTGTTGATCGGGCGACACCTTCCTCAACTGAAGATGGTTGGGCCTTGCCATGAGGCGAACGCCAAAGGACAAAGATTCATTGGACCGCTCTCGTGGTGTCGTTCTGTGTTGATCGCTCAACACGCGTGTAGAGTCATGGCCGGGGCTGATGTATTTAGTGGTGGAAGAGTGTGTAGCACTTTTGCCGCCGGGTGTAGTCCCCACAACATGTCCGAAGTCACCCATTTGCCCTTGTTGTCCGATTCGGCGGTGTTGCAGCCATCACTGAATGTCCCTTTTACGTCAATGGCCTCTAGTTGCCTGGCTTAGTGGGCCCAGCGCTTAGTTGAGCGGTCCTTAAGGGTTTTCGGCTTGAAGAGTTTGCAGGCTCCACAGGTAGCCTCAGAGTGGTCTCGTGGGAGACACAGATTGCATGTAAGGTGCTTATCCACCCAGGGAAATGTCCTATTGCATTTAGGGCAGAATTTGAATGGAGTACTCTCCATAAGGTACAATATGGCAGTGGAGATATATATATATATATAGAAATGAAAGGGGAATAGAGAACCTATGAGACCACCCCCCACTCTCCCTACTGATAGGGCCGAGGCAAGAGGCCTTCCGAGGACCGGAGTATCGTGGCAGTCCTAGACTGTTGATTTCTCTGATCTGCACCAGCGTTTATCTTCGGCGTACGGGGTAAAGGAGAGGTATTAACATTAATTGAAATATAAAACTGCTTAGCGCCGAAGGAACTCCACAACATGCGTCCAACTAGTTTGGCGGAAAAAACAATCTGAGGGCCCTACACGCGTGAGGGATCATGGGTACAGGGGACGTCACACTGGGGATGGCATTACTGGAACGCTCTATTAGATGTCCCTTTTTGAGTTTTGAAAAACAAAAACAAACTAAAACTCTGCAGCTTCTACTAGATGTCGGCCTATGCACAGCATGCGATCTAAGCAGATTTCACAAACAGAATTATAAGTTACTCACCGTAGCCTTAGTCTCCTTTCCTCTATACTGCATGGGCGTCCCTTCTTAGGGAGAGACAGAACCTTTTTCACCAGAAAAAAATCTTCCTCTTCCAATTTAGAGGCATGTGGGGGTGAGGCCCTGGGAGCATGCGCTGCCCAGACTCCGCCCTCTGGCGCCACACCTCAGTCCCCATAGATGCGTCGACAATAGATTAACATTGCTTAATGAAACCAGTTTTATTAGGGGGGAGGATTGTGGGATGTATGGAGGAAAAGGAAGTTAGTCACTAGGGTGAGTAACTTATTACTCTTCCGTCCCGTCCCCTTTCCTCCATACTGCATGGGCGATTACAACTGAGTATAGCCACAGGAGACCCTCCTTAAGCAAACAGGTTTCTAAGAAGCACATATCTGAAAGCCGCATCTGATCTAGAACCGGCATCCAAACAGTAGTGGCTTGCATAAAGCAGAAGGGGTGGCCCATGTGGCCGCCCTGCTTATGACTTGCCAGGGGGCATGCCACAGGAAAGCGATGGTCGTTGCCTTGGCTCTAACCGCATGGGGGTGCATGTTGGCCGGCAGTGGCTTGTGCTGTCCCTTGTTGCCTTCTTTGATGGCCAAGACCATACTACGGGCTATGGAGGCCTTGGAGGGCCCGATACCCCAGATTTGATTCTCTGCCTTGCAGAAACCCTTGGTCCTGTCCAGGTAGAATTTCAGGGCATGCCCAACATCAAGGCAGTGCAGAACTCGCTGCGCCTCGTCTTTGGGCTCAGCAAAAATGTGGGCAGCACAAGTTCTTTGTTCCGATGGAATGCGGAAAGCACCTTCGGTAGGAACGCTGGGTGCGTCCGCATGACTACCTCGTCCTTGTGAAACGTAGTGTATGGCTCCAAGGCGACCAGCGCCTGGATTTCGCTGATTCTGCAAGCCGAGGTGAGGCCGACTAACAAGGCTGTCTAAAATGGTGACCAGCATGATGACCGCAGACACTATTGGTTCGAATGGTTTGTGCGCCAGGTCACCCAAGTCTATGTTGAGGTCTCACACGGGGTGCGGCCACTTCATGGGCAGGTAGAGCCTGGCGAGACCAGTCAAATGTTTGACAATCTGGTTGGAAGACGAGTTTCTGTAAGCCCCAATGGCTGCCAGGTAGGTGCGGCAAGTGTCAACCTGTACACCTGAATGGGCGAGATGTGCCGAAAAGAAGAGCAGGTCGTCCAGGGAACAGGCCTTAGGGTTGATGCACTTAGGAGTATGCCCAGTGGCAGAACATGGTCTACTTGCTCCTGCATTATAAAAATCTAAAGGGAAATCGGGTATGTGTGGAGGCTTTCAAGGAGCAAACCTGATACTTCTTAAACATAGGAGGCTCCTCCGCCTCCAATTGGTTTGGACTCACAATTTACTGGAAAGCTCTGGGATTCTCACACATTCAAGGCAATTCGAGCAATGTCAAGACGCAGTTCATGGAGAATTCAACCAGACTTCAGTAGTTATTCATAAAAAACAGATACAATTTAACTTAATACAAAGTGGTTTTAAAAACAAACATAAAAAACTCACAAAGTAACAAGTGCTTAAAGAAAGTGCTTAGTCCTAATCACCAATTGGCTAACAATGTGCAAACTATGCAAAATAGTTGCATCTCTTCTAGATACTATAATCACATTAGATGTACAAATATATACATATGAATCACTTCAGGGTTATTTAGACCTTGATGCTTTAGTACATGAAACCACACTATATACAAAACCAAAGAATTTTGGTGTAAGGTAACTATTTTCCTCTACTATTGACGCCTTGGTCAATGAGTACCTACAGTGCACCTCTTACACAGTTCTTATATTCTACTTGATACTTAACATTACTATCTGTAATTGCCCAACATGTTTCATTCCTATAATTTTTAGAGTTGGTGTTAGGACCTTCTTCAGGGGAGCGAATGGGTCAGTGCGCAAGAGCACCCTGTGGCCAATTCGCGGTGGTATCAGAAGGGAGCTTGACAAGTCGATATTGACGTAGCGTTGTGAGATCTTGGAGGTAAAATCCCAGGGGACAAAGCAAAGTAAAGGTCCTCAAATGCTTGTCTTTAATACAAGGAGTCAAATCCAGGCCAAACCTAAAGCCAAAGAAAAGCAAACCATGTTCTCATTAGTGGCGGTCGCTAATGGGGTACATCATTCATCATTTAAAGAGTTAAATGTACTAAGGTGCTTACCGTCTGTTAATGCTGGTAAGTCACCCTAAAGGGGCTGCATTTAATCTCAGTGTAGCAGTCCCGTTAATCCCTAGAAACATACAAAGAGAAAGACACATAGTCCTATAATCCCAAATCGGAGACAACTTCAGTATTACTTGACTTCAAATAGGTCAACCCTAATCAAGACTTACTTGACGGGTACCAGGAAGTTGTGCAGGATAGTTATCTTGTTGTTTTAATGACTAGATGAATACAGGAAACGAAGGCCAGGACTAGTAGTGGAGTCCTGTAATACGAACAACCAAAGATTCAGAGTTCGCATATAAAGGGTAACACATTCAGTGAACTGCAGCTGCGCTAATCACTTGTCTAATAGCTGATAGAATCCACCACTATTATAAAGATGGGGACTAAAAATGCACAGAATCGCTGAGCTTTCAGCAAAGTCACTGCGTCCAGTGGTCCGATCGGCTAAATGCTGCGTAATGGAGTCAACCACTCAGTAGTGCTACATATGTTAGTATGACCCACAGCTTGTGTGAGTTTACAGGAAGAAAGAAATTATACACTGTGTGCTCAGAAGTTCTAACGCTTACTTGAGATAAAGAGGGATACTCGACTTAAGAATAAATGATAGGTCGGCGTGTCCACGAGTAGGAAAACCTCTAATATCAGGATTAGGACACACAAAGAGAGAGGGTGATCACGTACGGGTGGTAAAGATAGATCTATATACGGTCATCTTGGATGTGACTGATGAACAAATGTAAGTTATTGTACTATACGCGGTGTTACCAAAGTTTTGTAAGACCGGCGTTAGAATACCTTAATGGCTCCTCTGTGTCAGGCGTCAGTTCGCAGTGGCTGCTGGGGCGCACTCCTGAAGCGGTGCAGGGAAAACCATTACTACGGTAACCTGACATGCTTTAGCCGAATCAAGCGTCTGACCTAGTGCGTATGAACATTTTAATGTAAAAAAAAAAAAAATGAATAAAAGGAGAGGTTGATACTATAAGGGCAACACTAGATTGTCCTGACTGACTAATATGTGTCTTCTGCCAATATAAAGTTGTTATGGCAACCCGACAAGCAATACTCTACTTGAATGTAAAGGTACTCATGCGTATACGACGAAACACTAATCTCCCGTAAGAGTAAAGAAAAAAGGAAGTGAAGTAAGTAGAACGCTCATAGAAGTTTCGAGTGAGTGGATTGCTATAATCAATTAAGAGATCGATCTATCAGATCAGACCCATCCCCAAGGTAAAAGGATGTTTATTAAACCGGGGGCACTATCTGGCATCATATCATGGAGTAACATCCAAAGAAATATAGTAGGTAAGCTACTACACCATGTTGCTACAATGAGGTAAATGTTGAGCCTGTGGCAAAAAATATATATGGGACTACACAGTCAATGGATTAGAGAATGAGGGATGGTCAGAGAATAGAGGGTGTATTGCTAGTGGTTCCCTAGAGTGAATTATGGGAACCCCCTACCTAAGTTCAATTCTCGGTTTTCTAATTAATGAATACGCTCCATTTGATGCTCTCATTTAGACCCGGGGTAGATTTTTGTAAAAAAAAAAACAAACATTTTTTGTTCTTGGACTCTCAAAGTATGCTGGTCATTGCTTGAACTATTGGTTTGTCCAATTTTCTAAATCACTCTTTAGTTCTACTGGTTTGAGCACAGCAGCTACAGTGTCCACAGGGGCTATGGCCCTTGGGTCTGGATAGACCCCATTTCTCAGTTAATGTAGAATGTACACTGGGTTTCAAGGTTACATCATTTCTCGTGGTTAATTCTTTTAGATTTTCACTTCCACGAAAGGCACATTTAGAGGACGACGGGGCATTCTCCTTTTTCTAAAACATGCCAGTTGGGTCTCACAATTTTGATGATTTCATTAGACAATGGACTGCAAGTACTGACAAACACGATTTTATCATTTTCTTTCTTTTTTTGTACTCCAATAAAGCATCTGTGCTATTAGATGCTCTCCTGTAAGCTTCTTTACCACTTTTTATTGGGTAACCTCTCTGTATAAAGTTACATGTCACGTTTTCGGCTTCATTCACAAAATCTTTTTGTGCTATTTCTTTTCATACGTAAAAATTGACCAAATGGCAAATTTTGTCTTGTAAGTTTCGGGTGAAAACTTGAGTAAAGTAGCAAGGAGTTTTTATCAGTATCTTTGTGAAAAGACCTGAAGTACTGAATTAATCTTTATCTCTGTAGATTGTCAAGTCCAAAGAGTTGATAGAATCATGGCTTACAGTTTTAGTAAATGTCAAAAAAAGATTGTGCATTCAGCCACAATACAAAGGAGTCGAAGTTCAGTATATCACCTGTCCAAATCAATAAAATATCATCGATAAACATCTTCCACATTTTTGATGTATTTTCTTTAAGGGTTCAGATCTGTCATGACAACATGTATTTCAATAGTTTCCACATACAGGTTTGCTAGAGTAGGTGCCTCTGCTGAACCCATAGCTGTTCCATATATTTGTTTGTAAAACTGTCCATTGAAGGCAAAGTAATTTTCGCATAGGACCATCTCGGTACACCAAAGAATAAATGAGTTTGGTGTTTTGCCTGTAGTTCTTAAGGTTAACAATTTCTCTTCTACCACACTAAGTGTGGCTGCTTGTGGAATTTTGGTATACAATGACAACACTTCTAGAGTTACTAGTAGATCCATGGTGTTTATCTTCATACCCTCCACCAGCCTGATTACTTCAGTAGTGTCCTATATGTAGGATGCCATTAGTTTAACGTATGGGCTCAAAAAGCGATTTGCAAATTTTGACAAGGGTTCTAAAAAGGAGCCACAACCGGACACTATTGGTCTACCGGGGGGATTCTAAGTGTTTTGCTCCTGCACCCTGTATGATGCCTAGATTAGCCTGAGAGGATGCAATGTCTTTGTTAGGCAGAAACCTGTGCAGTTCCCTCTGGGACCACTGCAAAAGATTTAGGACTACAGGTGTTTGGCAGTAAACCCACTTGGCAGCAGTCTGTACCACACAGATTATTCACTTGGTAGCCGTGGCTGAGCAGTCAGACTTCCCTCAAGAAGAGTTAGGCAGTATACGGGGTATTCACAATAGGTCAAGAGCACACAATAGAACAAGTAAACACTGACCAGGGCTTGGTGTAAAAGAGATAATTATTTATTTAAAACCACATCTACAAAAACACACAGGCACTAATAGTAAGCAATTCAAAAACAAGGTCACTAAAAGATATACACTCCCTTAAAAGAATACTAGCCAAGTCTTAAGTAAAGCCCCACTTATTTTCAGACAGCGGTGAGCACTTAACATAGATGGCACTCTAATAGTTTGTTTTAAAAAGGGACAGAAAAGCAGAGAACAATTTGTAACAGATCCCAACATTTTTACAAGAGCAGAACAAGAGAGGAAGGCAAAGTAAAACAGTGAATTCATAGTCAGTAGGCCAGATCCACTTTAAGAGGATCGAAACGAAATGTGTCCAAGGTCACACGGTTGCAGCACACAAAAGTCTTGTACTGGTTCAAAAAGGAGTTGGATCAAAGAAAGGGACCAGTTAGAGGGTCAAGGCGGCCAGCCCAGTCCAGAAGGTTAAGGAGTTATTATTACCTTGTTGCAATCTTTAGAAAGGGAGGCCTGGCAGACACGGTACCTTAAAGTGGTGAGAACGCTCCAGCGGGGGCAGTTGTTCCCGGCAGCGGATGCAAGTCGGTGCTTCATCCAGGGGAAGAGAGGATCTCGTCGTGGGGGAAGACAGGAGTCCGTTGCACTGCCAGGGAAGAAACCAGCTGCGGAGTTTCTCAGGTACAAGGAGCGGTCCGTTGATTCGCGGTTCAGTGGTGAGTGGCTATCCGGCCGCCGGGGTGCTTGGCACGGGCAGTTCGACCACAAACCAGTCTGGGGTGCGAAGAAGGAAGGTAAAACTGGTTGTGCCCACCAGTCAGGGGAAGAGGCCTCTCCAGCCGGGAGATCTTCTCTGTTGTCGGGAAGTGGTGAGACAGTTCCGCAGGGCTCCACCGGTGGTGTCGTCGTGGTAGGTCGGCTCAGCTTCTCCCTCCAAGGATTCTCAGGTCCTGTGGCGACTTCTGAAGTTCCAGTCCCCAAAGCCCTGCTTTTATGCAGCATACCCCCATTCATTCAGCCTAGCTGTCAAACATGCTAAGTGGTGAGCCGGCCGGCTCACCACTTGGGCCAATCATACAGGAGTGCGACTTGAGTTACCAAGGTAACTCAGTCCAGGGTGCCTAAACCCCCTCCCATACCCCCTGTGGACCCAGACAGAGTGGCACCACTTGTGGAGGCTTCTGTGGAGAAGCCTGCCAAAAAGTGGAACAAAGGGCTCGACTTGGGTTGGAGTCACAGAAGAGAACACAAACGCCATTTTAGAATCGAGTCTTGGCAAAAAATACCAACCGGAGAATATTAAATAAACCGGCGGTATGTTCGAGGCTATGAGAATTAAATAATTAAAGTTGGTAGCCTCGAACAATGGGAAAATCCCATAGGGAAATATTTGTGGTCGAATATAAAAAGTAGTTTCCACTGCCACCAGCCAAAACTCGATCAGGGGGGACGGAGACGTGCCCCCTCGACTAACAGACCCCGGGGCAATCGAATTGCCCCGACCAATACGTCCACAATATGATGGTCTGTACTGGTTTCTGTTAATAATTTGGGACTAGTAAAGCCAATGGTGACTTTACATGCCCTGGGAGACAGTAGTCAGTCCCAAGGTATGGAGTCTATGGTGGGGTGTCACTATGACACCCCTGTGTTACTGCACGGAGGGTGCTGTGTAACACATAGGAAAAACACATGAGACTCTATGGAGTAAAGGACCCTATAGCCCATAAAACACATTACCAGTCAAAGGAATACCATACATCATTTCCAAGGGTGGGAGAAAAAGTCTCACTCTTGGCAGGAGGAAAAAAAACTCCAGAAATCCAGCAAAGCTGCTGGGGGACTCGCTAGGTTAGGAAATTCAGCCTAAAGAGAGAATTCTCCCTAACAGTCTTAATGTGACCTTTCAGGAACCACGCTGCGAGGCCTAGTTTCTCTGGTGCGCGGTGGATGACTCTGCCCCCCTGTTGCACCAGAGGATGTGCTAGGCCCGTCAGAAGGCGAATGGGAGGCCTCTCTGAGAGGCTGAGTGGCTCTGAGAGCCATGCCCTGCCTGGCCACCATGGAGCCATTAGAATGATGCTGAGGTTGCGAGACGCCTTGATCTTGCATATCACCCTGTGAATCAGCGCTGTGGGCGGAAAGGCGTATGCTGTCCTTCCGTCCCACCGGATCTGGAATACATCGCCCAGGGAGCCCAGGCCCTGACCCTGCCAGGAGATGAACTGTTGGCACTTCCTGTTGCCCGAGGAGGCAAAGAGGTCCACCTGAGGGTGCCCCAATTTGTAAAATATCTCCTGCAGCACTAGGTCGTTCAACTGTCACTCGTAGTTGTCCGCTCCCAGTCTGCTGAGCCTGTCTGCCTCCAGGTTGGCTTCCCCCCACAGGTGGACTGCAGTGAGGTAGATGTTCGCCAGGGCCCACTCCCACACGCTGACTGCCAGCCTACACAGTGGGGGAGGGGGAGTGGACCTGGTACCTCACTGCTTGTTGACATAAAACATGCTGGTAGAGTGGTCTGTCTGAATGAGGACGACCTTGCCCTCTATAACCGGAAGGAAGGCCCTAAGCGCCAGCCAGATGGCCTTCAATTCCAGCCAATTGATGTGGTTCTCCTGCCGAGTCCACTGCGTCCATGGCACCTGGTTGTCCAGAGTGGCCCCCCAACCCTCGAGAGAGGAGTCCGTGGTGAAGGTGACCTGTAGGGTATGTTGCCGGAAAGGCTTGCCCGTCCGCAGGTTGCAGTCCTGAAGTATTGCTAAAAGGGAAGAATGATATTGCAGTCCCTAAGGGGTGACTTTAAAGAGGAAGAAATCTGCTAATGCAGGCACCCCACAAACTATCACAGAACAATGCGGTTTGAATAAACCAGGTGGTCATGCTCCATGTTTGATGTGTAAATGTTGCCCTTTAACCCAAAGAAGCACAAGTGTAGACATCGGTCTAGTGAGACCTTGGCAGCAAAAACTGTTACAATGACAGCTCCGATGGTCGGACACTTCCTATCTAATAACCAAGGTTGTGAGGAATTAAAAAATGGTCCATCTTGAAAAGAGTCTGCACGTCCAATAATGTGAATACAAACAAGAAAATCCTATTGAAAGTAGAAATGTGATTGATATTACATACCAAAAGTCATATCACAAGTTTAAATGAACAAATGGACTGGTGTACATAGAGGCTGATGATACACAACTGACTCTCCCGTCCGCCTCTTTCTTCTTTCCTCTACATTGTGTTAAAACCTTTGATATTCTGTATTGATTTAATATAGTCTATATGGGAGGCTGTTTGTGATTTACTAAAGACACTTACATCTCGGTCACCGTAAGATTTATGGTGCACCGGGCTTAGACAATATAGGGAAGAGCAACACGCGTCATTAGCAACACCCGCTAGGTCTGGTTTACAGCGCCAGTTGTGCTATTATATTTTCAGCCATTGGTCACAGTTTGATTTGATACTTCAAAATGGCCGCCTTTGTTTCCAGACAACTGGACTAGTCCGTTCAATCAAAGGAGGGGACTATTTAAACCGGTCCTTGAGTCCGTCCTCTAATCGGCATGACCAATACGGATTCACGACTGAGACCGGCGTCCACATAACACCCGGTAAGCACTTTTCTATGTTTTTAATCAAGACGGACTCACTGCATGGTAGATGGATGATAAGTGAGCCGTGAGTTTGACCTGCTGAGAGAATACTAGACGGTGTTAAAACTCATACTGAATTAGCCATAGACCGCACTATATAACAGCCGAAGAGCTGCTGTTAGCTTCACTCGCACAAGACTGGATTCCTCAAACATGCACAGACGGCGTGCACATACGTTTGGGTTTAAACACTGCGAGCATTACTGTTGTACATCTCGTTTGAACCAGTAAGATTTTATTATTGCATACATGAAGCGTTTCATACTCCCATCACATTCGACCTCTTGTTCAGTCTCCTTGATAGTTGCTATGGTACCATGAATGCATGGAGTATCCTTACGAGAAACATTACAGTTTTGAAAGCTTTGAGGACTATTGACATTTCGTTTTTTGTTTGGCTAAGCATACCCCCCAAAAGTTAGTTTTTTTGAACTGTTACACTAATGGTTTAACGGTATTAGACAGCCAGTAATAATCAATTTGGATTAATTATCTGGTGCACTGATGGACTGTTGCTATATTTGTTGTTTCAGTTTACACACAATCAAGACCAGGACTAAAGACTGGTGACGCACTACAAGTGTCTGCAGACCACTTACGAAGTGGAAGCCTTTGCGATTCAGCAACTGATATATATGGCTTAAGTTATGACTTGGGAGTGTGAGCACCGGTTTCCTGGAATTTATAACCTGCAGTTAAGTGCATTGTACTTTAGGTATTTTTGAAGTTAGCTTATGAAGAATATGAGAGGGAACTTTGAACTAATACCTCCTCATACAATTATTCTTGCTTTTCCCTTCTTTCACGTTGTGTCCTTTTCATGTTGTTTTTAGTCCCTGGTACTGCCCTGTCTTGTTCGGTTTTAAAATAATGTGTTATTCCACCCTTTCGGTTCTATTTTGGCTTGGATGACATGATTCCAGTATAAGGAAGACATTTATATTATTCCAATTAGACTAATTGTCTACAGGATGAGTGCATTTTGTGATTTGGTCTCCTGACCAGTTGCCCATGACTCATTTACAGTGTTATGTTGAGCAGTCTGTACTTCTAATAAATTCAGTTCAGTTACTATATGCTTCTGTGATGCATACAGGTGAAATCCAAGGCAGATAAGCACTGCCACTACTTGAAGAATTTTATGTCACCCAACGCCTGACGAATTTCCATAGAATTGAAAAAGAGGACAAAGATGGAAAGAAACATGTTGGGTTTTCGTGTTTGATTTGAGCACTTTTGTTTCAATAATAACTGTTACTGACTTGAATTGTCTAGTCATATGAATCACTGTATTTAACTTTGCTATGCTCTTTTTCAGCATTATGTTTAGCTTCTGTTAAACATATTTACAGTCCACCCTTGAGTTGGTTTTATTTTTCAATCGCCAGTTATTTTGTTAAATTTTAATTTAATTGAGGCGCTTGTTTGGTATGGATATGCCGTGTGAATGAGTGCATGAGAGTTTTTTTTGGTGCCTGCAGTGTTTTCCTTTCTGTACATTTGTGACATTTATTGTATTACATTTATTGTTCACAATTGATGTCTGTTGGATAGTTTGGTATTTGACAAATTACATCTGAGGTATGACATTTTAAGATTCCATTAATGGATGATTTTTTTTAATGAAAATAAATTTGAGTTGTTCACAGAATGTGAATTGAATTTTTTCATGTTTTATCCAATTAGCACCTGGTTCCTGATTAGACACTCGACCATGTGCTATTATAAGAGATAGTTTTGTCATCTTTCATTTTAGCTCACAGAATCATAAACCCGGTCCTCTTTTGTACCCCTATATATACACCAGTATTAACCAGGTGTGACTGGAGTTTGATATACCTGGTGTCCCCATTCTTTTGTTTCTTGTATGCAGTCCCTGGACCACCATGTGAGGTCTGGGTGAAGCGATGGAGGAACGTTGATCATCTCTGACGTTCCGGATTCCAAGATGCTGCAAAGTGCAGCTGTATCCTCCTCATCCTGAGTCTCGTATGGGGGACGGCTAAGAGGACTGCTGCCATGAGACCCAGTAGGTGTTGGAACCATCAGGCCGAGGTTACTTCTCTGCTGAGGAAGTGCGCCGTGGCCCCCTTGATGGCCATGAACTTGTCCTCTGAGGGAAAAACTGATCATGTGTCCCAAATGAGGCCCAAGGTGGTCAGTCTCTGCGTAGGCTGCAGCTGTGACTTCTTGAGGTTGAGCGAGAAGACCAAGTTACTTACCAAACTGTTAACGTTCTTTCGACTGGATGTTCCTCCAACGTATTCCTCATCTATGACATTTAATTTCCAAAGCTGTGCTGCTTTGGAAATCTTTTCAGCCGAGGGCGCCCGTAGCCTCAGTTCATGTCCCCCCAGCCCCCTCAACATGTGGCACACATGCCCAGAACACAGCATCGACTGCACTTGTCATCGTCTTGCTGGACCTAAGCTGTAAAGGCATGGTAAATTCTTTATAGGGGTAGGCGATGAGGAATACGTTGGAGGAACATCCAGTCGAAAGCATGTTACCAGTTTGGTAAATAACTTGTTCTTCAAATGGATTGTGTCCTCCAACGTATTCCTCATCTATGACAGACTCCCAAAGAAGTAATAATGATTGGGTTTGTCTAAATTCTTTCCCGCCTCCAATCAAATGGCAGAGTAGAGCACTGCCTTACCAAAAGCAACATCCTGAGCATGGGAAGTATCCATGGAGTAATGCTTAACAAATGTGTGTATAGAAAATAACTTTGCAGCGTCACATTTTTCACCGGCACGCCCCCTCTGGAGGGCTGTCGAAGTAGAAACACCCCTTGTGGAATGAGTGTAAACCCTGAGGCGGGTCCTTACCAGCCAACCGGTAGCATTCCGAAACAGTGAGGATAATCCACCTAGACAAGGTCTGCTTAGAAACAACCTGTCCTAAATGGTGTCCAGTATATCCCACAAAGAGCTGGTCGTCCACCTTGAGTTTGGCCATTCTGGAGAGAGAAAAGCTCAAGGCTCTTCTAGGATCCAACATATGGAGTCGTTCCTCTTCCTTAGTAGGATGAGGATAGAAAGCAGGGATTACCACCTTCTGATTCAAATGAAATTCTGAAACAGCCTTAGGAACAAATGACAGACATACTCTCAATACAACCCTGTCCTTGTGCAACAGGGACAAGGGTGGCTTAGAAGAATGTGCCTGCAACTCGCTCACTCTTCTAGCAGATGTAACTGCAACCAAGAACACAGTTGTGTGTCAACAACCTTAAAGGGCAAGAGTGCAACAGTTCAAGAGAGCACCCATCAGAAACTCAAGAACCAAATTAAGGTCTCAGACTGGCACCTGAAACGGCGGCAACACATTTGTGAGTCCTTTAAGAAAAAAACTGAGTTATCAGTGGAATTTTAAAATAAGAACATTCCTCTGAAGACCGCTTAAAGATAGACGGCGCTGCCACATAACCTTTAATGGAGCCCACCTGAAAATCACTGTGGGCCAAAGAAAGCAAGAGGGAGAGAACCTCCGGAATCGAACACTGAAAAGGATCCACATTCTTTCCTCTGCACCAGTCGCAAAACATACGCCAACGGTACAGGGATTTTGTTGCGGGCCACATAGCCGAAAGCAACACCTACATTACGTCATCCGGGAGGTCCCAAATCCCTATACCACAACCTCTCAGAAACCATGCATGAAGGTTGAGAGTCCTGACCTCTGGATGGAGAACCCGACCTTCCTCTCGTAAGAGCAGATCCTCTCGTTCGGAAAGATGCAATGGAGGACATGTCTAGAAGGTCTGGGTACCACGGTCTCTTTGCCCAATCCGGAGCAATGAGTCCCGAACCGTCGCAACCTCCTGAGAACCTGAGGGATGACTAGGATCGGAGGAAACGCGTACAGAAGCAGGAAGTGCCACTCCACGATGAACGCGTCCTCTTGAGCTCCTCTCTGAGGAAATTCCCTCGAGCAGTACCGTTCGCACATCCGGTTGGAACCAGTTGCGAGGTTCCCCAAATGTCGAATATCTCTTGAAGGACTTCCTGAGCTAGCTTGTGGAGCCTGCGCTCTGTCTGCTCAGAGTGTCCGCCGTCATGTTCTCCAGGCCGGCCAGATGAATTGCCGAAAGGGACATACCATTGCGGTTTTCCCAGAACCAGAACTGCATTGCCTCCCTGCACATAGGCAGTGACCCTACACCACCTCTCTTGTTGAGGTAATGCATAGCCACCGTGTTGTCCATCATTATCAGGATATTCTTTTCCCGTACAGACATCAAGAAAGCCTTCAACGCTAGTCTGATGGCTCGCAGCGCCAAAAGATTGATGTCAAGTCTGCACTCCGACGGAGACCAGCGAGCGCTGATGGATAGATCGTTGGCATGAGCTCCCCACCCTATCAGAGAAGCATTTGTCACTACTGTGACATCCGGCCATGGCTGCCAAAAAGGCTCCCCTTTCACAAGATTGTTCACGTCGGCCCACCACAGAAGGTCCTGCAAGAACGAGAATGGAACATATAGGAGATCTGACATCTTGCTCGAGAACTGGGACCATTGAGTCTGTAGAGCCCACTGAAGGGATTTCATTCTCAAGCGGGCCTCTGGCACCAGAAAAATGTAGTATGCCATGAGGCCAAGCAACCTTAAGAATTCGAAAGCCGGAAAAACTGGGCTTGTTGAAATTTTGTGACCATCTGAAGAATGTGATGAGCCCACACCTTGGGTGGCAAGCACATCCCCAAGGAAGTGTCCAACATGGCCCTTATGTACTGGAGCCGTTAGGATGGTGTCAAATGCGACTTCTTGAAGTTGAGGGAGAAGCCCAGCTTGTGAAAGGAGTGGCAGGTGACGCACAGATGCAGGGCTTGTTTGTGAGAACGTGCCCTGATCAGCCAATCGGCAAGGTAGGGGTAAACGGGAATCCCCCTCTCCTGAGATGCGCTGCCGCCACCACCACTATGAGCTTGGTGAAGACCCTCGGGCGGAGGTTAGTCTGAAAGGAAGGACACAAAACCGATAGTGGGATCCGCCCAATGCAAACCTAAGGTGTTTTCTGTGCTTGAGATGGATTGGCACATGAAAATAAGCATCCTGCAGGTCCAATGACACCAACCAATCCTGAAGCTGGAGGGCCTGAAAGATCTGAGAAAGTGACAATATTGAACTTGTCCTTCCTGAGGAAGTTTTTCCAGTATCGTAAACCCAAGATGGGTCTCAGTCCTCTGTCCTTCATGGGTATCAAAAAATAAGGGGAATACCAACCCTTGTTCCACTCCGCCACAGGGACTGGATCTACAGAGTAGTTCTCCAGCAGGGCTAAAATTTCCTGCAACAGGAGCGGATCTGGAACCTTCAAAGAGTGTTTCCCGGTGGATTGTCATGAGGCCATTGGTGAAAAGTGAGTCAATAACTGGCTGATTGTATCGAGAGACCACGCATCTGAAGTAATGGCTCGCCACTTTGAGATGCTGCGACAGCCTGACCCCCACCGGAGAATAAAGAGTCATGGTCTCAGAGCGGTTTAGAAGCGGCAGTGCCGGAAGGCAAAGAGGCAGCTGCCTGCACGGCTTTAGCACCCATACCTAGTCCAACACAAGTGCCTCTACAGAGGCCCCTTTGACTGGGCATCCCCTTCGCCTTTCCAAATGAGGAGTATTATCAAAAGGAATCACCCCTTCATTTTTGTCCCCTAGGATGAAAAGGCAAAGGTTGTCCGAGAGGTGCGCCCAATTATTTGGCGGCTGCCTTGGAGGTCTGCAACTTTGAGGCTCTCATCAGCCTTGCTGCTAAAGAGATGAGACCTGTCAAAGGGCATGTTGAGCAGACGGGCCTGCACATCGGGCGCAAAAACAGACTTCCGCAACCACGCAAATCTGCGCATGACGGTGCTCGTAGCCATGGACCTTGTAACACTATCCAATCCAGATTGAAGGGATCCACACATGGCATTCTTGCCATCCTTCAAAATAGCTAGAAAGCCATCCCTCTCCACCCCTTCGGACATGAAATGGCAACACGGGTTCAGTGGACGGACCCTGATCCAAGATGTCACTAAGGTCATCCTGATCAACCTGAGGCCTGGACCAACCCAGGTACTCAGCAACCCTTAACATCAGTCTCCTATAGGCATGTTCACCAGGCTCAGGTGTCCCAAATTCCATCTCAGGAGATGTGTAGAGGCCACTGGCATCACGTAGGGACTGTCTTAGATGCTCAATCAGACTGACCTTGTCAATGATCCATTCTGGAGCATTAGGCGTCCCATAAGGCAGACCAAATGGAACAAATTTCTCAGAAGACCTTTCCCATCAACATCTTCCTCAAATATTTTGGAGAGACTGAAAAAACTCCTTCCTAGGGAGAGGAGTGCACCTCTTACCAGGAACCGGCTTAACAGATTTAGCAGGAGCCTTTCTTGGAGGTTCAACAGCCACAGGGTCTTCCAACGGCAAATTCTGCCCAGCTGGCGCTGAAGACTTCGAAGGTCTGACCCCAGGTAAAGACCCGAAATACTCCCTCGACGGACATGGCACCGATGGAGTCTATACCTTAGGCAGCTTCTCAGGCTTTGACGGTTTTGCAGACGACGAAGACCGCGACCTGGAACTGGCATGTCTCTGGCGATTCCCTTGACGGTTCCCGATGTTTAGCAAGCCGACTGCCCGGGCCCGAGGGCGCACGTGCATCGGCGCGAGACTGTTCCTTGCCGGCTTCAACCGATGGCGCTGAATGAACTGTGGTGTGAGACTGAAAAATTAGTAACATTTGCTCCCAAAAAGCCCCCCCCCCCCCAATTTCTCAAGGGTAGAGGATTTAGTGGGGCATGACCTTTTTCGGACAGCCGTCATCCGACAAGGACAGGGAAGGCAAACACTGATGCCGCTTCTGGGACCGCCAAGACAAAGGAGTGGCACGAAACACTCTGGGACCTAGATTGTCTGGACGTCTTCCGATGAGGATACTCGACTCGTCGGTCGACATACCAGTCAATTTGGATTTACGGGGTTTGGAAACATGACCTGCCTTTAATTTCCCCTTACGTTCCGGCAAGGACTTGGCAGTCAACGACTGGCACTTCAAGCAGTCATCCGTGGCGTGGTCCTCGCCCAGGCAACACAAGCAGATATGGTGCGGGTCCATGATGGATATCTTGGACGTACGGGAAGAACAGCTTCTTCCCGTACGTCTCCAAGATCTTCTCTTCCTTGCCTAGCAGCACTGGAGAGGAGAACGACGACTGAGGCTTGCAGTACAGTGATGCTGCAGCGATCACCAAGGAGTGTGGCTGAGGATGGGACGATAGCAAGAGTGCACCCCCCCTCCATCTGCCTGCACCTGGCATCCAGGCGTTTATTTACTGGCTGGGCTGAGTGGGGCTTGAGCCAACCCTTCTTGGCCAAGGCAACTATATCCTTCTGCATTGGGATCCCTGTGCTGGCAACGGGACGTAGCGTGAGGACTTCTGCGAGGACCCCCTCAGCTGGAAGCTCTGGCTGAGGAAGGCCCAAGTACTCTGCCAGACGTTCATGGACGGCTTTGGCTGAAGCAGGCGTGTCAGGGTCCTCCACCTCATCTGTGTCCACCTGCGGGTCCGGTTGTCCAGCAAGGGGGGGGGGGGGGGCAATGCTAGGTGCCGAGAGGGCGGAGGTGCAGAGACTGGAGCCTGGTATGGAACCGCCTGAACAATTGGTTGGAGGGTGGGATCGGGCTGCTCAGGCTGAACCGGGGAGCAGCCACTGGGACCATTGGAAGAAGCAAGTCCCTGATAGCGTCCCCGAGGATGACCCCCATCTGTGGAGATTTCATGAGCACGAGGAACTTTTCAAAGAACCTGTCCTCGCAAGCTGGATTGGTGGTAGATGTTATTGACGGGTTAGCGGGCAGCTGCTGGAGCCGTTACGTGCCCGGCCCATATGGACGCAAAGGGGAACCTTCCTTGCGCGAACGAAGGGTAAACTGTAGGCCACATACCTGGTTGACACCAGTCCCACCTTGACACACTGTCCTGCACCAGCCTTCCCGGGAGCGGCGTCGCCCGGCTGTCTGGATTTTCTGGCGTGGCAACCATTTTGTCGAGTTGCCTTCCACGTGCTTGCGTTGTGTTGCTCGGCTCACTGGGGCCCGCCCCATGGGGCCTACCGAGTTCCTCAGGCCGAGGCCTGGTAGGCTTTTCGCCCTCAGCATATCTGCCGGTAGAACTGCGTATAGGCCACCCCCTCAGACATGTTGCCAGTACTAAGGCGTAGCCCCTCGGGTGAAGACCTGGTAGAAGAACCTTCCGGTCCCTCAGCACTGTCATGGGAGGATCTACTGATCCCTCGGCCCGTCACTCGGTAGCTGATTCAGCCTCGGTACTTGTGCTGGTAAAAGGACCTGGGCTGTCCCTCCCACGTGGGAAAGTCCTTGGGAAGCAGTCTCCCTTGCGGGGTGCACTGGAAAAGAGCGGCCCTACCTTGGGCTTGGATCGATGCTAGACTAAGTCTTTTAGGTCCTTTGGAGGCGATCTCTGGGAGGGCTCCCTCCAACTGGCTAGTCTGCTCTTCAGAGACATTGAGGAAAGCATGTTGCACGCAGTACAAGCCTGCTATCTGTGGTCTGGGCCAAGGCACCGTAGACAGAGGGCGTGGGGGTCTTTAGTCGGGAATAGCCCGTCGCAGGATGCACACCTGCTGAACCCTGTAGAAGTCGACATGCGTCGGAGAGGAGCTTGACACCTGAGGCAGAGTACCTGAATGATTAAAAGACAGAAAAGACAGAAGAGAAGTATCTGCGCGTGAAATTACATGGCCAAAGCCAGGAGCGTTGGTGAATTCGGCCTGTTCCCGTCAACATGGAAAAGGGGACTAGTGTGTGGCGCCGGAGTCAGGGTAGTGCATGCTCTCAGAGCCACACCCCTGCGTGCCTCTAAATTTAAAGGGGAAGAAGGTTTTTTCTCGTGAAAAGGGTTCAGTCTCCAGTCCCTTGGAAGGGACACCCATGCAGTATGGAGGAAAGGAGACGGGACGTAAGAGTACACCATACACACAATACTTTCTATAAAACCTACAGCTGTGACCAGTATTTTCCATGCTACAAGCAATCATCCGAATCATGTAATTTCTAATATCCCATGTGGAGAATTCTTAAGAATCAAGAGAAATTGTACCACCAACTCAATTTGAAAAACATGTGAACAATTCTGCCCACAAATTCAAACAAAGAGGATATAATCAAAAACATCTCACTAAAATCTATCACAAAACCAAGCAACTTTCTAGAAAGGATCTTCTAATCAATAAACCTAAACCCAATACACCAGGAGCATCAAACAAAGTAAGGAAGTTACTTAACTGTTACTGTTCTCCAGCATGGGTCTGGCATGGATTCACATGCTCATTCCTCATCAGGCTGGGAATCCTCGGTATAGAAAAAAAATCAGTTTCAGTTTCTGAACTGTCTTTCTACTGGTAACCAATCACTGGTCTCTGGGTCATACTGCCCCCCGCCAATGACTGCCCTCTACCCAAGCCCCTCCCCTGGCAGCCATCTTCAGATTTGGTAGCACGTAAAATGGCAGTAGAACCAAGAGAAGAGCCGCAGATTGGTAGGCGGGAGGGTTCGCATGTGAATCCATGCCAGACCCATGCTGAAGAACAATAGTTACAGGTAAGTAACTTGTTCCTTCTCCAGCATGGGGTCTGGCATGGATTCACATGCTCATGAATACATAGCAGTACACACATGCAACCACGGCAGGTGGCAAGGCTCAACATCAAGCATTTCAACAACTCAACATTAAGCATTTCTTACCTCCTCAGCAGGCCCACCTTCAGGCGAACCGGTTGTGCAGCACTGCCTGGCCGACCCTGGACTCCTCCCTGGAATCCCGGTCAACACAGTAGAATCTCGTGAAGGTGTGCGTCGACCTCCACGTAGCAGCCCTGCAGATATCCAGCAGGGGTACACCAGACGAGAACGGTGTGGTAGCAGCGATTGCTCTGGTCGAATGGGCTTGGACGGCCGGGCAAGGGTCGGTTTGCAAAACGGTGACAGTGCATAATGCAGCCGGAGAGCCATCTGGACATGGAAGCCTTCGAGAGGACCTTCCCTTGGTTCACAGGTCCAAAGTTCACAAACAGCTGTGATGTCTACCGAAGACTCTTCGTGCGGTCCACGTAGAACTTCAGCGTTCTAGCCACAACCAGCGAGTGCAAAGTCCTCTCAGCCGGTGACGAAGGAGACGGAAAGAAAACGGGTAACACCAAAGGCTCGTTGAGATGGAATTCTGACGGCACCTTGGGCATGAAAGAGGGGTGCGTCCTCAGCACAACCTTAGTCTCGTGGAATGTCCCGTATGGAGGTTTACAATAGAGGGCCTGGATCTCTCCCACTCGTGTGGAGGTGATGGCCACAAGAAACGCTGTCTTCCACGACAGGATCTTTAACAGTGTCGAATGCAGAGGCTCGAATGGTGGCCCTATGAGCCTGGTCACCACCACGTTGAGTTCCCACGCCGGGGCTGGAGCATTCACCGGTGGTACGATCAGAGTAGTCCTTTCATGAACTCCTTCACCAGGCGGTGTGACCACAATGACGACCGTCCCGGAGTTCTGGTGTAGCGGGAGATAGCCGCCAGATGGATCTTGATGGAGGCATGAGCCAGCCCCGCGTTGGCCAGCCACAGCAAGTATGGAAGCACTTGAGGGGTCGTAATCCGCAGAGAGTTAATCTTCTGTGCACGGCTCCAGACACAGAACCTCTTCCATTTGTGTCCATAGCACTTGAGAGTCGAAGACGCCCTGGCCTTTGCAAGAACATCCTTGCAGTCCGCCGGGATATCGTATCCTCCGAACTCTAGTGCTGCAGGAGCCAAGCCTGCAGGTTCAGTGACCCCGGGTCGTGGTGGAGGATGGCGCCTCCTTCCCTGGCGAGAAGATCCGCGTCCGTCGGCAGTTGGGGGGGGGGATTAGGGTTTAATGCTGACATGTCCATAAGGTCCAGGAACCAAGTGTTTGTCGCCATCGTGAATAGGTCGATCTGGGGATTGTCCCATCGTCGGAATAGGAGATCCACTTGATACTGCCGCAGCTCCCACTCGTGGCACGAGTACAGCACCCTGCTGAGTGTCGGCGATGGTGTTCTTGGTCCCTGCCAGATGGAAGGGTACCAGAAACATCCCTCGGGCGACCGCCCAGTGCCACAGATCCTACACTTCCCTGGATAGGGCTGGAGATCTGGTGGCCCCCTGCTTCCGGATGTAGAACATCGTGGTGGTGGTGTCTGTTAACACCCTTACCACCTTGCCCTTGAGGGACGGACGGAAAGAACGACCCGAGTGCCCAGAACACGGCTCGGAGCTCCAGGACATTGATGTGTAGTGACCTCTCCTCCAGGAGCCAAAGGCCTCTTGCGTGGAGATCTCCAGTGTGTGCTCCCCATCCCTCCATGGAGGCATCCTTCGTCACAGTTTCATGTGCCGGGGTCTGGAGGTCCATGCCCGCTGCCAGATCCGGTTGTGGGCACCGGCGCGCATCGCTTGGCGGAAAGTCTCGTTGAGTTAGATCCTGTTTTCGAACCTGCCCGCCGCTTGCATCGAGGAACTCCTGCAGTGGTCGCATCCGCAGTCTGCACAGGCGCACGAGGTAGATGTACGATGACATCATGCCGAGTAGGGACTTGACGGATCTCACCCTGGCCACGTCCATGGTCAACAGCTGTTGTACCTTGCCCAGGATGGCCTTCGTCCTTTCCTCCGAAGCCAATCGCGCCACTGTGTCGAGCCTGGCTCCCAGGAACAGGGCGACTTGCAACGGCACCAAGTGGGATTTGGCGAAGTTGATCGAGAATTCCAGATCCGTGAGAATTGGACGGTCTTTGCTGTGTGATCGACGGCGAGTTCTCTTGACTTTGCTCGGATGAGCCAATCGTCCAGGCAGAGGTAGGCGTGGATCCCCTGCAGGCGCAGCCGCGCCGCCACTGGTGCTAGGCACTTGGTGAATACCCTGGGTGCCGACTTCAATCCGAAGGGCAGGGCCTTGAAGTGATAGTGTTGCCCTTGGACCACAAATTGCAGGAATTTGACGTCCTTTTAGAATGGGGACGTGGAAGGAACAAGTTACTTACCTGTAACTGTTGTTCTCCAGCATGGGTCTGGCATGGATTCACATGCTCATGAATATTCCCCGTCGTCAGGCTGGGAATCCTCAGTAAAGAAAAAAAAAACAGTATCAGTTTCGTTTCTGATCTGTCTTTCGTAGTAGTAACCAATCACTGGTCTTTGCGTCATACTGACCACAGCCAATGACTGCCCTCTACCTAAGCACCGCCTCTGGCAGCCATCTTCAGATTTGGAAGCACGTGAAGTGGCAGTATGACCAAGTGAAGAGCCGCAGAGGGGTAGGCGGGAGGGTTCGCATGTGAATCCATGCCAGACCCATGCTGGAGAACAACAGTTACAGGTAAGTAACTTGTTCCTTCTCCAGCATGGGGTCTGGCATGGATTCACATGCTCATGAATAAAGAATACATAGCAGTACACACATGCACAACCACGGGAGGTGGCAAAGGCTCAACATCAAGCATTACATCAAACTCAACATTAAGCATCTTACCTCCTCACCAGGCTCACCTCAGGCGAACAGGTTGCGCAGCACTGCTTGGCCGACCCTGGACTCCTCCCTGGAATCCCGATCGACGCAGTAGAATTTCGTGAAGGTGTGCGTCGACCTCCACGTAGCAGCCCTACATATGTCCAGCAGGGGCACACCAGAAAGGAACGCCGTGGTAGCTGCGATCGCTCTGGTGGAATGGGCTCTCGGACGGCCAGGCAGCGGTCGGTTTGCCAACCGATGACAGTACATGATACAGCCGGAGAGCCATCTGGAAATGGAAGCCTTCGAGAGAGCCTTCCCCTGATTGACAGGTCCAAAGTTCACAAAGAGTTGTGACGTCTTCCGAAAACACTTCGTGCGGTCCACGTAGAACTTCAGCGCTCTAGCCACATCCAGCGAGTGCAAAGTCCTCTCAGCCGGCGACGAAGGCGACGGGAAGAACACAGGCAACACCAAGGGTTCGTTGAGATGGAAGTCCGACGGTACCTTGGGCATGAAGGAGGGGTGCGTCCTGAGCACTACCCTCGTGTCGTGAAAAGTCAAGTACAGGGCCTTGCAGGAAAGGGCCTGGATCTCTCCCACCCGTCGTGCGGAGGTGATGGCCACAAGAAACGCTGTTTTCCACGACAGAAACTTCAACGGGGCCGAGTGCAGAGGCTCGATCGGAGGTCCCATGAGCTTGGTCAGCACCACGTTGAGCTCCCACGCCGGGGAGCGGAGCCTTCATCGGCGGGAACGATCTGAACAGTCCCTTCATGAACTCTTTCACCAGACGATGAGACCACAAGGACGTCCGCCCCGTGGTTCTGGTGTATCGGGAGATCGCAGCAAGATGAATCTTGATGGACGCGTGTGCCAGTCCAGCTTTGGCCAGCGTCAGCAGGTACGTCAGTACCTGGGGAGCCGTAATCCGTAGAGGGTTAATCTTCTATGCGTGGCACCAGACAGAGAACCTCTTCCATTTGTGTCCGTAGTATTTAAGAGTCGAGGACGCCCTGGCCTTTGCAAGAACCTCTCTGCAGTCGGCCGGTATGTCGTATCCTCCAAACTCTAGCGCTGCAGGAGCCAGGCCTGCAAGTTCAGCGATTTCGGGTCGTGGTGGAGGATGGCGCCTCCTTCCCTGGAGAGTAGATCCGCGTCCACCGGCAGCTTGATTGGCGGGGACGTTGACAAGTCCAGAAGGTCCGGGAACCATATCTGCCTCGTCCACGCAGGTGCGACGAGGATCATCCTGCACCGTGACCTCTTGAGCTGGTTGACGAGCCGGATTAGCAGTGGCAAAGGAGGGAACGCGTAGAGGAACAGGCCCTCCCAGGGGAACGAGAAAGCATCGCCCATGCTCCTCGCCTGGGGAAACCTGCTGGCGAACCTCCGGCACTTGGAGTTCGTCGCCGTCGCGAACAGGTCGATCTGGGGTGTGCCCCACCGTCTGAAGAGGCGATCCACTAGATCCTGCCGTAGTTCCCACTCGTGGCACGAGCGCAGCTCCCTGCTGAGTGAGTCGGCAATGGTGTTTTTTATCCCTGCCAGATGAAACAGCACCAGAAACATCCTTTGGGCGACGGCCCAATGCCACAGGTCCTGCGCCTCCTTGGACAGTGCTGGGGACCTGGTTCCGCCCTGTTTCCTGATGTAAAACATGGTGGTGGTGTTGTCGGTGCCTTGCCCTTGAGGGACGGAAGGAAGGACCTGAGGGCCCAGAACACTGCACGGAGCTCCAGGACGTTGATATGGAGGGACTTCTCCGTCGGGAGCCAAAGGCCTCTCGCGTGCAGATTTTCGGTGTGCGCTCCCCACCCTTCCAGGGAGGCATCCGTGGTCACTGTCTCCTGGTGGTCTGGGGTCTGGAAGTCCATGCCCACCGTCAGATGCGCGCGGGTGCCCCACCACCGGACCGCTCGGCGGAAACTCTCGTCGAGTGTGATCCTCTCCTCGAAGCCGCCCGTCGTTTGGATCCAGCGCGCGTCCAGGAACTCTTGCAACGGGCGCATCCGGAGCCTGCACATGGCAATGAGGTAGATGCAAGAAGACATCATTCCGAGGAGGGACTTGATGGACCTCACCTTGGCCGCGTCGGAAGCCAACATCCGCTGTACCTTGCCCAGGATGGACCTGGTCCTTTCCTCCGACGGGGAGGCCAGAAGGGACACTGTGTCGAGCTTTGCTCCCAGAAACAGTGCGTTTTGCGCGGGTACCAGGTGGGACTTGGCGTAGTTCACGGAGAATCCCAGGTCTGTGAGAAGTTGGACGGTCCTTGCCGTGTGCTCCACGGCGAGCTCCCTCGTCTTGGCTCGGATGAGCCAGTCGTCCAGGTAGGGGTAGACGTGGATCCCCTCGCGGCGCAGCTGCGCCGCCACCGGTGCAAGGCACTTGGTGAATACCCTGGGTGCCGACCGTAGTCCGAAGGGGAGGGCTTTGAACTGGTAGCGACGCCCTTGGACCACAAACCTGAGGAATTTTCGGTGCCCCTTTAGGATGGGAATATGGAAGTAGGCATCCTCCAAATCCAACGACGACAGGAAGTCTTCTTCCTCCAGCTGACCCAGGACGTGCTGGAGGGTGACCATCCGGAACTTCTGCGCCTTGATGAACTTGTTCAGACGTCGCAGGTCTAGGATGGGGCGCCATCCTCCCGTCTTCTTCTTCACGAGGAAGTATCTCGAGTAAACTCCGGAGCCCCGAAGCCTCTTTGGGACGAGTTCGATGGCGCCCTTCCTGAGCATCGCCCTTACCTCCAGGAGAAGCTGAGGGACGTGAAGCTCTTTCCTGGCCACGGGGGGGACGCGCGGGCACCTTCTTTGAAACTCGAGCGCGTGGCCCCGGGCTAAGGCGTCCAGCACCCAATGGCCGGTGGAGATGGACTCCCACACGCTGACGAAGCTCGCCAGCCGGCCTCCCACCGGGGTGCATCGGTGGGGGCCCGACCCCACGGCCGGTTCAATCCTGTTTCGACAAGGCTTTGCTGCCTTGACCTCCTTGGCGACGACGGCGTGGTCCGCCAGACTTGCCTCGTCCTCTGTAGGCCTCCTGAGACGACGAGCGGGCCGCTTGACGGTAGGTGGAGAAACCGCCGCCGGAACCTTTGGAGGCGCCCTTGCCTCCGCTGCTCCGAAAGGGCGTCCGTCGTTGCTGCAGAACCCCAAGGGCCCGGGCCATCTCAGTGTCCGCTTTAATGGCCTGAAGGGAATCGTCCACTGTTTTCCCAAACAGGTTGTTCCCATCGAATGGCATGTCCAGGACTCTGGTCTGTACGTCTTGACGGAAGTCCGTAGCCTTGAGCCATCCACGCCGCCTAAGGCACACACAGTTGCCCAACTGGCGAAACCCAGTGTCGGTGATGTCCGTCGCAATAGTGATGGCGTGGTCCGACGCCACCTCACCTTCCTGTAGGATCTCCAGGGCATCCGCCCTCTTGTCGTCCGGTAGGAAGTCCAGCAGGGGAGCCAGTTTGTACCATAGCTCCCTGTCGTAGCGGGCCACGATAGCCAAGGCGTTGGCCGCTTTAATCGTCGTCGCTGCAGACGAGATGACCCTGCGTCCCATAGCGTCCAATTTCTTTCCCTCGCCGTCCGGTGGGGAAGTCGATGTGGAGGCGGCACCCCCCCCCCCGCTTTCTTCCTGGCCGCCGCGGAGACGACGGAGTCCGGGGTAGGCTGCGCCCGGAGGCACAGGGGGGCCGCGTCCGGGACCCGGTACTTCTTCTCGTACCGGTCTCTTCTAGCTGGCGTCGTGGAAGGGTTCTTGAGGAGGGCGAGGCCCTCATCCCAAATGTCGTCCAGTAGAGGCACCGCGAGGACCGTCTTCCTCTTGGCCTCGCGCCGTTGATAAAGGAATCCTTCCCTTTTCTTCTCCTCAGGGCAGAGTTGGAAAAGCTCGGATGCCCTGGCGATCATGGAGTGGAACGATCCAATCTCGTCGGGCGGAGAAGCCCTGGTGGGAGGTGACGGTAGATCCTTGTCGTATACCTCGTCGTTGATGGCGGTCCTTCATGGTCCGCTCCGACATATTGCCGCAAAACGCACAGTCCTTCTCCACGTGCGTCTTGTCCTCATGTAAGCAGTAGAGACAAAGGGAGTGTTCGTCCTCCTTAAAGACGTTCTGCAGCTGGCATCCAGGGCAGACCCTGAACAGCTTTCCGGGCGTCGAGCTTCCCTTCTCCTGGGCCATGTCCGGGCCTGAGAAGCTTCTGGAGTCCTCCAAAAGCGTAGCTCGACGAAATCTTCACCCTTGAGGGGCGCAGACGAATCCGACACGGGTCCACGTTGATCGGATGGAGAGTCGGTGGAGCTTGAGGCTCTTTTGACCGAAAAAATGAAGTTTTTGAGAAAAAACGTGAAAAAAAAATAGCACTAACGCTCGAGAGCAGTAGCACGAGGATCCCAACACATGAACGTGCGGTAAAAATCTGAAGATGGCTGCCCGAGGCGGTGCTTAGGTAGAGGGCAGTCATTGGCTGTGGTCAGTATGACGCAGAGACCAGTGATTGGTTACTATTACGAAAGACAGATCAGAAACGAAACTGATACTGTTTTTCTTTTCTTTACCGAGGATTCCCAGCCTGACGACGGGGAATATTCATGAGCATGTGAATCCATGCCAGACCCCATGCTGGAGAAGTAGGCTTCCTCCAAGTTCAGCGACAACATGCAGTCGCCTTCCTCCAGCTGTCCCAGCACGTGCTGGAGGGTGACCATCCGGAATTTCTGGGGCTTGATGTACTTGTTTAGACGAAGGTCCAGGATGTGTCACCAACCGCCGGTCTTCTTCCGGATGAGGAAGTATCGCGAATACACTCCGGAGCCCCTGAGCCTCTTTGGGATGAGCTCGATGGCCCCCTTTCTTAGCAGCGCACATACCTCCAGCAGCAGTTGAGGGACGTGGTTTTCCTTCCTGGCCACAGGTGGAATACGGGGACACCTCTTGAAATTGTAGAGTGTGCCTGCGGGCCAGGGCATTCCGGAATCCAACGGTCGGTGGAGATGGACTCACATGCTGACGAATTTTGGAAGCCGGCCTCCCACCGGGGTGCTCAGTCTTCCTCTTGGCTTTCTGCTGTTGGTAGAGAAAACCTTCCTTCTGTTCTTCGGGGCAGAGCTGGAAGAGCTCAGATGCCCTGGCGATCAAGGGGTGGAAGGAGCCAATTTCGTCAGGGGTGAGGGGGGCCGAGGAGGTGGTGAAGGGAGGACCATTCCGTCATCACCAGAACCACCACCGTCGTCCGCCCCCGTCTCCATTCCTGTCTCATCCCTCAGGAGGGGATGAGGGTTAAGGCTGGATGGGGGAGGAGGATGGACCCTTCTCCGCATGTTAGGCGGGCTCCCTGACGGACCAGGCCCCACTGGGTCCTCGGTGGGGAGGGGGGGGGGGGGTAAAGGCATCCTTGACCTTCTCTCCGTGCACAGTGTCTGTATAAACATCAAGATGGCTCCTGAATTGTCCTGTGGTACGGGCACCAGCTGCAACGGGACGGATGGTTGGGGCCTGGGGTGCTCCGTGGCCCCATCTTCCTTGTTGGCCCCATCGGGATCCTTCCCATGGGCCCTGGGATTTCTCGAACTTCTTGTCCAGAAGCCTTTGGACGCTCGCCAACTCATCCTCAGAGGTAGTATCCGTGTCCGTTGTGGCTACCGTGGCCCCTCCCCCCCGTTTCTCCTGCTGGGGTTTCACGGGGGTCTTTTTGATGGACAGAAAAGAGGATTTCCCTCCAGGGTGAAGGGAAACTCTAGCCCCTGAAGTCGTCTCCACTGGGGAAACCTCCGTAGGTTTCACCAGGGCCGCCACAATTCCCTCAATCAAGGCCTTATCCGGTGAATCAGTGCCTTCACAACCTTGGGCGTGCCTGAGGCCTTCACATTGGGGGGAGGGTTGCCGCCTAGCTCCCCCTCAGCTGTCTTCGTCCGGATCGACCGGGGCTTCGCCGACTTCCTCTTGACCGAGCGTTGGCTCGTGGTTGATGGCGTTGGTGATAATGCGCCCTGAATGGCAGCCGAGGTGCCCAACCGATCGGCGCTCCCGGTGCACGCGGACTCACAGTGCTTTGCCTTTTGTTGGGCCCCCGTTGCCGCAGCACCCTCAAAGGTCTTAAAAGACCGCTCAGATTTCTTCTCACCCGCGGCTGGGCTCTTCCCCTCCAGCCAGTTGGTGAGTAGAGTACGACGATCCTTCATGGACCGTTCGAACATGTTCTTACAAAAAAGCACAGTCCTTCTCCACGTGCGATTTGCCATTGTGAAGGCAGTAGAGGTACTGAGAGTGCTCATCCTCAAAGACGTTCTGAAGTCAGCATCCAGGGAAGCTCCTGAACAGCTTGGATCCAACAGGCGTCATGCTTCATTTGTCCTGGGCCATGTCCACGCGGGGTAGGCCTCAAAGATCTTCTGGAATACTCTGAGAAGTGGAAAACTTGACGAAAAGATGCCTTGAGGGCGTAGAAAATTCCGAAAACGGGTCCCCTTTAATAGAAAGTAGAGTCGGTGGAGCTTGAGGCTCAATTGACCGAAAATATAAGAGTTAACTGACTGAATCCAGGGACGGCTGTGCCCTGAGGAACATAGGAAAAAATGCAAAGCACAGTAAAAGCACGAGAGCTACAGCACGAGGACTCCCAACACTTAAACGTGCAGTAAAAATCAGAAGATGGCTGCCAGTAGAGGGCTGTCATTGGCTGGGGGCAGTATGACCCAGAGACCAGCGATTGGTTACTAGTAGAAAGACAGTTCAGAAACAAACTGATCTTTTTCTTTACCAAGGATTCCCAGCCTGACATGGAATGAGCATGTGAATCCATGCCAAACTCCATGCTGGAAAAGTTTCATTACCACCTACAGTGCGAATAGTCAAAAGTGCCATCAAAAGATTTAAACTTTTTACAATTGGATGCAGATCTAATTTCTTACCTGGACAGTAAACCCTGCTTGACCGTCCGCAAATCCAAAAATTTGAAAGCCATGCGGTGCCCATCGCACTTCTCAGCAATCTACACACAGGTCTTCCACAAATGTGGCTACATCCACCACCACAAGGAAACAACAAGTGTGGCAATTGCCAAGTATGTCCGTTTTCAAAAAACGGACAGACTAACATTCATAAGCCAAATGAGACAACCAGAAAAATAAAGCATTTCGTAAACTAAATGTGATATACAGGATCCAATGTATTTGTGACAAAAAGTACTATCAGGCCACTAAAGATTAGAACTGGCTAACATCTACCATCAATCAAAAATAAGGATCTTCCATCTCCTTTGGCCTTTCACTTTCAAGAAAATCATCAAATGGAATCAAACATATTCTTTGGATTAGAAAAAAATAATTTGCCACTGAATATTCCCCAAAAAAAAGGTGCAAGTATGGCAAGAGAAGAAAAAGCTCATTTCAGTTTAGGCAGTTACAAGTTTTCGAAATATACTACAAGACAGATACATATTCCAATACAAAATGGTGGACACAACATGCGTGGGCGCATCATCACGTCACTGTTTAACAGCAATTTATTTTCTTCCAGCGGCAATCGAAGCGCGAGGAAATTCGTTTGGGAGGGCAGGAGGGGGGGGGGAGTAAATAAAATAAAGCCTCTGCTTAAACAAAAAGTTTCTTCCAGTAACAGAACTTCATATTCATTCACCACCATTTTTCGTATATTGCAGGAGGAAACTAATGCCTAGCAAAGCAAATTAAGTTAACAGAATGAGAGGGATCAGACTTGACAACCCTTTAAGAATGTAAGAACTACAATTTAGAGTAAAACCCATTTCTTTCAACATTCGATTCAAGTTAACCCTGAAACTACCATCACACAAGGATTTTTGCATTTCTTTTGTTCTAGGTCATTTAAACTAGGATTCCATTTTTAACCCTCCTGATGAAACATCTGACTTAGATGGAGAAACACGTGTTGAAGGGATTCAAATAAATATTAGTACAATCATTGGAACATTAAAGTCAAGAAAGAGACACTATACATCAGAGTATCAAACAATTTACGGAATTGAGACATTTGTTAAAATGTATAACTTAATATTGATGAACTCAGGATCATAATCAAGAAATAAATTCATTGTTTTGGCGCAACAAAATGGATCCTTCGTTCTCTGCCTTCTGTGTTTAGGACAGGGAAAGGCAGGAAGTGGGAGGGAATGGCTAAAGGGATTAGCATGGCCTTGGGTAGTCAAGGCAATAGTTTCGGCTTATAGTTGGCGGTAAAACGCCACCCTTACACTAAAAATTAGAATGTTTCCTAATGCATATTACAATTGGGTTAATACCTTTGTTTTATCATTTACTTTTCATAGTATAAGCCACATCATGACCTTCATTAATATGCAAGAGAGTTCACAGCCTCCACACCAAAGAGTGAAAAATGTCTGAGGACTGGTCAAATTAGACCACAAGCCTCAGTGCAAATTTGGCTCAGGAGGGATCATGGGTACAGTGGATGTCACAATAGGGATAGTATTACTGGCATGCCCTGTGTTATATAATACATTACTCATCGTAACCTTATTTCTGATGCTTGTATCTGCTTAGATTCACATACTGGGCATAGGCCGACATCTAGTGGAAGCTGCAGAGTATTACAGTTTGTTTTTCGAAACTCGAAAATGGGCGTCAACACAGGGCGTGCCAGTAATACTATCCCTAGTGGGACGTCCCTGTACCCATGATCCCTCACGCGTCTAGGACCCTCAGATTGTATTTTTTCCTGACATGAGGTAGCATGAGTAGCGCGAGTACAGACGATCCAAGCAGATGGAAGATAGATAGGATAAGACTACAAGCATCCATGCACCTTCTCTCAGAGGGGAGGAAAGGTGGGTCGCATGTGAAACTAAGCAGATACAAGCATCAGAAATACGATTACGGTGAGTAATGTATCCCGTCTGAGGATTGTGGAATCTGCTTAGATCACATGCTGTGCATAGATTAGCGAGCAGTGTTAGGAGGTGGGATTTGAGAAGGGTCATGAGCAAATAAATGTCTTAGAACCGCTTGTCCCACTTGAGAATCTGTCTTGGAATGGGTGTCAATGCAGTAGTGCTGAGTAAAAGTGTGAATAGAGCTCCAAGTAGCTGCTTTGCAAATGGTGTCAAGGGGAACATTTGCAATGAAAGCCATAGTGGCCCCAATGCCTCTTGTCGAGTGGGCTCTGGGGGCGTAAAAGGCAAAGTTTTGTCAGAAAGAGTAACACAACTGGATACAGTTGACAATCCACTTGGAGATGGCACCCTTAGAGACGCGATCTCCCTCCTTGCCTGTGGCTACGGAGACAAACAGTTGATCTGTTTTCCTAAGCGGTCTGGTCTTGTTTACGTAGTAAACGACCGCCCTACGCCCATCTAGGGTGTGTAGTTTAACCTCAGCTGAGCTTTGTGGGTTTTGGAAGAAAGCCGGAAGCTCGATGGACTGGTTTACATGGAATTTGGAAATAAACTTAGTTGAGAACCTAGGGTGTGTCCGTAAAACCAGCTTATCCTTATGAATAGTAAAGAAAGGATCCTGCACTGACAGCCTGAATTTCACTGACCCTTCTTATGGATGTAATAGCTACTAAGAAGGCAGTCTTATAGGTCAGGTGTTTGAGACTTGTTTTATGCATGGGCTCGAATGGGGGGCCCATGAGTTTAGATAGCACCACGTTCAGGTCCCATCCTGGTGGTGGATTTGAAATAGGAGGGTGAAGTCTCTTTACTCCTCCCATGAAGGCTTTAACTACTGGTACTTTCCACCACGACATCTTGTTATGGGAAGTGGTGTATGCTGACAGGGCAGCCAGGTGTACCTTTAGTGAGTTAAAAACCAGCCCCGCATCCAGCAGGTGGAGCAAATAAGTAACAATAGTGGAAGGAGTGCAGTCAACTGGGCTGACTTGCTTACTCTGGCACCAGATTACGAATCTCTTCCATTTGTCAAAGTAGCAGTGCCTCGTGTTGGGCTTCCTAGCCTCTTTTAGGATGTCCATGCACCTCTGTGTTAATTTGAGATGTCCAAACTATGACCTCAGGAGTGATGCTGCCAGGTTCATAGAGTTGGGTTGAGGGTGCACTGTTTGACCTTGGTGCTGGGATAATAGGTTGTACCAGCTCGGAAGTCTGATGGGTTTGTACACTGACAGTCTGCATAAGTGTGGGAACCACGGTTGTCTCGCCCACATGGGAGCAACCAGGACGAGCGTCATCGATTCTCTGTTCATCTTGTTGACCACCTTCCCGATTAGGGGAGTTGGTGGAAAAGCGTACGCAAACATCCCTGACCAGTTCATCCACAGGGCGTTCCCCTGGGAGTCTGGTTGGGGGAACCTGGATGCAAATCCTGGGCATTGTCTGTTTTCGCTTGTGGCGAATAGGTCTATAGTGGGGAAACCCCACTGAGAGAAGATATTTTCTACGACTTCTCTGTGTAGACACCACTCGTGTTCCTCTGGGAGGGGGTCTCTGCTCAGAGCATCCGCTAGGGAATTGAGATCCCCTGGAACATGTTGCGATGACAGGAAGATGTTCCGCCTGAGTGCCCATATCCAGATTTTCTGGGCAAGCTTGGACAGATTTGGCGAGCGAGTCCCTCCTTGTTTGTTCAGGTAGAACATGGCTGTAGTGCTGTCCGTCCAGATTTGCACTGACAGGTTTAAAAGGTAGGGTTCGAAAGCTTGAAGCGCTCCAAATACTGCCAGAAGCTCTAGCAGGTTGATGTGATTCTTGGCGGCCACTGCGTGAGACCAGAGACCCCGAGCTGTGTGGTGGAGATGGTGAGCTCCCCACCCCGTCAGGGATGCATTGGTTGCGACTACCGCCTGTATCTCGGGATCGTAAAAGGGTTTCCCCTTGGACAGATTCTCTTGTCCACCAGTGAAGGCTTTGTACGAGTGTTGGCGAAACGACCACTAGATCGTCCCACTGACCGCTTGCCTGATACCACTGTTTCGCCAACCATTCTTTCATGGGACGCATGCGCAGGCGCATGTGGGGGACCAGGTAAATACATGACGCCATCATGCCCAGCAAGCGCATAGCTTTGCGTACCGTTATCTGGCGACCGGACTGGTATTGCAGAATTTGCAGCAGTATATTCCGAATTCTTTCCTCTGAAGGAAAGGTCAACCCCTCTTGAGTGTCTAGGATAGCCCCTATGAATTGTTTGGATGTGGTTGGCACTAGACTTTACTTTTTCTCATTTATTGAGAAGCCTAATTCGACGAGGAGGTCGATAGTCCTTTGAAGGTTTGTTCTGCAAATTACTGGGGTTTCCCCCGGAATGAGCCAGGCGTCCAGGTAAGGGTACACCGGGATTGCTTCCCTGCGTAGGTGTGCTGCCGCCACCGCCAGTACCTTGGTGAATACCCTTGGGGCTGAAGCTATCCCGAAGGGCAGTACCTTGAACTGGTAGTGCCGACTGTCCACCTTGAAGCACAAATATCTTCTGTGCGCTGGGAACATGGAAATATGAAAACAGGCATCTTTCATGTCCAATGTTGCCATGTAATCCCCCTTTTTTTAGGAGGGAGATTACCTCTTGGAGCGTTGTCATGCGAAACATTTGGGGCTTGACATACTTGTTGGCAGACCGCAAGTCCAATACTGGGCGCATTGTCAAATCGTTTTTTGGCACAAGGAAGTAAGTTGAATAAATACCCTTGTTTACCTGTTCGATCGCGTCCTTTGCAAGCAGATTGACAATCTCTTCTAGGAGGATCCTCTGGTGTTCCAAAGAATGTATTTTTTGTCGTGGAGGATGGTCTTGGGGACGCTCTGTTGAAAGCACCCATCTGTCTGATGTGATCCCTTCCCAAGCTTGGGTGAAGTTTGAAATGCGTCCCCCTACTGGGGTTGCGTGAGAAGGGACCCTGAACGGAGCGTCACTGTTTCGGTGGAGGCGTGCCGCCTCCCTTATTGGGGCTGCCTCTACCTCTACCACGTCCTCTTATTACCCCTGCCGTAACCCTGGGTAGACTGCTGGTTATTGTTCCACTGTGTACCCTGCCCCTGGGAATAGTTAGAACCCCTCTGGGAATTTTGGCCGCGTGGGCGACGAAAATTGCCATTCCCTCTCTGATTCGGGGGTTTAGTGGTTAGCTGGCCTAGGGATTTGAGTGTTTCATACTCGTCCTTCGCATTCTTTAGTGCGTCCTCGACCGCATTACCAAACAGATCCGGCTCCACCAGTTTGTCCAATAATGACGCTTGAGTTTCAGAATTGAAACCAGACTGGCGTAGCCAAGCGTGTCTCTTAATAACAGTTCCTTCTGCTATTAATCTGCCGGCGTTATCCGCGGCATCAATGGTTGCCTTTAAAATGCAACCGGACACGGCTCTTCCCTCCGCTGAAACTCGTGCCAATTGGCTCTTTAAGGGTTCTGGTGCGGAGTCTATGAGTGCCGCGACCTCTTCCCACTGATGGCAGTTGTAGCTGGCCAACAGGGTGGTGGAGTTGGCAATCCTTGCCTGGTAGGCAGAAGTGGAGGCCACTTTCCTGCCTAACCCGTACAGTTTTTTGCTCTCCTTGTCGGGAGGAGCCTCGGACGATAAGGGTGTTCCAGCCCTCTTACAGGTGTTAGTAACAACCAGGGAGTCCGGCTTCAGATGCCCCCTTATATATAGTGGGTCTGATTGGGCCGCCTTGAAAAGTTTTTCAATCCTAGGGTTCACTGCTCTGGTGAGGTTAGGATTGAGGAGTGACGGGTCTATTCTTCTTTGAATAGACTTTAGGATAGGGATGGCCTGAGCAACAGGTCTCCTTTCCCCCACTAACTCTTCTGCAAAGTCTCTTTCCTCCTGGGCACCCTGGGTGCCAATGTGGGAATGTTCGGCTGCTCGAGACAGCACTTCATTCAGGAGCGGCTGGTTGTCGACAGGGGAGTCGGTAACCGGGGACTCTTTCTACTGGGGATTCTACCCTGTATGGGTCTTCCTCTTCCTGATCCTCATCATCCCCATAGTAGCCTGTCCCAGTTTGTTCCTCCACCATGCCCAACTCTGGATCCTAGACAAAGGATGTCTCTCCCTGGTAATGAGAGTAGGGCTGGACGTAGAAGGGGTCAGAAGACCCTGTTGGTGTCTCAAAGTGGGACCTTGTACTTGGAGGTTTAGGATCCTTAGAGCCAGAGGGTACGGACCCGTCGGGAGTATAAGCAAGAAAGTGCTCTGGGTTTTTTGCATAAAAATCTGCCAAAGATGACATTCTTGACATTACCCTATCTATGTCAACAGTGATCCATTCTTTGGAACTGGGAATGACCCTTTCTGGGAGTTTTCCAATTTTATCCTGACTAGACTTGGTAGCCTGTGCAGGGGTTTTGGTATTATCAGAAGGCCTGGACTTGTCTTTCTGTTTTTGAGGAGTGGAGTGTTCTACGGGCTTGGAAGTGGTTAGAGACTGCTTCCTTTGCCGTTTCCCTCCCTCCCTGTGACTGGAGGAGTGTTTCCAGTGGGTTTTAGGGCCCTCTGAGCTTTTTGACGCCTGGCGCAGAGGTTCGGGGTTCTTGACCCTATCCTTTAAGCGTGGAGGTAGGGGTTCGGGATCTGTGGTAATTCGGTCTGCGGGCGCCGAATCTTGGAGTGCGGCCTGATGGTGGAATTCGGCTTCGTCTCCCGACGATCGAGCTTCCGTGACCTTAGGGAGCGAGGCACTCTTGGCAATGGTGGATGTTTGCCCGACGTCGTGCAGCGATCTAGATCGAGAGCGCCCAGAGGACGCTGATTCGGACCGTTCTCTACGTGCCTCTTTCCGCGAACTCGACATGCGCGTCGAGTCTCGGTTGGACTTTGTGCTTTGTGAAAGTATCATGGGAAGCGCTCGTGTCGCCGGGGGTGTTCCCCATAGCCGGCCTGCCGGTCGACCTTCCGAGGTTGGGGACTTGCGCTCGGCTGTCTTTCGACGACAAAGCCCTCGCCGTCCGAAAGTACGGCGTCGCTGCCATTGCTGAAGGCGCCCTCCGCTGCCATGGCCTCTTGACGCCTGGCGTGGTGGGCCCAACGCTTGATTGAACGGTCCTTAAGTGTTTTAGGCTTAAACCTACTACAGGCTCTGCAATTTGCCTCAGGATGTTCCCTCGGCAAGCAGAGGTTGCACGTGGCGTGCCTGTCGACCCAAGGGTATGTGCGATTGCACTTGGGGCAGAATTGGAAAGGGGTACCTCCATACGCACCTTGTGGCAGCGGGCTGGTAAATGTAGGAATATATAAGTGTATCTATATATTACAAGAGTGTAGAGTACGACCACGCCCCACTCTCCCTACTTGCGGGGCCGAGGCCAGCTGCCCAGGCCCAGGCCGAGACGGAAGCCTCGAGGCCCAAATCAGTCGTGCAGTCGACGGTCGAAATCCTCTCCAATCCGGCGTCTAGTGTCTAAATTCGGTATCTTGACGTTGGGGTGGAGAAAAGGGGTAAAATTATCAATATTTTTCAAATTTATGGCTTAGCCAGGGAACTTCGCAAAATGCTTCCGACCAGTATGGCGGAAAAAAACAATCTGAGGGTCCTAGACGCGTGAGGGATCATGGGTACAGGGGACGTCACACTAGGGATAGTATTAATGGCACGCACTGTGTCGACGCCCATTTTCGAGTTTCGAAAAACAAACTAATACTCCGCAGCTTCCACTAGATGTCGGCCTATGCACAGCATGTGATCTAAGCAGATTCCACAAGCCTCAGAAATATATATATATTCCGCGATAACCTGTCTTTCGGCAAGCAGGTTATCATACCATCAGCAAATCAATACCTTGACACTCCTACCAAACACCACGAACCATACACCTTTCCACAACCTTCACTTTCACTGATGACTTAACAGTACATGCCTTAAGTCTTCTCATTCTTTAACTAGTCCAGGACCTCAGCATGCAATGAAATATGAAATATTAAGAAAAGAAACTGAAAATTACAGCAATATGTGATTAGAAAACAAAGTGTTTAGCATACCTCACTCCTATAGGACAGAACCACTTTCATATATTGCTGGATGTGCTTTCCCAATTCCTCAAAAGCTTTTGGCCGTTCTTCAAATTCCTGGAACCGAGTCTTAATAGGTTGGCCCATATTCTGAAAAGCATACAATTGAACAAGTCATATATTCAAGAAACTTAGCACTGAGAAAAGTTCACCTTAAAGTTTACTCCCTCATTTAAGCTAAAGCCCCCAACATGAGGTAAAATATGAACAAATTTGTAGTATCCATTTTAAACATTTTCATTAATCTCAGTCTGCAAGTTTACAACACTTCAAGCATTTTTTTCTTCTGATTAATCACGCACAGCAGGAAATGTTCTATTACAAGAAAAAAAGCTACTCATCAGTAATAAGAGCACTTATTCCCCATAGAGAATTGCTGCCCATATTTCAGTGGGCCCCAAGTACTGTGACAGATGAAGTACCTTTACACTAGCGGTTTGCAACATTTGGTTCGCCAGATGTTTGGGACTACAACTCTCACGGGCCCAAACAAGCCTCGTCAATGGTGAGAGAGCATGAGTTTGTAGACCAAATAACCAGGATGGCCAAAGGTTGCAGACCATTGCTTTAAACCTTTTCACGGTGTGAAATTGTCAGTTTAGAACAAACTTCTAATGTTCTATGAAGTTTTTCCTCTTAGGGATAATTCTCATAAGTGTGCCAATTACCTTCACCTTAGAGACCCCAGCAACTTTGCTGGATTTTGAGGACTTGATCTTTTTTACCTGAAAGAGCATGAGCCTTTTTTCCCCACTCGTGTATTTTGATGTGCGTTTTACACTTGTGTTGATTATGGAGTTTTAGATGTGATGGAGGGGTTATAGTATCCCCGTCTCTAAATACTCATGTATCAGTTAAATGCTTCCCTTTCCTATTGAAAAGGCTGGTGGCAGTGGTTTTACAACAAACTACCATTATTTTTGCCGACTGCGTACACTGGTAGCTAAAAATCACGGGAACCATGTTTTTCAAGATGGCGCCTGAAGCCCCTTTGTTTAAACAGGTCCCGGTCTTTTTTTAAAAATTTTTTTTAAAAGGTCCTACTAGTGTGTGTCTGTGCGCCAAACCAGGTTTGGTCCCTTTGTTCGTATGCCTTTGGCAGGCTTCAGGACTGAAGACCGCCTCTGGCGTCTGAGTGTTTGGGGAAGGCAGGAAGTGAGGGAGGTGCCCTAAACTCCCTGTGCTTAGTCTCCTAAGAGACCCAAATGCACTCTGGCGTAATTGGCTGTCTGGCTGACCGGCAAGGACAGCCACCCTGCTGGGTGAGTGACAGCTAGGCTGTAATGAAAGGGAGAGAACGGTTTAAAAGGAGAGTCTCGGACTGGAAAGCAGAATCGACCACTGGAACGAAAGAACCAAAGAGCTCGAAGAGGACGGCTGCTGCAACTCCTGGACTGTTGGTTTGCCCAGTGAAGTCCTGCTGCAGGTCCAAATTGCCAAGTTCATCTCAACAGAGAAGCCCCAGAAGCCCCCTCAAGGACAACTTCTTCCTTTGAGTTGGTGGGACCAATCAACTCGTAAACCACCTGGATACCATTCTCAAGGCTGGTTAGGATTAATCCATGAGAGGGACACCAGCTTATGTGCTTGAAGCTACAGCTACTGGAACTGAAGTGACTATTTTGTATGTTTTCTGACAATCCTGTGCAGTGCAGGAGTCCCCCGATGTCCTCCCTCTTGTCTGCCAGGAACCAACCGCTTCAACTGCATTTGTTTCTTCATACTAAGTTACTGTGCCAACCCGATTGAGAGAACGCCACTCTCGCGGTGAAAGTTTGTGAAACTTTCCCAACTTGCAGGCCTAATCTTGTGACCCAACATATGATTCTTTTTCGCCTTAACTACTTCTGAGAACTTTTGCAAAGACTTTACCGTTTGATACCAGAACTGCTCTTTCCTATCCAGAACACTAGCCCATTGACTTTGGCCTGGCCTATTGACTTGAATTTAACTCTTCTGGTGAACTGAAACTATTTGCAATGTCTAACAAGTACCTTATCCCTTGTGTTCACTTCTAAGTAACTGAACTGCCATTTTGCTCCTATTTCAGGGGAGCTCAAACTGTCTCAAAATCAGAGTTTTGTATTGAACTGTATTGGTATATAATATTAAGTTGCCTCCTTCCAGTGAAATGTTTTCTAAATGATTGTGTAATAAATGAATAAGTGTTTTACCAAGAAACCTTGAGTATAAGTGTCTACTTGAACCACTGTGATTGAAAGACATCTATAACCTATTGTACTGCTCACATTCACTCTTGAGATAAGCCTTGCTGCTCAGCTCGTTACCGAAAACTGTGTGGTACAGACATATACCAAAGGTTGGTTTGGTTTACACCTGTAGTCCTAATTGTATGTGCTGGTTCCAGAGGGCACTGAATTTAATTCTGCCTAACATTTCCACACAGCACTAAACATGCAGAGATAAACCTGCATTTGCAGTGATTTGGGTGTGGAAAGTGGATTGGAAAGACAGGAGGAGAGGGAAGCAGGATGAGTCAAGAAGGCTCATCCAGGGAGACTGGCAGGGTAAGCAAGAAGGGTGTGAAATTATGAGATATGAGAATCAACTAAAATGCAAAAGGGTCAGACTTCCAGGAGGAGACCACTAAGGGAGAAACACAGATGGTCTGGACAATCAACGCGGCTCGGAGCTTGCAGTCTTTTGGGAACCAGGGTGCTGAGAGAGTAAGTGCCTGCAAGACTCAAATATTGAGTTCATAACTGGGGCGCCACAAATAAGTCCAAGTTATAAGCACACTATTTGCAGTGAGGGGGAGCCAGGCGGAGGTACCCCGAGAGAATAACCGTTGAAAAAGACCAGTGTCGCAGGAACAAAAAAGTGCTGGAGGGCAGAAGGGTTGGTGGTGCTTGGCAAAGTGGTCTCCTGGAGAGCCGACAAAGGTTGGCTACCTATCAATCTTGGAGCTTGGAGAAGAGGTGGCAAGAGAGCAAAACAAGAGGGGAACAGACTGGTTCTTCCTGAAAATTGCGACCATTGGGTTCTTAGTGCCCACTGGAGGCATCTCATTTTCAGGTGAGCCTCTGGCAACCGGCACTAGGAAGATTCAGGATGCCATGAGGCCTAGCAAGCTCAAAAAAGTCGAAGGCTGGAAGACATTGGGCATTTTGGAAACTTGGTGACCACCTGCAGAATATCTTGAGCCCTCACCTCTGGCGGCGAGGCTTTCCCCAGGGAAGTGTCCAGGACCGCTCCAATGAACTGGAGTCTCTGAAGTTATCTGTGACTACTTTAAATTGAGGGAGAAGCCCAGTTTGTGAAGGAAGGGAATAGTTTCTTACCTGTAACTCCATTTCTCCAGCATTGGTATCTTTCATGGATTCACATGCTTAGAATATTCCCCGTCGTCAGGCTGGGAATCCCCGGTACATTATATAGACCCTTTCCCGTAGGAAAACTTTTTCGACGCTTATGCGTCCTATCCACCTCGTTTTGTATCATGCGTGCCCGCGCCGTCAGGACGCCATGATATAAATACAGGACCCGCCCCCGCGCTCCCTCAGATTTCGGCCCCCAAAGTAGTGGGGGAACCAGTTTGCATGGCCAGGGGAGGCAGGCGGGCGCATGTGAATCCATGAAAGATACCAATGCTGGAGAAATGGAGTTACAGGTCAGAAACTATTCCCTTCTCCAGCATTGGATCTTTCATGGATTCACATGCTTAGAATAGATTACATAGCAGTACCATCCCGAAAAGAGGAGGCGTGCATGCAAACTCACATACTTTCCTCACAATGCCCGTTCCCTATGGTCGTGTACCCATCAGCAATTGTTAACATAGAAAACGAACAATATTCAGTCATAATTGCAACAAGATCTAACCCCTCAACCGGGGCTTACCTTATTGGAATAGGTGTCGAAGCACCGCCTGTCCCATCCGAGTATCTTCGGCATGTTGTTGTGACAGGCAGTAATGGCGGGTAAAAGTGTGTGTAGCCGCCCAGGTAGCCGCCATGCAGATGTCCCCCAGAGGGACTCCAGACCACAGCTAGGTCGACGATGCCGCCGCTCTAGTTGAATGAGCTCTTGGGCGTCGCAGAAGAGGCTTCCCAGCCTTGGAATGGCAGTACGAAATGGTAGACGATACCCATCTTGACAGTCCTTGCTTTGAAATGGCTTTGCCTTTAGCACCCAAACCATAGGCCACGAACAATTGCCTCGTTTCCCTGAAAGGTTGCGTGCGATGAAGATAAAACTTGAGAGCCCTTTTCACGTCTAATGTGTGTAACGTGCGCTCCGCTCCCGAGCATGGCTCTGGAAAAAACGTAGGTAAGACAATAGAGGAATTTTTATGGAACACTGAAGGAGCTTTCGGTATGAACTGTGGGTTAGTGGCAAGGACCACCTTGTTCTTGAAAAATCTTAAGTATGGTGGGTCTACCATTAGAGCTTGGATTTCCGAAATACGTCGGGCTGAAGTGATGGCCACCAGGAAGGCCAATTTCCACGACAAAAACTTTAGAGACGATGACGACATTGGTTCAAAAGGAGGTTTCATAAGAGACGCTAACACCAGATTGAGGCTCCACACCGGAGGAAATCTCTTCTCGGGAGGGAAACTCCTGAACCAACCTTTAAGGAAGTGCTTAATCAGGTGGTCGCTGAATAATGGTACGGAATGCCGTTGACGCGTAAACCTGGAGATGGCGGCCAGGTGTACTTTTATCGACGACACCGATAAGCCCTTTTGAGCTAAGAACAGCAAGTATGGAAGGAGCTGTTCCGGCGTAATCGACTGCGGAACCAAGCCTGGTTGATCCACACACCACTGACAGAAACTCCTCCATTTGTACGAGTATGAAGTGTTTGTGGAAGGTGCTCTTGCCGCTTACAGAATACGACGACTCCTCCGGAATCGTTAGCTGACCAAATTCGGCGAAGTCAGGAGCCAGGCCGTCAACTTGAGGCTGTCTGGGTCGTGATGCCAAACGGTACCCTCCTGTCGAGACAGAAGGTTGGGGATCTTCCTGAACCTCATTGGCTCCGCCGCCGCTATGTGCAGCAGGTCTGAAAACCACACCTGTCTGGCCCAATACGGGGCCACCAGAATCACCCGACATGGGTACTTGAGGATCCATTGCAACGTCCTCCGGATAAGAGGAAATGGAGGGAATGGAGGTAATGCGTACAGGAATTTGTTCGTCCATGGGAAGGAGAACGCATCCCCCAGTGAGCCCTGCTGAGGCCATCTGCTTGCATACTGCGGGCATTTCCTGTTGTCCTTCGTCGCGAACAGATCGATGGAAGGATGTCCCCACTTCTTGAATACATGTTGTAGTTGCTGGTCGTTCAGCACCCATTCGTGAACTTCGTTCATTTCCCTGCTGAGGGCATCTGCCTCCACATTTCTCACACCTGGCAGGTGGAACGCCAAGATTAGCATGTTGTGTTGCAGGGCCCAATGCCAGATTTTCTGTGCCTCCATCGACAGGGACCTGGAACGTTTCCTGAGGTAAAACATTGTAGTCGTGTTGTCCGTCATGACACGCACCACAGAGTCTCTCAGTTGTGGGAGAAAAGATTTTAGAGCCCACCGCACTGCCCTCAGTTCTAGCAGGTTGATATGCAAGGAGGACTCTTGTAACGACCACCGGCCTTGTACCTGTAACGTAGCCAGATGAGCTCCCCATCCGCTCAGCGATGCATCCGTCACCACCGTCTTCTGGAACTCCGGTTCCACCAGAGGCATTACTTTCGTTAAATGAGTAGAAACTCTCCACCAACAGAGTGCTTGTACCAGTTGTTCGTCGATGACCAGTCTGTCGGACCAGCGACCTTGGCTCTGCGCCCAACGGTCCGCTAGAAATTCCTGGCAAGGCCTCATAAACAGACGGCAGTTTATCAACGGAATGCAGGATGACACGGTCCCTAGCAGGGACATGTATTTGCGCACCAACAACCTGGTACCGCATCTCCATTCCGACGCCTTGCTTTGTAGCTTCTGTATTCTTTCGCTGGATGGTCTTACAAGGCTTGTGTGTGTATGAAACTCCGCTCCTAGAAAGACCAAGGTCCTCGAAGGCTCTACTGAGGACTTGCTGAAGTTTATCGCGAAGCCCAGTTCCTGTAAGAGGGACATCGTGGCCCCCAGACTGTTTCGTGTTTGTTCCATGGACGAACCTCTGACCAGCCAGTCTAGATAGGGATAGACATGGTGACCGTCCTTCCTTAAATGGGCTGCTATAGGGGCCAAACACTTGGTGAACGTCCTGGGGGAGGACTTGAGACCGAACGGGAGGACCTTGAACTGAAAATGCTTTCGCCCGACGACGAACCTTAAATATCTCCTGTGTCGTGGACGTATTGGGATATGAAAATATGCATCTTGAAGGTCTAGCGACGACAGATAATCCATGGGTTGCACTGACCTGATAACCTCCTGGAGCTTTGGCATTTTGAATTTTGAGCTCTTTAGCCATTTGTTGAGTACCCTCAGGTCGAGAATGGGCCTCCATTTTCCATTTGGCTTCTTGACAACGAAGAACCGGGAATAAACCCCTTTTCCTTCCTGTGCCACAGGAACCCATTCTACCGCTCAGTCCTCCATCCTTCTTCGGTACTAGGAAGTAGGGGGAATACCAACCCTTGTTCCTCTCCCCTGCACGTACCGGTTCTATGGCACCTTTCTCTAGCAGGTCTAGAATCTCCTGCAGAAGGAGCGGATCTGGAAACTTCAAAGAGTTGTGCCCTGGTGGATGACTGAGGGGTGTGTAGAAAAGGTAGGCAGTAACCTTGGGCAACTGTCTCCAATGTCCAAGCATCTGACGTAATAGCCTGCCATTCCGCCAGATGTTGAGTTAACCTGCCTCCTACTGGTGTCTTGTGAGGAGACACCTCAGAGGGGTTTAGAAGCGGCTGACGCAGATGCCGAGGGTAAAGAGGCAACTGCTGCTGCGACTTTTGTACCTTTAACCCGTCCACCATGGTGAATCGTTTTTGGCCCCTTTGAGCTGGCTGTCATCTGCCTTTTCCGAATTCGGAGTGAACGCGAAAGGACCTACCACCCCTCTAGGAGGTTCCTGAGGGGCGATTAGGAGTCTGACGGATTGCAGCTCCAAGAGATTTCGCTGCTGCCTTAGATGTTTGTAACTTCTCCAGGCTGTCAACAGCCTTCTTACCAAATGAAGAAGTGCCGTCAAAGGGCATATTCAAAAGTCTGGCCTGTACATCTGGAGCAAAACCAGACTTTCACAACCACACAAATCTGCGGATTATAGTACTTGCCGCCATGGCCCTGCTGATACTGTCAGCAGAATCAATGCCAGTTTGAAGGGACTCGCACATTGCATCTTTCCCATCTTTAATAATGTTTAAAAATGCTTCCCTTTCCTCTCCTTCCGGGAGACAGTCAGCTGCAGATGAAGCACACTCCCAAAGTGTATGGCTGAATCTTGCAAGCGTGCAAGTGGCATTAATAAATTTAAGCGCCATGCTACATGCCGAAAAGACGTTTTTTTGACATAGCGTCAAACCTTTTATCATCCCAGTCTTGTGGAATAGTAGAGTATGCAGATCTACTGTTCGATGAAGTTGCTGCTTGTACACCCAAACTCTCTGGAGTTGGACGTTGGCTCAAATATTCAGGGTCTGAAGCAGATACCCTGTATTTGGCAAATAGTTTCTTGTTAACTGCCGGGATAACTTCAGGAGTTTCCCAATTAGCAGAGATTTTTCTTTGCAGTGCAGTATGAAAAGGAACAGGATCTTCCTGTGGACCTTTAACTAAAATGTCAGTAAGGTCATCCTGCTGAAAAGAAGGTGAAGGTGTAGACCACCCCATGAACTCCATTCTGGCCATCCGAACCCTATAAGGCGTCTCAGCATGCTCCCCGGGGTCTGGTTTAGCAAATTCTACTTCTGGAGAAGCATCTAAACCACTTGCCTCATGTAAAGAGTCTTGAAGATCCTTTAACCTGTTCTCTTCAGAAATAAATTCCTCTGGTATGGGTGTTTTGGTCCTTTGAAACCCAAAGTGTCTCTCATGGTCGGAATCCCCCCCTTCCTCATATATGGAGGACAAAGCTTTAAAATAGTGAGACCTAGGGTATGGTTTAAAACCCATTTCTAGAGCAGAAGGGGCCAGATTTGTTGTCACTGGTTGAGAAAAAGTTGACGACGTGGAAGTCAATGGCTTTGGCAAACCTGAAAAGGGCATTGAAAAAGTGAGACCTCGAAGTATTCGAGAGCATCGGAATCCTACTAGGAGTCAAAGTCGTCGACGGCATCCTGGAGGTCATGGTGGAAGTCCTCGGCACCTCTACTGACTGAGATGTAGTGACAGTAGTAGGTCTGTCTTTTATCGTAGTCGACAGTGGCGTCGAAGACGGTGTCGATGCAACCGATTTATGCGTCGACGGACCCTTCGATAAAGGTGTCGATGGCGCAGTCTTACTGCCTTTACTCGAGGGTTCATGACGCTCTCGGGCAGTTTTTCGCTGGGTGCAACAACTCGTGGCGTTTTGATTTTTCGGGTCTTTCACCCAGGGTATCGCCTTTAGCTGTATCCGAGGGGGTCGGGGCTGCTTTCTTAAAGACGCTAAGCATTTTCTTAAGGAATTCCACCCACTTAGCTGGAGAGCTGCGTTTCGTGGGGCAGGTGACCCTTTCCGGGGAAATAAAAGAGAGGGAGATCTACAACGCCTCTTTTTCAAGTGTTTCGATCTCGAAGACTGATGGGAACCGCTTCGAGACCTTGAACGGGAATGTTTCCTGTGACGGCGAGGAGACGAATGTCTCGACTCTGCCGAGGAAACTTTCAGTAGACATTTTAAGAGCCTTACCTCTTTCTAGCTTCCCCTTACGCTCCTTCAAGGCTTTCGCCGTCATGGACATACAGTCCCCGCATTCCGAACAGTGATGCTCTGATCCCAGGCAACACAAACAGATCCTGTCAGGATCCGTCAATGACATTTTCTTCCCACAATCGCGACACTTTTTGAAGCCGGACCGTGGGGTCGACGGTTCGGATGAGGAAGCCATCGAATAAAGGTGATATCTTCGAGGAATAAGCAGAATCTACTTGAAGAACTGAGCAACACGATTCCGAGGCCCACGAAGTGCGGAAAAACGCAACTGGGCAAAAGTCGCTGCGTGAGTATTTATACACAGAATGACTTTGGCGCAGAGACGGTGGCTGTCGAGGGACACCAGCTCGAGGGACGTAGACGTGCAGCGCCCTCTACTGAAAACACTTTCCGAGGCCAGCAAGCTGGGATGTCATCTATCAAGATAAGGAATGCGTCGGAGGACACAATCCCTTCAAGATACTTCTTTGTAGGTAGGTAGAAAGTCTTTGCACAGTGTTTTAGAAGTCTTTGAAGAAAAGAAGAATCAAATGTAGGGCCACAAGCTGATTAGATTTGTGAGCAGTAGAAGATGCAAGCAACTCTACAGTATGAGGTAAGTTCTCTCAGACTTTACAGCATGTTTAGAATGAAGAAAAGGCGTCTCCTCAGACGTCTTGAGACACTCTGGCTCAAATCTCCTTCACTTTCCAACCAAACCTCTTATTTCTCGTACCACTCTCTTTATGACTTTGGTCTTGCCTCGGCTAAACGATCATACTACTCTAACCTTCTCTCCCAAGCCCCTCACCCTCGCCGCATCTTCCAAACTCACGCCTTCTCCCTCCTCCTATCCCGGATCCCTCTTCCTCCTCTACCCTTTCTCCTTCTGACATTGCTAACTACTTCTCCTCAAAGATTCTTGCACCTTGGCAAAATAATCAGCTGTACCCCCCCCCACTCCTCTTCTCTTCTTCAACCATCTACCTGTATGTCCGTCTTCTCACCCGTTTCCCCCTCTGAAGTCTGTACCCTCCGTTCCAAAGCCCACCCTACATCCACCCCTACTGACCCTCCCCCCATCTTTTCTTATCCCCAAGATCTACCCTCTTCTCATCCCCTACCTTACTTCCTTCTTAAACACCTGCCTTTCATCGGCTACCTTCTCCTCTGCTTTCAAACACGCCACTATCATCCCTATTTTGAAGAAACCTTCGGCCGATCCCCTTCTCACCTCTAACTTCCGCCCTATTTCTCTTCTTCCATTCCTCTCTAAGCTGCTAGAGCGCATTGCCTCTTCGCAGCTCGCAACCTTTGTCACCAATCTCTCCCTCCTACCCCCTCCCAATCTGGCTTCCGTCCTAAACACTCTCCTGAAACTGCTCTTACCTATATCATTAACTCCCTCCTCTCTGCTCGACGCTCTTAGCAATCCTCATTCTTCTTGACCGCTCTGCTGCGTTCAACACTGTCGATAACCCCCTCCTCCTTTGGAAGCACAGACTCTGTCCTTAACTGGCTATCCTCGTACCTCTCCTCCCGCTCTTTCACCGTTTCCTGGGGTGGCCAGTCCTCTCCATCCCAACCTCTTGAGTACGGCGTACCTCAGGGTTCACTGCTTGGTCCTTTCCTTTTTTTCACTCTACACCTCCCGCCTTGCCCCAGTTATCTCCTCGTTTGGCATTTCCCACCATTTCTATGCTGACGACACTCAACTCTTTCTTTCTCTTCCTTCTCATCCAACCTCCACCTGAAACTCTCTTCCTGCCTCACTGCCATAACGAACTGGATGTCTTCCCACTTTCTCTCCCTCAACACTGACAAGACTGAAGTGGTCTTTTCCCCCTCCAACTCCTCTCCTCCCCCCTTCATTCACTTCCCTCCCACTAATCTCCCTATCTCTCTCCACGCTCGTAACTTAGGCGTCCACTTGAACTCCTCACTCTCTTTCTCCCACCATATATCTCACTTCTCGTGCCTTTCACTACCACCTCTTCAATATTTGCAAAATCCGCCCTTCTCTCACCTTGCATGCTACTAAACTTCTAATCTCCTCTTATATTCTCTCGCCTCTTCTACTGCTCCTCCTTACTCTTTGGCCTACCTACTTCTCACCTCATCTCGATCCCCTCAAGTCTATCTACCACTCTGCTATCTGTACCCCTGTCTCCTTACCTCCCGCGACTATCTCAGCATCCCTCTCCTCCCTTGGATGGCTTCCATTTCACTAAACTTAAATTTCACTTTCTCTGCCTGGTCTTCAAATCTCTCCATGGACTCGCTCCCCCCATCCTACCTCTCCTCCCTCCTCTCCTTCTACACTCCCTCCCGCTCCCTTCGTTCAGCGGATCAATTCCTTCTGACTGTGCCTCCGTCCCCTTGTGCCCCCTCCCGTTTCCACTCCTTCCAGCTCCTCTGCACTGGAACTCCCTACCTCTCTCCATTCGTTCTATTCCTTCTTTCTCCTCATTTCGCACCTCCCTTAAATATCTCCTTCTCCAACCCCAGCCTTGAAACTCCCTCCCCTTACTCCCCCCCTCCTTTCTTTCTCCTTCCGTCGAGTCCCTCCCTCCACTCCTACTACCCCACTCTCACCCTTTCCCCTCTCCTCTCCCTCACATTCCCACTGCTTTTCTCTTCCTATTCCCTCCAGTTTAATTGCTCTTCTTACTGGTTTATTGAATCATACTTTAATTTGCTTCTACTGTTATATTTTTTATGTTTTTTGTATCAAGTTGTTGATTTGTGCAGCGCTTTGGCGTGAAGCGCTATATAAGGAACAAGTTACCTACCTGTAACTGTTCTCCAGCATGGGTCTGGCATGGATTCACATGCTCATGAATATTCCCCGTCGTCGGGCTGGGAATCCTCGGTAAAGAAAAAGAATCAGTATCAGTTTTGTTTCTGATCTGTCTTTCTCAGTAGTAACCAATCACTGGTCTCTGGGTCATACTGCCCCCAGCCAATGACTGCCCTCTCCATAAGCCCCGCCTCTGGCAGCCATCTTCAGATTTGGTAGCACGCAAAGTGGCAGTATGACCAAGTGAAGAGCCGCAGAGGGGTAGGAGGGAGGGTTCGCATGTGAATCCATGCCAGACCCATGCTGGAGAACAGTTACAGGTAAGTAACTTGTTCCTTCTCCAGCATGGGGTCTGGCATGGATTCACATGCTCATGAATATAAGAATACATAGCAGTACACACAGGCACAACCACGGGAGGTGGCAAGGCTCAACATTAAGCATTCCATAAAACTCAACATTAAGTATCTCTTACCTCCTCACCAGGCTCACCTTAGGCGAACAGGTTGCGCAGCACTGCCTGGCCGACTCTGGACTCCTCCCTGGAATCCCGGTCGACGCAGTAGAATCTCGTGAAGGTGTGCGTCGACCTCCACGTAGCAGCCCTGCAGATGTCCAGCAGGGGCACACCAGACAAGAACGCTGTGGTAGCCGCGATCGCTCCGGTCGAATGGGCTCTCAGACGGCCGGGCAACGGTCGGTTTGCCAACCGATGAGTGCATGATGCAGCCGGAGAGCCATCTGGAAATGGAAGCCTTCGAGAGCCTTCCCTTGGTTCACAGGTCCAAAGTTCACAAACAGCTGTGATGTCTTCCGAAGACTTCGTTCGGTCCACGTAGAACTTCAGTACTCTAGCTACATCCAGCAAGTGCAAAGTCCTCTCGGCCGGCGACGGGGAAAAAAGACTGGTAACACCAAAGGCTCGTTGAGGTGGAAGTACGACGGCACCTCGGCATGAAGGAGGGATGCGTCCTCTACACTACCCTTATCTCGTGGAAAGTGAAGTATGGAGGCTTGCAGGATAGGGCCTGGATCTCTCCCACGCGTTGTGCAGAGGTGATGGCCACCAGGAACGCTGTCTTCCACGACATGAACTTCAACGGAGCCGAATGCAAGGGCTTGAATGGCAGGCCCATGAGCCCGGTCAGCACCACGTTGAGTTCCCACTCCGGGGCTGGAGCCTTCACCGGCGGGAACGATCGAAACAGTCTTCATAAACTCCTTCACCAGGCGACGAGACCACAGGGATGACCGTCCTGCAGTTCTGGTGTATTGGGAAATCGCTGCCAGATGTATCTTGATGGAAGCATGAGCTAGTCCAGCTTTGGCCAGCGACTAAGTATGGTAGCACTTGAGGGGCTGTAATCCGTAGAGGGTTAATCTTCTGTGCACGGCACCAGACAGAGAACCTCTTCCACTTGTGTCCGTAGCACTTGAGAGTTGAGGACGCCCTGGCCTTTGCAAGAACCTCTCTGCAGTCAGCTGGGATATCGTACCCTCCAAACTCCAGTGCTGCAGGAGCCAGGCCTGCAAGTTCTGCGACTCCGGGTCGTGATGAAGAATGGCATCTCCTTCACTGGAGAGAAGATCTGCGTCTGTCGACAGTTTGACTGGTGGGGACGCTGACAAGGTCAGAACGTCCGGGAACCATATCTGTCTAGGCAACCTCGGTGCGACAAGGATCATCCTGCACCGGGACCTCTTGAGTTGCTTGAGGAGCCTGAGCAGCAACGGCAACAGAGGGAACGCATACAGGAACAGGCCGTCCCAGGGGAACGAGAAAACATCACCCATGCTCCTCGGCTGGGGGAACCTGCTGGCGAACCTTTCCTTGTCCTGGGCCATGTCCGGTGAGGTAGGCCGCAGATTTTCCGGAAACCTCCAAGAAGTATAAACTCAACGAAAACTTCACCCTTGAGGGGCATAGAAGAATTCCGAAACGGGTCACTTATCGGAAGTAGAAACGGTGGAGCTTGAGGCTCGATTAAACCGAAAAAATCCTGAAAGTGTGAAAATGCAGTGAAAAACTCTAGAGCTAAACACGAGGACTCCCAACACTTGAGCGTGCGGTAAAAATCTGAGGATGGCTGCCAGAAGCGGGGCTTAGGGAGAGGGCAGTCATTGGCTGGGAGCAGTATGACCCATAGATCAGTGATTGGTTACTACTAAGAAAGACAGATAAGAAACGAAACTGATACTGATTTTTTCTTTTGAGGATTCCCACCCTGACGGGGAATATTCACGAGCATGTGAATCCATGCCACACCCATGCTGGAGAACAGTTACAGGTAAGTAACTTGTTCCTTTCAGGATAAGGTCACACTCGACAGGAGCTTCCGTCGAGCGATACGGTGGTGGGGAGTTCGTTTACATCTGTCCTGAGGCACAGCTTTCCAAACCCCACCCCACCAGGAGACGGTCACGACAGACGCCTCCCTTGAAGGATGGGGAGCTCTCACCGGAAGTCGCCACTCAAGAGGCCTGTGGCTACCGGAGGAGAAAAGTTGCACCTCAACGTGTTGGAGCTGCGGTCAATGTTTTGGGCCCTCAAGTCTTTCCTTCCGTCACTCAAGGGCAAGGTGGTGCGGGTATTCACGGACAATACCACCACAATGTTTCACATCAGGAAGCAGGGGGGAGGGAGGGGCACCAGATCCCCAGCACTCTCCAGAGAGGCGCAGGACCTATGGCACTGGGCCATAGCTCAGGGGATGTTCCTCATCCCGTTTCATGTGGCAGGATGAATAACACCATCGCTGACTCTCTCAGCAGGGAGCTGCGCTCTTGACATGAGTGGGAACTTCGGTAGGATCAAGTGGACAACCTCTTCCTCAGGTGGGGCAGACCCCAGATCGATCGGTTTGTGATGGCAACAAACTCCAAATGCCAGAGATTCGCCAGCAGGTTCCACCAGCTCGGGAATGATCATTCCCACCGGTGAAGGCGCCTGCCCCGGCGTGGGTACTCAACGTGGTACTGACAAGGCTCAATGGGGCCCCCTTCACGCCTATGCATCAAGCTTCGTAACAAGCTCCTTTCATGGAAAAATGCCTTTCTCAAGGCCATTACCTCTGCCAGGAGGGTAGATGAGAGGATATCATTGGGTACTAAGCGCGTTATAAATAACTTGGTTTCTAAGCGTGGACCCGGGGATCAAACCTGTGGTGCTCCGTGTCTTGTTTCCAAGGCGATCACGTTGCCCCTGAGCTATCCTCCCAAGACCAGATGCAGGCCCTGTCCTGCAAGCGACCTGATCTGACTTTCCACGAGACTAGGGTAGTGCTGTGGATACACCCCTCCTTCATGCCAAAGGTTCAGTCGGAATTCCACCTCATCAAACCTTTTGGTGTTGCCTATGTTTTTTTCTGACTCACTCGTCACTGGCTGAAAGGACTTTGCACTCACAGGATGTGGCTAGAGCACTGAATTTCGACGTGGACCGCACAACGAGTTTCCGGAAGACGTTGCAACTTTTTGTGAACTTTGGCCTTGTGAACCATGGGAAGGCCCTCTCCAGGGCTTTCATTTCCAGGTGGCTCTCTGGCTGTATCGCCCACTGTCACCAGTTGGCAAACTGACTGCTGCCTGGCCGTCCGCGAACCCATTCCGCCAAAGCGATAGCTGCTACAATGGTGTTCCTGTCTGGGGTGCCCCTGCTGGGCATCTGCAGGGCTGCTACGTGGAGGTCGGCGCACACCTTCACGAAGTTCTACTGCATCGACAGGGATTCCAGGGAGAAGTTCAGAGTCAGACAAGCAGTGCTGTGCAACCTGTTCACTTGAAGGTGAGGAAGTAAGAGATGCTTAATGTTGAGCCTTGCCACCTCCCGTGGTTCTACATGTGTGTACAGCTATGTATTCTTAATTCATGAGCATGTGACTCCATGCCAGACCACTTGCTGGAGAAGGAACAAGTTACTTTCCTGTAACCGTTATTTCTCCAGCATGGGTCAGGCATGGATTCACATCCAAACCATCCTGCCTACCCCTCTGCGGCTCTTCTCTTGGTCCTACTGCCACTTTACGTGCTACCAAATTTGAAGAGGACTTTCAGAGGAGGGGCTTAGGTAGAGGGCAGTCATAGGCTGCGGGCGGTATGAGACCACTGATTGGTTGTTGGGAGAAAGACCATTCAGAAGTGAAACTATTATTTTTTTCTTTACCGAGGATTCCCAGCCTGACGGGGAATATTCATGAGCATATGAATCCATGCCAGACCCATGCTGGAGAACAGTTACAGGTAAGTAACTTGTTCCTTGTTCAGCCTCACCTCGGCACACAGAATAAGCAAAATCCAGGCTCTGGTTGCCTCAGAGCCATACACTACGTTTCACAAGGACAAGTTAGTTCTACGGACGCACCCAGCATTCCTATCTAAGGTGCCTTCCGCATTCCATCTGAACTAAGAAATTGTGCTGCCCATGTTTTTTTCTGAGCCCAAAGGTGAGGCGCATAGAGTTCTGCAGTACCTTGATACCAGCCATTCTATGAAGAAAGGGCAACATAAAAAATTACTTGGGAATTTAGACACAGGGGATACCAAGTAACCCCTCCAGCACTCTATAGTTAGACGGGGTGTGCTGGGTCTAGCAAGTACAATGTTAAGTAAAGTCAATTTCACTTACTATTCTGGGAAACAATAGTTTATCCCAGAGAAGGTATTTAAACCTTGGGAAATCTAAAAGATTTCCCTGTGCTACTGCACTGGAGGTGCTGTGTCACACAACATAAAAGATGACTATGGAGTTTGTTAGACTCCATAACCAAAGGAAACGGAGCGGAGGTAAAATTCACATTAAAATACATGAGTGGGGAAAAGGGTCTCACTCTCTCCAGGTTGAAAAAGAATTAAGTTCTCAAAATCCAGCAACGTTGCTAGGGGTCTCTAAGGTGGTGTGAATTGGCACATTCTTGAGAATTCTCTCTAACAACTCCACCCTCCAATCTCAAACCCGCCAGCAGGTTGGGCTCTCAATGTAGTAATTGCTAAGCTCATGGGACCTCCATTCGAGCCGATGCATAAGTCAAGTCTTAAACACCTGACTTACAAGACTGCCTTCTTAGTGGCTATTACTTCCATAAGAGTTTGTGAATTACAAGCATTGTCAGTGCAGGATCCTTTTATTATCATACACAAGGACAATCTGGTTTTACGTACGCATCCTAGGTTCTCCCCTAAGTTCATCTCTAAATTTCATGTAAACCAGTCCGTTGAGCTCCCAGCCTTCTTCCAGAACCCAAAGAGCTCAGCTGAGGTTGAACTCCACACATTTGATGTAAAGAAGACCAGACCGCAAAGAAAAAATACCAACTGTTTGTCTCCGTAGCACCGGGAAGAGAAGGGATCACATTTCCAAGAATGCCATCTCCAGATGGCTAGTTGGGTGCATACAATTGTGCTATTCACCGTCAGACGAGACACTGCCTGTCACGCCAACAGCTCACTCCAGAAGGAGCAGAGAAGCTATGCTGGCTTTCATTGCAAATGTCACCTTGGACCGCATTTGCAAAGCGGCTACATGGAGCTCAGTACACACTTTCACTCAGCACTACTACATTGACAAATATTCCAAGACAGATACACAGGTGGGACAAGCGGTTCCAAGACATCTGTTCGCCCATGAAACTTCTCAAAACCCACCACCTTCTCCTAACACTGCTTGCTAATCTGTGCACAGCATGTGATCTAAGCATATTACACAAGCCTCAGAAGGGATACATTACTCACTGTAATCGTATTTCTGAGGCTTGTATCTGCTTAGATTCCCATGCACCCACCCTTCCTCCCCTCGAAGAGAAGGCGCGTGGATGCCGATGAGCTTGTCTGACACACATGCTTGGATACATCTGTACCCACGCTACACTTCATGCTACCTCATGTCAGAAAAATAACAATGTGAGACCTCGATGTGTGAAGGACCATGGGTACAGTGTAAGTCAAACTAGGGATAGTATTACTGGCACGCCCTGTCAACGTCCCTTTTCGAATTTCGAAAACTGCAATACCCTGCAGCTTCCACTAGATGTCAGTTGTCTTCATTCCTTGGTTACTGTGATTCCTTTGTTTCACCAAGCTCTCGACTGGTAGAGTGGCAATGTAGGCTGGCTTAACTATTAGGAGTTTACGATGGTTTACTGTTACAGTGCACACTTATCACATGAGAGATTACTCACTATATTTTTAATATAAGTTTGATCTATATACTTTATCTTTGTAAGGACGAGAGAAATGACTACACAAACCGCTAAGTAAACCTAAGTGGAATACTGTTTGCAAGTAGCACATTTTTGAAATTTTCGATAGGATTATCTGGAGGAGAGAACAGACCAGTAAACTGCTTTCCCTGTCAAGGGCAGTAAATGTTGTTGGAGATTTTATGTTTATGCCAAATCCCCTCTACCTGTGAGACCCCCAGCACTTTTTGCTGGTCTCTTTGACCTTTTTCGGGTTCTCCTGAATGAGTGGAGCTCCCCCCCCCCCATTCTTTTTCTCTTGATCATGGGAATCCTCTTCATGATAGTTTTACTTAGTTTTATGGAGTCTTGCTTTCTTCCATACTTTTAAAGGCATCTGCTTAACTTTTGCAGCACACAGCACCTTTTGTGCCGTGCTGCTGGGAGCCCTTATGGCTCTCCTTTTTACATATTTATTTTCCTTATAAATCTACTGTTCTCAAGGTTGATGGGATACTTTTTATCCTTAGCTTTTCCTTTGAGATCAGCGCACACCACCCTAATTTGAGTGCTGAGGTGTTACCTTGTATCCCCTTTCTCACTGCTCCTGTAACATTTCTGTTAGTGATGGGTATACCTGAATGGCTGGTGGCAGTGGACTTGTTCTACTGATTTTTGTGCAATTTTCCTACCATGGCTGTGTTCGTTCACAGCCGTGGTAGTGCACAAAAGGGTCACCACTGACACAAAATCGTGGTCCTCTTCTTTTTGCACTATTTCTTATGTGCTTGTGTTTTCTTGGTCCTTCTACCAACCTGGGTGGGAGGTCCTGGTTTGACTTTGGTCTTCGGCTGCAATCCTTTCGGAAGCCCGCCAAGGCTGCATAGTGGCTGTAAAGACAGGAAACGAGGGAAGAGTACAAAACCCTTCAGCCCTTTTGTCTTCTGGCATGCCTTCCTGGATACAATTCCAACTGGGAGGCTTGCTCTCCTTCCACAACCCAAAGTTTGACTAATGCAGGACTGCTGATTGGCCGGGTTCCTGGATAAAAGCGAGAATGAGGAGGTAGAAGATAAGTCGACTACTAGAACCGAAGTAGAAGACCCCAGAAGCCTGCAGCACCCTCCAGCAACCAATGAAGCCCACTGCTGCACTGGCCCATTTATAGAATCGACAGGGAAGCTTCAAAGAAGACTTTTTCTTTATTTCATTTTTTTATAATGTGTTCTGATAAATGACAATGCATTACTTACCGTAAAAGCATTTCTGATGGTTGTATCTGCTTAGATTCACATGCTGTGCATAGGTCCGACATCCAGTGGTCACTGCGGAGTATTGCATTTTGTTTTTCGTAGTCGAAAAGGGAACGTCGACAAGGCGTGTCTGTAACACTACACCTATAGTGACGTGTGTTGTACCCACAATCCCTCACCCTTCGAGGTCCCTCTGTTTGTATTTTTTCTGCCCTGAGGGAGCCTTCTAGACGTGAGTGAGTACAGAAAAGAGAAATATAGAAAGATGTCTACGTTCCTTCCATCCAAGCGGGGAGGAAGGGTGGGTGCATGTGAATCTAAGCAGATACAACCATCAGAAATGCTTTTACGGTAAGTAATGCATTGTCTTCTGATGTTTGTTAATCTGCTTAGAATCACATGCTGTGCATAGACTAGCGAGCAGTACCCAGAGTTGGCGGTGGGTTATGAGACGGAACAGTAGAGAAAAGATGTCTTAATACTGCCTGTCCCACCTGGGAGTCAGATCTAGAGTGTGCATCTAGACAGTAGTGTTTTGTAAAGGTGTGCACAGAACTCCAGGTAGCCGCTTTGCAGATGGACTCAAGGGGAACATTTGCAATGAATGCTATGGACGCCCCCGTGCCTCGAGTAGAATGTGCTCTTGGCCTAAAGGGCAGTTCTCTCTTAGCAGAGAGTGATGCATTGGACAATCCATCTAGAAATAGTGGACTTTGAAACTGCATCCCCTTCTCTTCCTGCTGCCACCGAGACGAAGAACTGATTAGTCTTCCTCAGTGGTCTGGTTCTTTCCATGTAGAACATGACCGCTCTGCGCACATCTAGTGTGTGCAGAGTCCTTTCTCCCAAGTTGGAAGGATTTTGAAAGAACGCTGGTAGTTCTATAGACTGGTTTACATGGAATTTTGAGATGAATTTTGGAGCAAACCTTGGGTGAGTGCGTAGAACCACTTTATCTTTGTGAACTGTAACAAAGGGGTCTAGAACAGAAAGAGCCTGTAGTTCACTTACTCTCCTGATGGAGGTGATAGCTATTAGAAAAGCAGTCTTAAGAGTGAGGTCTTTAAGAGTTGCTTTGTGCATGGGTTCAAAAGGTGAGCCCATGAGTTTTGTAAGTACCACGTTAAGGTCCCATCCAGGAGCTGGGTCAGCTATCGGGGGGGTGTATTCTCTTTACTCCCTCCATGAAGGCCTTTATAACAGGGATCTTCCACCACGACACTTTGAGTTGGGAAGTGGTGTATGCAGAAAGTTCCGCTAGGTGGACTTTAATGGAATTGAACACTAGACCTGAATCCAATAAATGGGTCAGGTATAGAACAATATGTGTGGGAGAGCAGTCAATTGGGTTGATGCTCTTTCCTCTGCACCAGATGACAAATCTCTTCCATTTGCTAGAATAGCAGTGGCGAGTGTTAGGTTTTCTGGCTTCCCTGAGGATGTCCATGCATCTCTGCGGGAGCTGTAGATGTCCAAATTCTACGATTTCAGGAGCCATGCTGCTAAGTTCATGTTCTGGGGGCATGGATGCAGAGTCCTGCCCCTGTCTTGTGACAGCATGTTGTACGGGCAGGGGAGTTTCACTGGGGGAGATAGAGACATCTCCATCAAGTGAGCGAACCATGGCTGTCGGGCCCACATTGGGGCCACCAGTATCATGGTTACTTGTTCCTGGTGCATCTTGTGCACCACCTTGTTGAGAAGGGGAGTCGGGGGAAAAGCGTAAACAAATTTCCCTGACCATTGAATCGACAGACCGTTCCGCTTGGATTGGTTTTGGGGGTACCTGGAGGCGTAACTTTGGCATTGTGAGTTCTCCAGGGTTGCGAACAGGTCTATTTCTGGGAATCCCCATTGCGTGAAGACGTCGAAGACGATGTCTTCGTGCAGTCGCCATTCGTACTCTTCGGGCAGGGGGAAATCCCTGCTGAGTTTGTCTGCCAGCAGATTGAGTTCCCCTGGTACATGTTGTGACAGAAGGAACATTCTGTTTGAGAGCCCACTTCCCTATGTTTTGGGCCAGTTTGGACAGTCCTGGAGAGTGGGTTCCCCCCTGCTTGTTGATGTAATACATGGCTGTGGTGCTGTCTGTAAGGACCATCACTGTCCTGCCTTGTAGGTGTTCCTGGAAGGCTTTTAGCGCCTTGAACACCGCTAGTAGCTCCAGAAGATTGATGTGTTTGGATGCTACGTTCGGAGTCCACTCTCCGTGAGCAGTCTGATGGGATAGGTGAGCCCCCCATCCTGTGAGGGATGCGTCTGTGGTTAGAGTGGCTGCCGCCGCGGGTGTGGCAAAGGGTTTCCCTTTTTCTAGGTTTTCTTTTGTCCACCACCGTAGCGAGAGAAATAAGGCCTGCGAGACCACCACTAGATCGTCCCACAGTCCGCTGGCCCGACACCACTGGCTGTTGAGCCACTCTTGCATTGGGCGCATGCGCAGGCGCGCTTGAGGTACCAAATAAATACACAACGCCATCATGCCTAGCAAGCGCATTGCTTTGCGTACCGTCACCTCTCGACCGGACACATATTGAGGGATCTGAAACAACATGTTTTGAACCCTCTCTTTGGAGGGGAAGACGAGGCCGTCCTTTGTTTGATTTAGAGCCCCTAGGAATTGTTTGATTTGGCTGGGGTCTAGGCTGGACTTCTTTTCGTTGATGGAGAAGACCAACTGGAACAAAAGGTCTACAGTCTTTTGGGTATTGGAGAAGCATGTTTCGTAAGAATCCCCTGTTATGAGCCAGTCGTCGAGGTAAGGGTAAACTGGGATGGACAACCTGCGCAGGTGGGCCGCTGCCACTGCCAGTACCTTCATGAATACTCTCGGTGCTGATGCTATGCCGAAGGGTAGCACTCTGAACTGGTAGTGTTTGCCCTCTATCATGAACCGGAGGTATTTTCTGTGCGCTGGCAACATTAAAATATGAAAGTATGCATCTTTCATGTCCAATGTTGTCATGTAATCTCCCTGTGATAGCAGTGGGATCACTTCCTGTAGGGTCACCATACGAAACTTTTGGGGTTTGATAAACTTGTTCGCTGGGCGCAGATCTAATACAGGGCGCATGGTTAGATCCTTTTTGGGTACAAGGAAGTACACTGAATAAATACCTTCCGTTACCTGAGATAGCGGCACGACCTCTATGGCTCCCTTTTCCAGCAGTTGCTGTACTTCTTGTAGAAGGATGGCAAGATGTTGCGGTGACATGCGTCGTCCCCTCGGGGGTTTGTATGTTGGGGAACTGTTGAATTCGATGCAGTATCCGTGGGCTACGGTGGAAAGTACCCAGCGGTCTGACGTTATACCCTCCCATGCTGGAAGAAAGGATGTCATCCGGCCCCCGACCGGTGTTGCATGGGAGGGGACGCGAATCTTCGCGTCACTTGGTGTTGTTAGGGGCTTGGGAACCTCTGGGGGTGGACCCTCGCCCTTTCTTTGCCCCGGCGCTGTCCTCTTTGACTGTACTGGCCACTACTGGTCTGGAAATTGGTGGCAGGGTACTGTTGCTGCTGGTTTTGTTGTTGGCGTTGGCCACGAAAAAAGCGTTTATTGCCATATCCGCGCCTGGTAGCGGGCTTAGAGATTTGGTCAAGAGTTTTGATTGTATCGAACTCTTTTTTAGCCATCTCCAGAGCCTCATCCACCGCTTTCCCAAAGAGGTTAGAGTCTTCGACAGGTTTATTTATTAAAGACGCCTGTGTCTCCGGTTTGAACCCTAAGTTGCGCAGCCATACGTGTCGTTTTAGGACTATTCCCTGAACTAGGGAACGTCCCGCAGTTTCTGCCGCATCCAGAGAGCTCTTCACAATGCTCTGGTTGACCTGGGTTCCTTCGCCAATAGTTGAAAGCAGGCGTGTACGTAATGGTTCCGGCGCTTCTTCGGCGTCTTTGCGCAGTTTGGCCCACTGCGCGTCCGCATAGCTAGCGAGCAAAGAATTGTTGTTGGCAATTCTTGCCGAAAAGGCGGCCGAGGATGTAATTCTTTTAGCAAGGGCATATAACCGCTTGCCCTCCTTGTCAGGTGGTGCCTCACTAGTGGAAAGTGGTACCCCTGCCCTCTTTCTTGTGTTGGTTACTACCAGGGAATCCGGAATGGAATGTCCCCTGATGTACAGCGGGTCTGAGGGTGAAGGAGTGAAAAGTTTTTCAATTCTAGGATTGACCCCTCTGATTAGTGCGGGTGTGGACAGCGAAGGGATGATTCTTCTTTTCACCGAAGCGAGGAGGGGAATTGTCTGACTGACCGGGGGTTTCTCCTTAATTACCCTTTCTACGAAGTCTAATTCAGGGGAGAGCTCCCCAGTGTCCAGTTCGAAGTGTGCTGCTGCTCTGCGCAACAGGGCATTAAATGTGGGTTGATCGTCAATGGGAGACGGGTTTCTAACAGGTGAAATGTCAGGAGGATTTAGGTTCAGGAAATCAGTGTCGGAATATATTGATGGTGATTGCCAGGGGTGAGGTGGTCTTTCCTCTGGATTTTCTCCGAAGCCTTCTCCTACCGAGTCTGGGCTGTCCTCCAGACCTTCATCCTGGTTCCGTCCGTCTTCCTCGTCCATAAAATCATCCTCTTCCTCAAAATAATGTTCTTCCCCAGTGAGGTCATACACACTGTGGAAGTCTGAGGCTGTGTCCTGATGGGGATTGACTAATCTTGGAATTTTGGCCCTGGGGTCCTCCTGAGGCCCTTCTCTTATTCTCTTTGGAGTGGGAGGGTTTTGGGCATTCATAAACCTCTCCATTCTTTCCATGCAGAGATGGAGCCTTTCCATGGTTTCATGGGGTACCCCTGAGCGGTCTAGCGGGGGAAAATAGGTGTCTTGTAGCTGACAACGGCTCGACCTCTCCCATAACGTCGAGGAAAGTGTCCCGTCGCCTTCCGAAAAGCCTTCAGGTGTGCTGAGAATACCTTCGACTGAAGGAGATCGTCCCTGTGTATTCGGCGTGTCTTTCGACCTTTGCGCAGCGCTCGACGTGTCTTTCGGCGTACGCTTGTGGGCGTCGGCTACCACGATCCTCGCCAAGCTCTCAGCGACTCGTTTGTCAGCGAAGAGCTGTGGTTTCGACGTTATGGGTGTCGAACGCTGTACGGCGGCATGCGCTTTCTGCTGATGCGCTCCGGCCGATGATTTGGGGGCGGCGCCCTTATTTGCCGAAATCCCAGTCGCTGGTCGCGGCTGCGAGAGGGGCTTCGAACCCGAACGGTCCGAGGAGGCCGCCGGTGAAACCTGCGTCTCCTTGGGCGCTGATGCTCTCTTTGCCTTCGGCAAAGAAGAGCCATGGGTTGTGTGCTTATGTGTGATCTTGTGTGCGTCAGTGTCGCCGGGGTGTTCATCCCCATAAGCAGGGCGTGAGCCGAGCCCGTCGGGCCGGGGACAGACGACGAAGCGCGTGTGCGCTCTCTAGGGGGGTTTACGACTTCCGTAGCGGAGGTCGTGGTTATCACGTTCCTCGTCACTGTCGGAGGTAGCGACGGTGGGTGGAGCGTCGGCCTTCGACATAGCGTAGGCCGCCCACCTTTTGACCCTACGGTCTTTTAGAGTCTTCGGCTTAAGAAGCCGACAAGCCGCGCAACCTTCCTCCTTGTGATCGAGGGGCAAGCAGCGGTTACACCGTGAATGCTTGTCCTTCCAAGTAAACTTGCCCTTGCAAAGCGGGCAAAACCTAAAGGGTGTCCTCTCCATAGCTGAGGCAATAAAACGTGATAACCACCCCAAGGGAAAGGAAGGGGAAAAGGAAAGGCATTCTCAGAAAAGAATTAGAGATGTCCCACGACCCCCACTCTCCCTACTGTATTTGGCCTGCGAGGCCAGGCCACGTGTTCGGCAACGCCGAAGGATCTCCTCCGCTCGTCCCCTCCGTCGAAGATCTTGCTCGGCGGAGAAGCTTCACAACAGCGTCGAGGGGAGGATCGATATGTTCTATATTAATATAAGAAAAAACGACCAAAGGTCGAGGAGATGAAATCTGCAATGTCTCTCGAGGAGCTCCGCGTAAAGGTGACCAGTATCTGGGCGGAAAAAAACAATCTGAGGGACCTCGACGCGTGAGGGATTGTGGGTACAACACACGTCACTATAGGGATAGTGTTACAGACACGCCTTGTCGACGTCCCCTTTTCGACTACGAAAAACAAAATGCAATACTCCGCAGTGACCACTGGATGTCGGACCTATGCACAGCATGTGATTCTAAGCAGATTAACAAACATCAGAAACAATGATCTTTCACAAACCTACATAAGAATTATTTCTCATTAGTGTAAAATAACATTCTCCAACATGGGGTCTGACATGGATTCAAAAGGTCATGAATATTCCCCGTCAGGCTGGGAATCCTTGGTAAAGAAAAATATCAATTTCTGATGTTTGTTAATCTGCTTCTCCAGCATGGGTTGATGAGCCGGATCAGCAATGGCAATGGAGGGAACGCGTATAGAAACAGGCCCTCTCAGGGGAACGAGAAAGCATCGCCCATGCTCCTCGGCTGGGGAAACCTGCTGGCGAACCTCCGGCACTTGGAGTTCGTCGCCGTCGCGAACAGATCGATCTGGGGTGTGCCCCACCGTCGGAAGAGGCGGTCCACTAGATCCTGTCGTAGTTCCCACTCGTGGCACGAGCGCAGCTCTCTGCTGAGCTAGTCAGCGATGGTGTTTTTTTATCCCTGCCAGATGAAACGGCACCAGAAACATCCCTTGGGCGACAGCCCAATGCCACAGATCCTGAGCCTCTCACCTGCTGTGCCCTTCTCCAGCCAGGCGGCGAGGCGGGAACGACGATCTTGTTTGGTCCGTTCCAAAAGGTTCTTGCAGAATGCACAGTCTTTCTCCATGTGCGTCTTGTCCTCATGGAGGCAGTAGAGACATCGCGAATGCTCGTCCTCCTTGAAAACGTTCTGTAATCCGCATCCAGGGCAGCACCTGAACAGCTTGGATCCGAGCCCTACTGTATAGGCCGGCGGAAGGCCCGGCCACGTGGTCGGCAGCGCCGACTGGATCACCGTCCATCGAGTTCTTGAAGGTCTTCGGTGGAGGTTTGTAACAGCCATCGAAATAAGGGACAGATTGGGTGATATGGATATTTTATATAATTATTCAACCTAAGGTCGATGGGACAATAAGCAAAGTCTTTGACGAGCTACACATCAAGGCGACCAGTATGCTGGGCAGAAAAAAACAATCGGAGGGACCTCGACGCGTGAGGGATCTTGGGTACACTACACGACACGCAGGAATAGTGTTACAGGCACGCCCATGTCGACGTCCCCTTTCGATTCTCGAAAGACGAGATGCAATATGCCGCGGTTACCACTGGATGTCGGACCATATGCACAGCATGTGATTCTAAGCAGATTAACAAACATCAGAAATGCTATTATGGGGAGTAATGCATGTCTTCTGATGCTTGTTAATCTGCTTAGAATCACATGCTGTGCATAGACTAGCAAGCAGTACTCTTGAGTTGGAGGTGGGTTGTGAGAAGGAACAGTAGAGAAAAGAGGTCTTAATACTGCTTGTCCCACCTGAGAATCAGACCTAGAATGAGTGTCTAAGCAATAGTGTTTTGTAAAGGTGTGTACAGAACTCCAGGTTGTCGCTTTGCAAATGGACTCTTGGGGAACATTTGCAATGGATGCCCTAGTGCCTCGAGTAGAATGTGCTCTAGGCTTGAATGTCAGTTCTCTCTTCACAAGAGTGTAACAGTGTGATGCATTTGACACTCCACCTTCAGATAGCGGATTTAGAGACAGGATCCCCTTCTCTACCAGCTGCCACTGAAACAAATTGTTTAGTCTTCCTTAGTGGTTTAGTTCTTTCCAGGTAAAACATGACTGCCCTGCGTACGTCTAGTGTGTGAAGGCTTCTTTCGGCCAGGTTAGTAGGGTTTTGGAAGAATGCGGGTAGTACGATTGACTGGTTCACATGGAACTTCCAAATGAATTTCGGCGCAAACCTCGGATGTGTGCGCAGAACTACCTTATCTTTGTGGACTGTTACAAAGGTGTCTAAAACAATAAGAGGCTTTAGTTTGCGAACCCTTCTGATAGAAGTGATAGCCACTAGGAAGGCTGTTTTAGAAGTCAGGTCTTTCAGACTTGCTTTGTGCATAGGCTCGAAGGGGGCTCCCATGAGCCTGGTCAAAACCACATTCAGATCTAATCCAGGGGCTGGGTGAGAGATGGGAGGATAAATCCTCTTAACCCCTTCCAAAAAAGCTTTAACTACTGGTATTTCCCACCACAATTATTTTTATTGTGATGTGGTGTAAGCTGACAGAGCAGCCAGATGAACCTTTAGGGCATTGAAGACTAACCCACAGTCCAACAGGGGGGTTAGATACAACACAATGTGTGGGGTTGAGCAATCGATGGGATTGAAGCCAGACTCCAACTTCAGCTCTTCGTGAGCGCGGGCACACGGTACAAGGCCTGCCTGACCTTGTCCGCACACCGTGCCCGACCTGCTCATGTGGGGCACATTGCGGCGCCACAAGGCTAAGCCCGCAGCTTTTTGAATCTTCACATCCGCCAGCAGGCGGATACGCCAGCCGAAACGAAGGCCATACAAAGGCCTGTTCTGCGCCCGTTACGCGCATGGTGCACTTGCCTAGCCTTCCTAACAAAATTTTGCTCTTCCCGAAACCTACACCCAAGAGGAGCCCAGTGGTGACTGAAGCAACTAGTGCAGAGGGAGTAGGGCTCACCACCCTACTGGAGTTCAAGGTAAGCCAATGGGCATACTTATCTATGTATTCTCACCATCCACTTTCTCACGCACCTGCATCTACTCCCTACTGTCCGTAGCGCACCACGTGCTCACCCATAAGTTACCTCCTCCAAAGATGGCTGCCTTCGCACTGGTGTGCGCCACCCCTACAAATACCCGAATCATAGCGGCTAGCTGTGCTGCAATGCAGCTGTTAATCCAGGCCTCAGCCTACATTGCCTCATTGACCCTTGCTGCTGCCCGTTGGTCTACCTGCCCAGCCTGAACCCTTGGCCTCCCAAAACAATCATACCACACCAGGTACAACAATATTGGCCAACCAGCCAACACTACACTTTACCTGCCTAAGGCCATTCATCCGGAACCTGCTTTGCAACCCTATTGACTCACACCATTTTTGCCCTAAACCTGCATATTGTCATGATGCATACCCCCGGGCATCCATACCACGTCCATCAGCCCCGGGAGCAGGCATGTCGCCTTGAGAAAACCCAGCAACCCCTGCTAGGGGCTGTCTGGGTTCAGTCCTGGCGCCTATGGCGCCCCGCTCATATGGGACATCACTCCTGGCGCCATAGGCGCCAGGCTCATAGGTGCACACTTACCTGATGCAGACCATGCTGCAAGAAGATCCAAGCCCATGTGAGGCCTGGAAGGGACTACTTTACCTTAGGGACCATTTTGTTACTCGGGTGTGGTCGGGGAGGAATACCTACCTGGGACTACTTTGGCAGCTATTTAAACCATGCCCGAAGAGCAGCACACGCTTCGCGTTATTCTGCATCCAGCAGCGCAACGCTCACAGTGCCAGCAGCAGCATCCAGCCTTCTGCCACGCCCGCCTCGAACCTGTAGCACCTAGAAAGAAGGAAAGAAGCAAAGGTTAGAACAAGAGTATTACCTGATTTCTTACCCGATTCCAGATTCATCGCATCTTCAAACCAGAGGAAAGACTTTGTTTTAAACGCGTCGCATCGCCAGCAGCAGCGCCGCGCCAAACTCACCATTCCACGCAGCATCTCTTGGATCCGGCGCTGTCTCCATCTTTACATCGCCGAATCCCGGCACCTAAGAGGGACAAGAAACAACAAGGTGAGCAGAGAGAACAGACAGACAATCTCTTTAGCCGCCATATGCTTTCCTGATTTTACCGCTGGAGATATAATTCATCAGCAAGCAACATCTTATTATGCCGCACCTGTAAGATAAGGAGAAAGCAGCAAGTTTAACACTTGGCATTATTTACCGGACAGTGTTGGGTAACAGACTTTTATCGGAGCGCTTTCAGCTGTCAATCTTCTTATTGGGTCAAAGCTGCAAGATACAAGAGGAATTGGACAGGAGTGAATTCCAGACATTTTGAACTCTTACGAACTATATACTTAAGCCTCTTCGCCAGGATCTTTTCGAGTCAGGATTCGTCTACATCTCTTCCAATACTTTCAAGCCAGTGAAGTAACTGGTCATCAACGCGCCTCTGCGTGCTTCGCAGACTTTAACCTTGGCTACCAAGACACCAATGACGCCTCTGCTGCTTCCTTAGCCAATGCCCTAACAGAACATGGCTTTGCACAACTCAATGTCCTCCCCACCCAAAAGAAAGGCACAATTATCGATTGAGTAGCGACCTACAACTGCAACACAATCTGTAAGGACCCCCAACCTCTTGCATGGACGGACCACCATCTCATACCTCTTAAAATCAACATTAATCATGTAACACCCAGAAAGTGCCCCATGGCACCTGCCTGTCCCACCAGAGACAAATGCAACATTACGGCTGAGGCCCTTCTACCCCTGGTCCTACCGACCCTCAACGCACTTTCAGCCAATGCTGATCTAAACCTACTGATTGACACCTTCATGGCCAATGCAATGGATACCATTGCCCCTTTGAAATTGCGCAAAGATAAACCAAGAGCCCACCTGAACTCATGGTGCACCCCCAAAATCAAGCTACTCAGAAAAGAGAAAGCTAAGGCACAACTCCTATGGAAAACCAATCCCTCTGCGGAAAATAAATCAAATCTCACGAATATATCTTCCTTATACAAAAGTGAGATAATTTGCACCAAAAAAGATGCATACAACGTCAGGATTGATCAGTGTCGTGCACTAAAGAATTATTTAAAATTCTAAAAACTAGAAAATCCCAATTCACATATAGATACCTGCTTGAAAGACAAACCATGGTGCACTAGCATCCAAAACGCCCTTAACAAAATTACAGGACTCCAAACTAAAATTGAGGACAAACGTCAACAACTCTCCAACAAGGCTACCAACCCCAGCTCACCAATGCCCACCGATACCAAATCGGTCTTAACGTTCAAGAAAGTAACTATGGCAGAAGTTCAAAAAATAATCACCTCCTTAAAACCCTCGAACTGCAAAGGTGACAGCTGTCCTGCCCAGATCATAAAAGACGCATCTAGAGATCTATCCCCCTTCATCACTAAACTTATCAACCTTTCTTTCACCAATAACTCAGTCCCTAGCAACTTAAAACACTCCTGGGTTCTCCCACTCATAAAACAATTAGACAGACCAACTAGAGACCCATTACCACAGTCCCTTTCCTTTTAAAAATCCTGGACAGAGTCGCCTACCTCCAAATTCAGGAATACCTAGAATGCAACCAACTGCTAGGAATACGTCAATCTGGCTTTAGACCTCACCATGGAACAGAAAAGGCCCTAGTTGACATCAAAAGTCAGATTGATGAAATCAAAGACAAAGGTAATGCCGCTATCCTACTCCTCTTAGATCTATCAGCGGCCATTGACCTGATAGATCATAAAATGCTCTGCAGACACCTAGCCACCGCAGCTCACTTCTCCTCTGCCATCACATGGATACAATCCTTTTTGGCGAACAGAACTATGCAGCTCTTCTCTACTGCAGCTGCAGCAGACCCTGTCATATGCGGGGTCCCACAAGGCTCTTGTGTCTCCCCCACTTTGTAGAACATATTTACAAAGCCGCTATTTGACCAACTGGACCGTCTGGGTGTCACCTACACAAATTATGCAGATGACACCCAGATACTCCTCGCCATCACAGGCAACTACCATGAGGATGTCACCCGGATTAATGAAATATTCTCCATCATTCAGGCATGGATGGCCACTCATGGCCTTTGCCTGAATGATGAGAAGACTGAGCTCCTCCTTGCCGGCTCCCCCAGTAACCTATCTAAACTGAATCCTAATTACATCATTATCGATGGTCACACCATCCCTATTGCTAAAAGGGTGCAAACGCTCGGCTTTTACCTTGATGCCAACTCCAACCTCACCAAACAAACATGATCGCCTCAGCCTCCGCCTACACCGGGAAGCTTATTAGGGCCAGTAGACCCTTCCTATCACCCAATCGCTGCCTCACTCTTGCCAGAGCCCTCCTACAGTCCAAACTGCACTATTGCAATAGCCTGTACCTAGGTGCTAACCAATTAACAAATTACAGGTACTTCAAAACAACGCACTACGTGCAGCACTTAACATCCCCAGGCGAGAGCACATCTCCACTGTTACGAAATCGTGCAAATGGCTTTCCATACGTCAAAAATTGATCTGAAAGCCATATACCTCACTTACAAGGCATTAAACCATCTAGCCCCACCATATCTCACTAATACATTTACCATGAAACCCGCCACTAGATCCTCCAATACTTTATGCTTGACAGTGCCTAGATTCTCCTTAAAAAGAGCTGGAGGTACCAGCTTCACTGTACTTGTCTCCCAACTCTGGAACACCTTACCACTCCACATCAAAACTATTGAGTTCTTCCAGGTCTTCAGGAAACGTGTCATCGGTTGGCTCCTGAATAAATAGCATGTACCCCCCAGATATGTATGTACACCTCCGTCTGCTCAACTTTGCTTGTGAACTCTAAATTGCTGTATATTGAAATTGTATATATCTCACTATTTAACAGTCTTCTTTAAGCGCCCTTCTCCCTCTGGGTTTGGAGCGATATACAAATCAAACAAATTAACAAAACAAACAAAAAGATTGACGCCCTTGGACTTGCACCAGATGACAAAACGTTTCCATTTGCTGGCATAGCAAGAACATGCATTAGGCTTTCTCGCTTCCCTGAGTATGTCCATGCATCTCTGAGGGAGTTGCAGGTGTCCAACCTCTATGACCTCAGGAGCCAGGTTGCTAAGTTCAGAGTTTGTGTTCATGGCTGCAGGGTCTCCCCCCTGTCCTGAGACAACATGTTGTACGGGCAGGGCAGCTTGACTGATGGGGAGAGGGACATTTCCATCAGGTGAACGAACCAGTGTTGGCAGGCCCACATGGGGGCTACCAGTATCATGGTAACTGGTTCCTGGTGCATCTTGTGCACTATCTTGTTGAGAAGGGGGGGAAGGGGAGGGCGGGTGGCGTAGACAAATTTCCCCAAGTTATCCAGAGACCGTTCCCCTTGGATCGGTTCTGGGGGTACCTGGAGGCGTAGTCTTGGCATTTGGGCGTTCTCCTAAGTAGCGAACAGGTCGATCTCTGGGAAACCCCATTCTGCAAAGACGGACACAATGTCTTCCCTGCAGTCGCCAGTCGTATTCTTCTGGCAGAGGCAAATCTCTGCCGAGTACGGCTGCCAGAAGATAGAGTTCACCTGGAACATGTTGGGACAACAAAAACATCTTGTATTTGAGAGCCCATATCCAAATGTTTTGGGACAGCTTGGATAGCCCTGGAGAGTGAGTGCCCCCCTGTTTGTTCAGGTAATACATTGCTGTAGTGCTGTCGGTTAGGATCAGTACGGTCTTCCCTTGCATTTGTACCTGAAAGGCTTTCAATGCTTTGAACACTGCTAATAGCGCCAGTAAGTTTATATGGTTGGATGCTACTTGAGGGGACCACACTCCGTGTGCTGTCTGCTGAAACAGGTGAGCTCCCCACCCCTTGAGAGATGCGTCTGTCGTGAGAGTGGCTTCCACTGCAGGGGTGGTGAAGGTCTTCCCCATCAAGATGTTTTCTCTTGACCATCACTGGAGAGAGAACGAGGGCCTGCGAGACAACTAACAGATCTTCTCATTGTCCGCTGGCCTGACACCAATGGCTGTTGAGCCACTTCTGCATGGGAAGCATGCGCAGCCCCGCGTGGGGAACCAAGTATATACATGATACCATCATCCCTAGCAAACAAATGGCCTTGCGTACCATCACCTCCTGACTGGCTACATATTGAGTAATCAGAGAGCATGTTCTAAACCCTCTCGCTGGAGGGGAAGACAAGACAGTCTTCCGTCCGAATTAGCACTCCCAGAAATTGTTTTAATTGGCTGGGGACTAAGCTGGATTTCTTTTCGTTGATTGAAAAACCCAGGCTGAAGGAGATCTACTGTTTTTTTGGGTGTTCGAAAAACAAGTGTCGAACGAGTCCCCCGTGATGAGCCAGTCGTCGAGTTAAGGGTAAACTGGGAGTCGAGTTAAGGGTAAACTGGGACTGATAGTCTGCGCAGGTGTGCTGCTGCCACTGCCGGACTTTGGTGAACACCCTTGGCGCTGAAGCGATGCCGAAGGGGAGTACCTTGAATTGTTCTGGATCATGAACCTTAGGTATTTTCTGTGCGCTGGCAACATTGAAATATGAAAGTATGCATCTTTCATGTCCAATGTTGCCATGAAGTCCTTTTGTTTCAGCGATGGGGTCACCTCCTGCAGTGTTTGTTTTGACCAGCATGGGATTGCCCTCGAAAGGACCGCCGAGAATTACCTCCTCTCTGGAGGAGGGTTTGTGTAATTTGGTGCAAGGACCATAGTCTCATGCTCCTTCTTGGCTGTCTCCAACGCTTCATCCACTGCTTTCCCAAAGAGGTTAGTCTCCTCAATGGGTTTATTAATGAGGGAGGCCCGAGTCTTAGGTCTGAAGCCCGATGTACGCAGCCATGCGTGTCTTTTCAGAAGAGTACCTTGTGTAAGAGACCCGTCTGCTGTTTCTGCAGTGTCCAGGGTGTTCTTCAACACATTCTGGTTAACTAGTCTTCCTTCCAAAACAATGGCGAGAAGCTTTGTTCTCTGGCGGGTTCAGGAACCTCCTGGAGGCCTTCTTGGAGTAAGCTCCATTGGGCATCAGCATAACTTGCTAATAACATAGTATGATTAGCAACCCGAATGGTGTATGCAGCTGCTGACGTGACAAGTTTGCCCAGGGCATACAACCTTTTAGACTCCTTGTCCGGTGGCGATTCAGCCGTGGCAAGGGGTACCGCTGCCCCCTTTCGAGTGGTAGTCACTACCAGTGAGTCTGGGATGACATGCGCTTTGATATACAGAGGGTCGGCAGTGGAAGGGCGAAATATTACAGAGGGTCAGTAGGGGAAGGGTGAAATATTTTTACGACTCTCGGGTTCACAGCCCGTGTCTGAGCAGGTGAGACCAATGAGGGAGCTACCAGTCTCTTAACAGAGTTAAGGAGGGGGATGGATGGACTCACCAGAGGTTTTTCCTTGATATCCTCCACAAAATCCTGCTCAGGTACCGCCTCTTAAGTGGCAATTTTGAAGTATTCAGCTGTTTTTTTTTAACATGGAGTTAAAAGCCATTTGGTGATCCAAAGGGGAGGCCTGGCGAGCCGGGGTGAATGGAGGAGTGTCTAGGCACAAAAAATCAGTGTCCTGATCTTGCTGTGTCCAAGGGTCTTCACCTTCCTGCTGGGTTTCTTCCCAGTTGTCAGTCGTATCCTGTTGATCTTCCTCATAGTTTGAGAAAAGAAGCTTCTTCATTATAGATGTCTCTATATGTGCCCATATGGACCACGTCTTGTTGAAAATCATGAGACTGAACTTCTTGAACTTGAGGGTTAGGGTCCACCCGAGCCTTTTTTCGGGGGGAGGATGACCAGAGGAACCAATAAACTGTTCCAGTCGATCCATGTAACCCTCAAATCTTTCCGTGGTCCACTTAGAGGACCCAAACGGGCCTACACGAGAAGAAACTACGTTCTCCGCACTGTGGCGACACGAGGAACCTCAAGGTGGCGGAGAGGGGCTCTTGACTATCTACGTAAGTCTCATCGGAATAAAGGATCAAATCCGTCGATATCTTTTCTGCGGCTTGGCCCAAAACTTTAGGCAGAACCGGAGTAAGGCCCCACCACCGCTGCGATTCTTCCGATGCTACTCTGGATAGTTGCCGAATCATCAGGGGACAGTCTGATTTGTCGGCAGTAGAAAAACAGTCCGCGGCACCAGGAGGCCTAGCGGTTGGTTTTCCGGGTAGAGGCCTAGCCCTAGTTTTCGGGCCTACTGAAGCCTTGGAAATCGTTGAAGCGTCGGGCTCCCGAACTTCCGACGCGTGTGGGTTTAGGAGTAGCGCCCTTGGTTTGTTTTGATTGCCCAGTCACAACACGCTGCTGCGGATGGGGGGAAGGCTTTGGATCTGAATGATCCGAGGGAACCGGCGAAGTTTTCGGCGGCCCCGCTGGCGCTTTCGCCTTTTTCAACTAAGGCATCGAAATTGGCATAGGCGTTGTGTGCTTGGTGCGATGTGCTTGTATGGTGTGGTCCCTGTAGCAAGACCAGAGTCGAGCCTGGAAGGGTCGGGGACGGGTGTGGCGGACTTAGAAGTGTCCGCCTCAAGGTCTATAACATCCGCGTTGGACGTTTGGTCATCCGAAGTACCACCGTCACTTTTGGCTGGCGTGGCGATGGGTGAGGGCGGGGGCTCCACGCGTGACATACCATACACACCCCACCGCTTTACACGGCACTCCTCAAGGGCCTTGGGCCGAAGGAGTTTGCACGCCACACACCGCTTCTCGTCGTGCTCTAGGGGGAGACAGGCGTTATACGTCCTGTGTTAGTCTTTCCAAGGATATCTGACCCTACACTTAGGGCAGAATCTAAAATGGGTTCTTTCCATAGCAAAAAAGAGGGGAAAGGAGGACAGACATACTAAACAATACGGCCATCCCGACCCCACTCTTCCTACGGTATAGGTCAGCCAGAGGGCCCGACCACGTGGAAAATCCGGCCGCCGGATCTAGGCGCCGAAAACCACAGCCCAAGCCGATTCCCCCGTAGTCTTCGTCAAAGATGCTCTTGTTGGGCAAGGAACAAGTTACTTACCTGTAACTGTTGTTCTCCAGCATGGGTCTGGCATGGATTCACATGCTCATGAACATCCCCCGTCGTCAGGCCGGGAATCCTCGGTAAAGAAAAAACCAGTATCAGTTTCGTTTCTGATCTGTCTTTCGTAGTAATAACCAATCACTGGTCTCTGCGTCATACTGACCACAGCCAATGACTGCCCTCTACCTAAGCACCGCCTCTGGCAGCCATCTTCAGATTTGGAAGCACGTGAAGTGGCAGTATGACCAAGTGAAGAGCCGCAGAGGGGTAGGCGGGAGGGTTCGCATGTGAATCCATGCCAGACCCATGCTGGAGAACAACAGTTACAGGTAAGTAACTTGTTCCTTCTCCAGCATGGGGTCTGGCATGGATTCACATGCTCATGAATAAAGAATACATAGCAGTACACACATGCACAACCACGGGAGGTGGCAAAGGCTCAACATTAAGCATCACATAAACTCAACATTAAGCATCTTACCTCCTCACCAGGCTCACCTCAGGCGAACAGGTTGCGCAGCACTGCTTGGCCGACCCTGGACTCCTCCCTGGAATCCCGGTCGACGCAGTAGAATTTCGTGAAGGTGTGCGTCGACCTCCACGTAGCAGCCCTGCATATGTCCAGCAGGGGCACACCAGATAGGAACGCCGTGGTAGCTGCGATCGCTCTGGTGGAATGGGCTCTCGGACGGCCAGGCAGCGGTCGGTTTGCCAACCGATGACAGTACATGATACAGCCGGAGAGCCATCTGGAAATGGAAGCCTTCGAGAGAGCCTTCCCCTGATTGACAGGTCCAAAGTTCACAAAGAGTTGTGACGTCTTCCGAAAACACTTCGTGCGGTCTACGTAGAACTTCAGCGCTCTAGCCACATCCAGCGAGTGCAAAGTCCTCTCAGCCGGCGACGAAGGCGACGGGAAGAACACAGGCAACACCAAGGGTTCGTTGAGATGGAAGTCCGACGGCACCTTGGGCATGAAGGAGGGGTGCGTCCTGAGCACTACCCTCGTGTCGTGGAAAGTCAAGTACGGGGCCTTGCAGGAAAGGGCCTGGATCTCTCCCACTCGTCGTGCGGAGGTGATGGCCACAAGAAAAGCTGTTTTCCACGATAGAAACTTCAACGGGGCCGAGTGTAGAGGCTCGAACGGAGGTCCCATGAGCTTGGTCAGCACCACGTTGAGCTCCCACGCCGGGGCCGGAGCCTTCACCGGCGGGAACGATCTGAACAGTCCCTTCATGAACTCTTTCACCAGACGATGAGACCACAAGGACGTCCGCCCCGTGGTTCTGGTGTATCGGGAGATCGCAGCAAGATGAATCTTGATGGACGCGTGTGCCAGACCAGCTTTGGCCAGCGTCAGCAGGTACGGCAGTACTTGGGGAGCCGTAATCCGTAGAGGGTTAATCTTCTGTGCGTGGCACCAGACAGAGAACCTCTTCCATTTGTGTCCGTAGCATTTAAGAGTCGAGGACGCCCTGGCCTTTGCAAGAACCTCTCTGCAATCGGCCGGTATGTCGTATCCTCCAAACTCTAGCGCTGCAGGAGCCAGGCCTGCAAGTTCAGCGACTTCGGGTCGTGGTGGAGGATGGCGCCTCCTTCCCTGGAGAGTAGATCCGCGTCCGCCGGCAGCTTGATCGGCGGGGACGCTGACAAGTCCAGAAGGTCCGGGAACCATATCTGCCTCGGCCACGCAGGTGCGACGAGGATCATCCTGCACCGTGACCTCTTGAGCTGGTTGACGAGCCGGATTAGCAGAGGCAAGGGAGGGAACGCGTAGAGGAACAGGCCCTCCCAGGGGAACGAGAAAGCATCGCCCATGCTCCTCGTCTGGGGAAACCTGCTGGCGAACCTCCGGCACTTGGTGTTCGTCGCCGTCGCGAACAGGTCGATCTGGGGTGTGCCCCACCGTCGGAAGAGGCGATCCACCAGATCCTGCCGTAGCTCCCACTCGTGGCACGAGCGCAGCTCCCTGCTGAGTGAGTCGGCGATGGTGTTTTTTATCCCTGCCAGATGAAACGGCACCAGAAAAATCCCTTGGGCGACGGCCCAATGCCACAGGTCCTGCGCCTCCTTGGACAGCGCTGGGGACCTGGTTCCGCCCTGTTTCCTGATGTAAAACATGGTGGTGGTGTTGTCGGTGAAGATCCTCACCACCTTGCCCTTGAGGGACGGAAGGAAGGACCTGAGGGCCCAAAACACTGCACGGAGCTCCAGGACGTTGATATGCAGGGACTTCTCCGTCGGGAGCCAGAGTCCCCTTGCGTGCAGATTTTCGGTGTGCGCTCCCCACCCTTCCAGGGAGGCATCCGTGGTCACAGTCTCCTGGTGGGCTGGGGTCTGGAAGTCCATGCCCACCGTCAGATGCGCGCGGGTGCCCCACCAACGTATCGCTCGTCGGAAACTCTCGTCGAGCTTGATCCTTTCCTCGAAGCTGCCCGTCGTCTGGATCCAGCGCGCATCCAGGAATTCTTGCAACGGGCGCATCCGGAGCCTGCACATGGGAATGAGGTAGATGCAGGAAGACATCATCCCGAGGAGGGACTTGATGGACCTCACTTTGGCCGCGTCGGCCACCAACATCCGTTGCACCTTGCCCAAGATGGTCCTGGTCCTCTCCTCCGACGGGGAGGCCAGAAGGGACACTGTGTCGAGCCTCGCTCCCAGAAACAGTGCGACTTGCGCGGGCACCAGGTGGGATTTGGCGTAGTTCACGGAGAATCCCAGGTCCGTGAGGAGTTGGACGGTCCTTGCCGTGTGGACCACGGCGAGCTCCCTCGTCTTGGCGCGGATGAGCCAGTCGTCCAGGTAGGGGTAGACGTGAATCCCCTCGCGGCGCAGCTGCGCCGCCACCGGTGCGAGGCACTTGGTGAATACCCTGGGTGCCGACCGTAGTCCGAAGGGAAGGGCTTTGAACTGGTAATGACGCCCTTGGACCACGAATCTGAGGAATTTTCGGTGCCCCTTTAGGATGGGAATGTGGAAGTAGGCATCCTCCAAATCCAACGACGATAGGAAGTCTCCTTCCTCCAGCTGACCCAGGACGTGCTGGAGGGTGACCATCCGGAACTTCTGCGCCTTGATGAACTTGTTCAGACGTCGCAGGTCTAGGATGGGGCGCCATCCTCCCGTCTTCTTCTTCACGAGGAAGTATCGCGAGTAGACTCCGGAGCCCCGAAGCCTCTTTGGGACGAGTTCGATGGCGCCCTTTCTGAGCATCGCCTTTACCTCCAGGAGAAGTTGAGGGACGTGAAGTTCTTTCCTGGCCACGGGGGGGACGCGCGGGCACCTTCTTTGAAACTCGAGCGCTTGGCCCCGGGCCAGGGCGTCCAGCACCCAACGGTCGGTGGAGATGGACTCCCACACGCTGACGAAGCCCGCCAGCCGGCCTCCCACCGGGGTGCTTCGGTGGGGGCCCGACCCCACGGCCGGTTCAATCCTGCTTGGACGCGGCCTTGCCGCCTTGACCTCCTTGGCGACGACGGCGGGGTCCGCTAGACTTGCCTCGTCCTCTGTAGGCCTCTTGCGACGACGAGCGGGCCGCTTGACGGTAGGAAGCGAAACCGCCGCCGGAACCTTTGGAGGCGCCCTTGCCTCCGCCGCTCCGAAAGGGCGTCCGTCGTTGCTGCAGGACTCCAAGGGCCCGGGCCGTCTCAGTATCCGCCTTGATGGCCTGAAGGGAAACGTCCACTGTCTTCCCAAACAGGTTGTTCCCGTCGAAGGGCATGTCCAGGACTCTGGTCTGGACGTCCTGCCGGAAGTCCGTAGCTTTGAGCCATCCACGACGTCGAAGGCAAACGCCGTTGCCCAGCTGGCGGAACCCAGTGTCGGCGATGTCCGTCGCCACGGTGATGGCGTGGTCCGAGGCCACCTCACCTTCCTGCAGGATCTCAAGGGCCTCCGCCCTCTTGTCGTCCGGCAGAAAATCCAGCAGGGGAGCTATCTTGTACCAGAGCTCCCTGTCGTAGCGGGCCACGATAGCCAAGGCGTTGGCCGCTTTAATCGTCGTCGCTGCCGACGAGATGACTCTACGTCCCATAGCATCCAATTTCTTTCCCTCGCCGTCCGGCGGGGAAGTCGATGTGGAGGCCGCACCCCCCCCCCGCTTTCTTCCTGGCTGCCGCGGAGACGACGGAATCCGGGGTAGGCTGCGCCCGGAGGCATAGGGGGGCCGTGTCCGGGACCCGGTACTTTTTCTCGTACCGGTCTCTTCTAGCTGGCGTCGTGGAAGGGTTCTTGAGGAGGGAAAGGCCCTCATCCCAAATGTCGTCCAACAGAGGCACTGCGAGGACCGTCTTCCTCTTGGCCTTGCGCCGCTGATAAAGGAAGCCTTCCTTTTTCTTCTCCTCAGGGCAGAGTTGGAAAAGCTCGGAAGCCCTGGAGATCATGGAGTGGAAAGATCCGATCTCGTCGGGCGGAGAAGCCCTGGTGGGAGGCGACGACGGAATATCCTCGTCGTAAGCCTCGTCGTCCGTACCCGTCGCTGCCGTGTTAGTCCCCGTATCATCCCCTCGGGTGGACGGGGAGGAGGGCTGGACGGGGCGCGACGGTTGAAAAGGAGGTGGTGGATGGATCCTTCTTTTCTTGGTAGGGGGAACACCAGAAGGTCCCGGTTCTGGATCCCCCGACGGGAGAGGTTCCTCCGTCGGTAACGGTAGCCTCGTCCTTATCTCGGAGCATAAGGACTGTATGGCCAACAAAATGGCCGCCGAGTTGTCTTGCGGCGCTGGCAGAGGGGAATCCGACGGGCGAGCAGGGGCCCCGTCGGTATCCTCGACGATGTCGTCGTCGTCACCTGCGTCGGGGTCCATTCCGACGGGCTGGCCTTCTTCCACGCCTAGGCCGTGGCTTAAGACCTCGATCAGCTCCTCTTCTGAGGTTGAGGCCGAATCTACGACGACGCCCTGCCCCCCCCCCCCCCCTTCTTCCCCACGGAGGGTTTCACGGGGGTCCTATCGATGGGCACAAAAGAAGACTCCCTCCGAGGAGGCAGGGAGATTCTGGGCCCTGAGGTCGCCACCACTGGTGCAGCCTCCACAGGCTGAGCCAGGGCCGCCGCGACCGTTTCGATAGAGGGCTTGGTCGGATGGATCAAGGCCTTCACCACCTTAGGTGCGCTCACCGCCTTATCCTTGAGGGAGGGGGCACTGCCACGCTCCTCCTCTGCCTTAGAGCTCGACCGGGGCCTCTCCAGGAGCTTCGCCGGGTGCTCGGCCTTCCTCTTACCCGACCCAGAGCGTTGGCTCGTGGTTGATGGTGCCGGGGAGGGTGCGCCCTGCCTGGCGCCCGTAGAGCCCGACCGTTCGGCGCTCCCGGTGCCAGCGGACTCGCGGTGCTTGGCCTTATGTTGGGCCCCCGTCGCCGGGGCGCCCTCAAAGGTCTTAGAAGACCGCTCGGATTTCTTCTTCTTCTCGCCAGACGGGCTCTTACCCTCCAGCCAGTTGGCGAGACGTTGATGGCGGTCCTTCATGGTCCGTTCCGACATGTTGCCGCAAAACGCACAGTCCTTCTCCACGTGCGTCTTGTCCTCATGAAGGCAGTAAAGGCAGAAAGAGTGTTCGTCCTCCTTAAAGACGTTCTGCAGCTGGCATCCAGGGCAGACCCTGAACAGCTTTCCGGGCGTCGAGCTTCCCTTCTCCTGGGCCATCTCCGAGACCGGGCCTGAGAAGCTTCTGGAGTCCTCCGAAGTGTAGCTCGACGAAATCTTCACCCTTGAGGGGCACAGACGAATCCGACACGGGTCCCCGTTGATCGGATGTAGGATCGGTGGAGCTCGAGGCTCTTTTGACCGAAAGAATCGAAGTTTTTTGTGAAAAAGCGCGAAAAATAGCACTAACGCTCGAGAGCAATAGCACGAGGATCCCAACACATGAACGTGCGGTAAAAATCTGAAGATGGCTGCCAGAGGCGGTGCTTAGGTAGAGGGCAGTCATTGGCTGTGGTCAGTATGACGCAGAGACCAGTGATTGGTTATTACTACGAAAGACAGATCAGAAACGAAACTGATACTGGTTTTTTCTTTACCGAGGATTCCCAGCCTGACGACGGGGAATATTCATGAGCATGTGAATCCATGCCAGACCCCATGCTGGAGAAACCGACAATTCGGCAAAGATTAACAATGTCTCGTAAGAGTTCCGCTATAGGGCGATCAGTTATCTGGGCAGAAAAAAACAATCTGAGGGACCTCGGGGCGTGAGGGATTTTGGGTACTACACACATCACGATAGGGATAGTGTTAGACACCTATGCCGACGTACATTTTCGGTCCCCGAAAAAAACAAGATGCAATGCTCTGCAGTTACCGCTGGATGTCGGACCATATGCACAACATGTGATTCTAAGCAGATTAACAAGCATCAGAACAGAGGATTCCGTCGAACCTTGTCGTCGGGTGTTTTCCCCCGAAGCAAGACTTGCGTCAGGCCTAGAGGTGTCAGGGAGAGGCGTGGCGGACATAGAAGTGTGTGCTTCAACGTCGATGACATCCAACACGGATGTCCGGTCATCATCATCAGTGCCCCCGTCACTTTTGGTGGGTACGGCAGTGGGGGGATGGGGGAAGAAGGTTAAGCCCGCGACATACCGTACACGGCCCACCGCTTTACACTGCGCTCCTTAAGGGTCTTAGGCCGAAGGAGCTTACAAGCCGCGCACCGCTTCTCGTCGTGATCTAGGGGTAGACAAGAATTACACGTTCTGTGCTAGTCTTTCCACGGGTACCTGACCCTACACTTAAGGCAGAACCTAAAATGCCTTTCCATAGCGAAAGGTATAGATAAAGATGACCAGACCTAGAGGGCAAAGAGGGGGAAGAGGAGACGCATAACGAAAGATATGGCCACCCCAAACCTACTCACCCTACTGTGTAGGCCGGCCAGAGGGCTCGGCCATGTGGATGACTCAGCTGCCGGATCTTAAGCGCCGAAATCCACTGCCGTCGAAACTTCCTGCAGTCTTCACCGAAGTTGCTTAAATCGCTGTCGAAGTGACTTAAGGGGAAATAACCGACAAAGTCGGTATAAAGATAAACAATGTCTCTTATGGAGAGCTCTGCTATAGGGTGAGCAGTTATCTGGGCGGAAAAAAACAATCTGAGAGACCTCGGAGCGCGAGGGATTTTGGATACACTACATGTCACGATAGGGATAGTGTTACAGACACACTTATGTCGATGTCCCCTTTCGGTTCCCGAAAGACAAGATGCAATACTCCGCGGTTACCACTGGATGTCAGACTATATGCAGAGCATGTGATTATAAGCAGATTAACAAGCATCAGAAACTAGACAATTGTAATGCCATTCTAGTTAGGACCTCAACCAAAAACCTTCACAAACTTCAACTGCTGCAAAACAAAGCCCTTAGGGAAGTCTGGGGCTTGAAACGCTACGACCCTAGCTCTCACATCAGACGAGAAGCTCATTGGCTCCTCATCAAAGCCTGCATTGAGTTCAAACTCCTAGTCATCACTCATCGTTGCTTACACAACACTGCCCCCTCGTATCTCACTAACCGTATCACTAAGTAACACAAACTGTGCAATTTCTGTTCATCCACCACTTCTGCTCCGCGTATCCCCAGATTTACCAGACAACGATCAAGGGGCTCCTGTTTCACCACCATCACTCCCACACTCTGGAACACACTTCCACAACACATACAAGATGAACCTGCCTACGCAATCTTCTGCAAGAAGGTAAAACCTTCCTTTTAACAAATATTTGTAATGTATTGCCTTAGCTGCTATGAAACTAACTTTTGACCTTGATAGAATAGTAACTGTAGGCTATACTAACCTGTACTTTCAGCGCTGTGATATCTCCGGGTCTGGTGCTAGCGACAATTACAATAAAGTGTTAACTACTATGCAACAGTACCACCTGCCTCCTCAGTACAGCCTTGCTGCAGCTTCAAGACTACAAGAGTGACTTTGCTCAACAAGGTTTGTAAGAAACCTTGCGAACCGTTGGTTGGCTTTTCCAAGTCCTATCCCAGATAGTGACTTTGAAAAATCCTCGCAAATGCTGAATCACTCAAAATCCTACTGGCACTGAAATGTCTGAAATATTTTTTACAGGATACTGTGCATGTTGCAGTTTCGTGCCCAGCTGCCTGTTTGGGGGACTAGGCAGATGGTGGAAAATAATATACAAGTTGCATCTACATAAAGGAGCACTGCTTGAGATGCATATTTGTCACATGGCATCTAGGTACTCTTCTATCTGAGTCAACCCCTTTTTTCAAGTCTGAAATGCACAGAGATCAGTTTACCATCCACTAGATCACCACTTAAGCGCTACATGCAAGTTTAGACCAGTTTCAGGCTACATAAATCCCCAAGCATCATTGTTAAGGATCACTCTTACCTTCAGTTCAGTTAATTTGTCTATGTAAACTTGCTTAGGTTGATCTTCCCCATCCTCATACAACCAATTCTCAGTGTCTTCCAGTCTAAGCGTGAAACTGTTACGATCCTTGAAATAATAACAAAACATGAACATGGGTAATGAGGTACAAAATTTAGTGTTGTTATTCCAAAAATTCTTAAGAACCAAGTACTAAGCGCTTACAATTTTAACAAAGGAAAAAAAAAAGTTATGGGTTGGTAAAAACTAGCATTTTCTCCTGTTAACTTAAGTAAAAAGAAAATGGACTAAACAGTTTATGCAACATGTGTGCATTGCAAAATCATATACCGCAAGTTAGTGACAAAGCCAGATTTTGAGGGAGGGTGTTGAAAGGTAGTTTCCCCACTATTGCCCAGTGCATCCCCGCCTTCAGGGCAGTCACTGATTTGCACAGCACCCAAAGGAGTAAAAAAAAAATAAATGCTCCAGGAAGCATGGTGATCCCAAACGAGCCAAGTAACTAAGTTGCAGCTTAATGAACATTTTATAAAAATGCTCCAGTGTATTGTTGGTGATATATTTAGTGGATTTTTCAAGTGACTCCAAACAAACCAATTATATTTTGGGTGGCCTTTTGCCTGTTTTTTCCCCTAAAGTGTGTTTTAAAAATTATAAATTACTCACCGTAGTGACTACCGTACTCTTAGTGCTTAGTCCCCTTTCCTTCATACTGCATCAGCGTTCCTTCCAAGGGACGGGAGACAAAACCCTTTTCACCAGAAAAAAGCACCTTCCCCACGCGACCTTGGGAGCATGCGCTGCCCTGACTCCGCCCTCCTGCACCAAACCTCAGTCCCCATAGATGCGTAGACAATAGATTCACATTGCTTAATGACACCAGTTTTATTAGGTGGGAGGATGGTGGGACGTATGGGGAAAGAGACATTAGTCACTACGGTGAGTAATTTAATACTCTTACGTCCCGTCCCCTTTCCTCCATAGTGCATGGGCGATTACAACAGTGTAGCCCCAGGGTGGAGAGGAGACCCTCCTTAAGCAAACAGATTTCTAAGAACTGCCTGTCCGAATGCCGAATCTAATCTAGAACCGGCATCCAAACAATAGTGCTTGCAGAAAGCCAAAGAGGTAGCCATGTGGCCGCTCTGCTTACGACTTGCCTGGGGACATGCTGCTGGAAAGCGATGGCCGTTGCCTTGGCTCTGACCGCGTCGGCATGCATGTTGGCCCGGCAGTGGCTTGTGCAGTCCCTCGTAGGCTTATTTGATGGCTGAGACCATCCAACAGGCTATGGAGGCCTTGGGGTTCGATACACTGGTCTTGAGACTCCGAAGGTGACAAAAAGAGTGTCCGACTTGCAGAAGCCCTTGGTCCTATCCAGGTAGAATTTCAGGGCACATTATAGAATGGCTGGTGGCAGTGGTTTCGTTCCAAACTACTATGGTTTGCATTTACTGCAGCTTTTCGCAGCTCCGGGAAAGCAAAGCACGGGAGACATCTTTTTCAAAATGGCGAGCCATCTTTGACAAAATGGTATCCGGTCCTTGTTTTTCACCATGTCTTTGCGGAAAGGTCCTTCTAGAGAGTTTCTCTGAGTGCCAAGCCAGGTTTGGTCTCTTTGTTCATTTGCCTTTGGCGGGGTTTCTGAGCGAAACCCCCCTTTGGCTCCAGAGTGTCTGGGGTAGGCAGAAGTGAGGGAGGTGCCCGAAACTCCCTGTGCTTAGTCTCCTAGGACACCCAAATGCACTCTGTGGTGATTGGCTGGCTGACTGTCCGGCAAGGACAGCCACCCTGCTGGGTGACAGCTAGGCTGGAATGAATGTGAGAACTGAAAAAAAGGCGAGTCTCTTGGCTTGGAAGGCAGAGTCAACCACTGGACGAAGGAACCGAAGAGCTTTAAGAGGACGCCTGCTGCAACTCCTGGACCGTTGGTTTGCCAGGTTAAGCCCTGCTGCAGTGCCAAAACGCCAAGTTCACATCGACAGAGAAGCCCCTGCAAGGACGACTTTGCCCTTTCAGTTGGTTGGGACCAATCAACTCCAAAGTAAGCCACCTGGACGCCCATCTCTGAGCTGGTTGAATTTCCTCAGAGATGCTGCACGAAACCGTATAGCCAGGGAGTGAGACACCAGATTGTGTGCGTTACTTTTAAGCTGGCCTAAAGCTTTTGGAAGATCCTCCGGACTCCCACAAAGCAGAACTGACCAAGTCTGTGCCCCCATCAGCAGAGTGCAGGATGGAACAAGTTACTTACCTGTAACTGTTGTTCTCCAGCATGGGTCTGGCATGGATTCACATGCTCATGAATATTCCCCGTCGTCAGGCTGGGAATCCTCGGTAAAGAAAAAACCAGTATCAGTTTTGTTTCTGATCTGTCTTTCGTAGTAATAACCAATCACTGGTCTCTGCGTCATACTGACCACAGCCAATGACTGCCCTCTACCTAAGCACCGCCTCTGGCAGCCATCTTCAGATTTGGAAGCACGTGAAGTGGCAGTATGACCAAGTGAAGAGCCGCAGAGGGGTAGGCGGGAGGGTTCGCATGTGAATCCATGCCAGACCCATGCTGGAGAACAACAGTTACAGGTAAGTAACTTGTTCCTTCTCCAGCATGGGGTCTGGCATGGATTCACATGCTCATGAATAAAGAATACATAGCAGTACACACATGCACAACCACGGGAGGTGGCAAAGGCTCAACATTAAGCATCACATCAACTCAACATTAAGCATCTTACCTCCTCACCAGGCTCACCTCAGGCGAACAGGTTGCGCAGCACTGCTTGGCCGACCCTGGACTCCTCCCTGGAATCCCGGTCGACGCAGTAGAATTTCGTGAAGGTGTGCGTCGACCTCCACGTAGCAGCCCTGCAGATGTCCAGCAAGGGCACACCAGATAGGAACGCCGTGGTAGCTGCGATCGCTCTGGTGGAATGGGCTCTCGGACGGCCAGGCAGTGGTCGGTTCGCCAACCGATGACAGTACATGATACAGCCGGAGAGCCACCTGGAAATGGAAGCCTTCGAGAGAGCCTTCCCCCGATTGACAGGTCCAAAGTTCACAAAGAGTTGTGACGTCTTCCGAAAACACTTCGTGCGGTCCACGTAGAACTTCAGCGCTCTAGCCACATCCAGCGAGTGCAAAGTCCTCTCAGCCGGCGACGAAGGCGACGGGAAGAATACAGGCAACACCAAGGGTTTGTTGAGATGGAAGTCCGACGGTACCTTGGGCATGAAGGAGGGGTGCGTCCTGAGCACTACCCTCGTGTCGTGAAAAGTCAAGTACGGGGCCTTGCAGGAAAGGGCCTGGATCTCTCCCACCCGTCGTGCGGAGGTGATGGCCACAAGAAACGCTGTTTTCCACGACAGAAACTTCAACGGGGCCGAGTGCAGAGGCTCGAACGGAGGTCCCATGAGCTTGGTCAGCACCACGTTGAGCTCCCACGCCGGGGCCGGAGCCTTCACCGGCGGGAACGATCTGAACAGTCCCTTCATGAACTCTTTCACCAGACGATGAGACCACAAGGACGTCCGTCCCGTGGTTCTGGTTTATCGGGAGATCGCAGCAAGATGAATCTTGATGGACGCGTGTGCCAGTCCAGCTTTAGCCAGCGTCAGCAGGTACGGCAGAACTTGGGGAGCCGTAATCCGTAGAGGGTTAATCTTCTGTGCGTGGCACCAGACAGAGAACCTCTTCCATTTGTGTCCGTAGCATTTAAGAGTCGAGGACGCCCTGGCCTTTGCAAGAACCTCTCTGCAGTCGGCCGGTATGTCGTATCCTCCAGACTCTAGCGCTGCAGGAGCCAGGCCTGCAAGTTCAGCGATTTCGGGGTCGTGGTGGAGGATGGCGCCTCCTTCCCTGGAGAGCAGATCCGCGTCCACCGGCAGCTTGATTGGCGGGGACGCTGACAAGCCCAGAAGGTCCGGGAACCATATCTGCCTCGGCCACGCAGGTGCGACGAGGATCATCCTGCACCGTGACCTCTTGAGCTGGTTGACGAGCCGGATTAGCAGTGGCAAAGGAGGGAACGCGTAGAGGAACAGGCCCTCCCAGGGGAACGAGAAAGCATCGCCCATGCTCCTCGCCTGGGGAAACCTGCTGGCGAACCTCCGGCACTTGGAGTTCGTCGCCGTCGCGAACAGGTCGATCTGGGGTGTGCCCCACCGTCGGAAGAGGCGATCCACTAGATCCTGCCGTAGTCCCCACTCGTGGCATGAGCGCAGCTCCCTGCTGAGTGAGTCGGCGATGGTGTTTTTTATCCCTGCCAGATGAAACGGCACCAGAAACATCCCTTGGGCGACTGCCCAATGCCACAGGTCCTGCGCCTCCTTGGACAGTGCTGGGGACCTGGTTCCACCCTGTTTTCTGATGTAAAACATGGTGGTGGTGTTGTCGGTGAAGATCCTCACCACCTTGCCCTTGAGGGACGGAAGGAAGGACCTGAGGGCCCAAAACACTGCACGGAGCTCCAGGACGTTGATATGTAAGGATTTCTCCGTCGGGAGCCAAAGGCCCCTTGCGTGCAGATTTTCGGTGTGCGCTCCCCACCCTTCCAGGGAGGCATCCGTGGTCACTGTCTCCTGGTGGGCTGGGGTCTGGAAGTCCATGCCCGCCGTCAGATGCGCGCGGGTGCCCCACCACCGGATCGCTCGTCGGAAACTCTCGTCGAGTGTGATCCTTTCCTCGAAGTTGCCCGTCGTTTGGATCCAGTGCGCGTCCAGGAACTCCTGCAACGGGCGCATCCGGAGCCTGCACATGGGAATGAGGTAGATGCAGGAAGACATCATTCCGAGGAGGGACTTGATGGACCTCACCTTGGCCGCGTCGGCCACCAACATGCGCTGCACCTTGCCCAGGATGGTCCTGGTCCTCTCCTCCGACGGGGAGGCCCGAAGGGACACTGTGTTGAGCCTCGCTCCCAGAAACAGTGTCTTGCCCGGGTACCAGGTGGGATTTGGCGTAGTTCACGGAGAATCCCAGGTCCGTGAGAAGTTGGACGGTCCTTGCCGTGTGGACCACGGCAAGCTCCCTTGTCTTGGCTCGGATGAGCCAGTCGTCCAGGTAGGGGTAGACGTGGATCCCTTCGCGGCGCAGCTGAGCCGCCACCGGTGCGAGGCACTTGGTGAACACCCTGGGTGCCGACCGTAGACCGAAGGGGAGGGCTTTGAACTGGTAATGCCGCCCTTGGACCACAAACCTGAGGAATTTTCGGTGCCCCTTCAAGATGGGAATATGGAAGTAGGCATCCTCCAAATCCAATGACGACAGGAAGTCTCCTTCCTCCAGCTGACCCAGGACGTGCTGGAGGGTGACCATCCGGAACTTTTGCGCCTTGATGAACTTGTTCAGACGTCGCAGGTCCAGGATGGGGCGCCATCCCCCCCGTCTTCTTCTTCACGAGGAAGTATCTCGAGTAGACTCCGGAGCCCCGAAGCCTCTTTGGGACGAGTTCGATGGCGCCCTTCTTGAGCATCGCCTTCACCTCCAGGAGAAGTTGAGGGACGTGAAGCTCTTTCCTGGCCACGGGGGGGGGACGCGCGGACACTTTCTTCGAAACTCGAGCGCGTGGCCCCGGGCCAAGGCGTCCAGCACCCAACGGTCGGTGGAGATGGACTCCCACACGCTGACGAAGCTCGCCAGCCAGCCTCCCACCGGGGTGCTTCGGTGGGGGACGGACCCCCCGGCCGGTTCAATCCTGCTTCGACGAGGCTTTAGCGCCTTGTCCTTGGCGACGACGGCGGGGTCCGCCAGGCTTGCCTCGTCCTCTGTAGGCCTCCTGAGATGACGAGCGGGCCGCTGGACGGTAGGAGGAGAAACCGCCGCCGGAAACTTTGGAGGCGCCCTTGCCTCCGCTGCTCCGAAAGGGCATCCGTCGTTGTTGCAGAACTCCAAGGGCCCGGGCCGTCTCGGTGTCCGCTTCCGTCCGGTGGGGAAGTTGATGTGGAGGCCGCACCCCCCCCCCCCGCTTTTTTCCTGGCCGCCGCGGAGAGGACGGAGTCCGGGGTAGGCTGCGCCCGGAGGCACAGGGGGGCCGTGTCCGGGACCCGGTACTTTTTCTCGTACCGGTCGTGGACGGGTTCTTGAGGAGGGTGAGGCCCTCATCCCAAATGTCGTCCAATAGAGGCACCGCGAGGACCGTCTTCCTCTTGGCCTCGCGCCGCTGATAAAGGAAACCTTCCTTCTTCTCCTCAGGGCAGAGTTGGAAAAGCTCGGATGCCCTGGCGATCATTGAGTGGAACGATCCAATCTCGTCGGGCGGAGAAGCCCTGGTGGGAGGCGACGACGGTACATCCTCGTCGTATACCTCGTCGTCCGTACCCGTCGCTGCCGTGTCAGTCCCCGTATCATCCCCTCGGGTGGACGGGGAGGAGGGCTGGAAGGGGCGCGACGGCTGAAAAGGAGGTGGAGGGTGGATCCTTCTTTTCTTGGTAGGGGGAACACCAGAAGGTCCCGGTTCTGGGTCCCCCGACGGGAGAGGTTCCGTCGGCAACAGTAGTCTCGTCCTTATCTCAGAGCATAAGGACTGTATAGCCAACAAAATGGCCGCCGAGTTGTCCCGCAGCGCTGGCAGAGGGGAATCCGACGGGCGATCAGGGGCCCCGTCGGTACCCTCGACGATGTCGTCGTCACCTGCGTCGGGATCCATCCCGACGGGCCGGTCTTCTTCCACGCCGAGGCCGTGGCTTAAGACCTCGACCAGCTCCTCCTCTGAGGTTGAGGCCGAATCTACGACGACGCCCTGCCCCCCCTTTTTCTTCCCCACGGGGGATTTCACGGGGGTCCTATCGATGGGCACAAAAGAGGACTCCCTCCGAGGTGGCAGGGAGACTCTGAGCCCCGAGGTCGCCACCACTGGTGTAGCCTCCACAGGCTGAGCCAGGGCCGCCGCGACAGTTTCGATAGAGGGCTTGGCCGGATGGATTAAGGCCTTCACCACCTTAGGTGCGCTCACCGCCTTATCCTTGAGGGGGGGGGACACTGCCTCGCTCCCCCTCCGCCTTCGAGCTCGACCGGGGCCTCTCCAGGAGCTTCGCCGGGTGCTCGGCCTTCCTCTTACCCGACCCAGAGCGTTGGCTCGTGGTTGATGGTGCCGGGGAGGGTGCGCCCTGCCTGGCGCCCGTAGAGCCCGACCGTTCGGCGCTCCCGGTGCCAGCGGACTCGCGGTGCTTGGCCTTATGTTGGACCCCCGTGGCCGGGGCGTCCTCAAAGGTCTTAGAAGACCGCTCGGATTTCTTCCTCTTCTTCTCGCCGGACGGGCTCTTCCCTTCTAGCCAGTTGGCGAGACGTTGATGGCGGTCCTTCATGGTCCGCTCCGACATGTTGCCCCAAAACGCACAGTTCTTCTCCACGTGCGTCTTGTCCTCATGTAGGCAGTAAAGACAAAAAGAGTGTTCGTCCTCCTTGAAGACGTTCTGCAGCTGGCATACAGGGCAGACCCTGAACAGCTTTCCGGGCGTCGAGCTTCCCTTCTCCTGGGCCATGGCCGGGCCTGAGAAACTTCTGGAGTCCTCCAAAAGCGTAGCTCGACGAAATCTTCACCCTTGAGGGGCGCAGACGAATCCGAAAAGGGTCCCCGTTGATCGGAGAGTCGGTGGAGCTTGAGGCTCTTTTGACCGAAAAAACGAAGTTTTTGAGAAAAAACGTGAAAAAATAGCACTAACGCTCAAGAGCAATAGCACGAGGATCCCAACACATGAACGTGCGGTAAAAATCTGAAGATGGCTGCCAGAGGCGGTGCTTAGGTAGAGGGCAGTCATTGGCTGTGGTCAGTATGACGCAGAGACCAGTGATTGGTTATTACAACGAAAGACATCAGAAACGAAACTGATACTGGTTTTTTCTTTACCGAGGATTCCCAGCCTGACGACGGGGAATATTCATGAGCATGTGAATCCATGCCAGACCCCATGCTGGAGAAGTAGGCATCCTCCAAATCCAACGACGACAGGAAATCACCCTCCTCTAGTTGACCCTGGACTTGCTGGCGGGTGACCATCCGGAACTTCTGTGCCTTGATGAATTTGTTCAGTCGTCGTATGTCCAGGATGGGACGCCATCCTCCCGTCTTCTTCACAAGGAAGTATCTTGAGTAAACTCCGGAGCCCCGAAGCCTCTTTGGGACGAGCTCGATGGCGCCTTTGAGCATCGCCTTTACCTCCAAGAGGAGTTGAGGGACGTGATGTTCCTTCCTGGCCACGGGGGGGTGAGCGGGGGGGGGGGGGCGCGGGCACTTCTTCAGAAACTCGAGCGTGTGACCCTGGGCCAGGGCGTCCAGCACCCAACGGTCGGAGATGGACTCCCACACGCTGACGAAGCTTGCCAGACGGCCTCCCACCGGGGTCGGTTCAGTCCTGCTTCGACAAGGCTTTGCCGCCTTATCCTCCTTGGCAATGACGGCGGGGTCCTCCCGACTTGCCTCGTCCCCTGTAGGCTTCCTGTGACGATGACCGGGCCGCTTGACGATAGGTGGAAAATCCGCCGCCGGAACCTTTGGAGGCACCCTGCTCGCCTCCGCCGCTCCGAAAGGGCGGCCGTCGTTGCTGGAGAACACCGAGAGCCCGGGCCGTCTCCGTGTCCGTCTTGAAGGCTTGTAGGGAATCTTCCACTGTTTTCCCAGACAGGTTGCTCCCGTCGAACGGCATGTCCAAGACTCTGGTCTGCATGTCCTGACGGAAGTCAGTTGCCTTGAGCCATCCACGCCGTCTAAGGCACACGCCGTTGCCCAACTGGCGAAATCCTGTGTCAGCGATGTCCGTCGCCATCGTAATGGCGTGGTCCGACGCCACTTCTCCTTCCTGCAAGATCTCTAGGGCCTCCGCCCTCTTGTCGTCTGGTAAGAGGGGGCGATTTTGTACCACAACTCCCTGTCGTAGCGGGCTACGATAGCCAAGGCGTTGGACCCTTAATCGTCGTTGCTGTCGATGAGATGACTGCGTCCCATCGTGTCCAATTTCTTTCCTTCGCCGTCCGGCGGGAGGTTGACAGAGGCCGAGGCCCCCCCCCCCCCCCGCTTTCTTTCTGGCCGCGGCGGAGACGACCGAGTCTGGGGTCGGCTGTGCCCGAAGGCACACGGGGGCCGCGTCCGGGACCCGGTACTTCTTCTCGTACCGATCCCTTCTCGCAGGCGTTGTGGATGGGTTCTTGAGGAGGGCGAGACCCTCATCCCAGATATCGTCCAGTAGAGGTACAGCGAGGACCGTCTTCCTCTTGGTCTTGCGCCGTTGATAAAGGAAGCCTTCCTTCTCTTCCGGGCAGAGCTGGAAAAGCTTTGATGCCCTGGCGATCATGGCATGAAACGATCCAATCTCGTTGGGCGGGGAAGCCCGGGGCGGAGGTGACGGGAGATCCTCGTCGTAAACCTCGGCGTCTGTGCCCGTTGCGGCCGTGTCAGTCCCTGTAACATCCCCACGGGTCGTGAACGGGGAGGAGGGCTGAGCAGGGTGCGATTGTTGAAAAGGAGGTGGAGGATGAATCCTTCTCTTAGGAGGGCGGCTCCCAGAAGGGCCTGGCTCCGGGTCCCCCGTCGGGAGAGATTCCTCCGTTGGTGCTAACGGCAACCTCGTCCTTATCTCTGAGCATAAGGACTGTATAGCCAACAAAATGGCCGCCGAGTTGTCTTGCGGCACTGGTTGAGGGGATTCCAAAGGGCGGTCAGGAGCCCCGTCGGCACCCTCGACGTTCTCGTCATCTCCTACGTCGGGGTCCCTCCCGACGGGCTGGTCGTCTTCCACGCCAACGCCGTGGCTTAAGACTTTGATCAGCTCCTCCTCAGAGGTTGAGCCTGAATCCACGACGACCTCCTGCCCCCCCTTTTTCTTCTCCGTCGGAGGTTTCACGGGGGTCCTGTCGATGGGCATGAAAGAGGACTCCCTCCGCAGTGGCAGGGAGACTCTGGGCCCCGAGGTCGCCACCACTGGTGTAGCCTCCACAGGCTGAGCCAGGGCCGCCGCAACTGTCTCGATAGAGGCCTTGGCTGGGTGGATCAAGGCTTTCACCACCTTAGGTGCGCTCACCGCCTTCTCCTTGGGGGGGGGGGGGGGGGTGGGGGGGGGGGGGGGGTCAGCGCCTCGCTCCCCTTGGCTTTCTCCATCTGAGTCGGTCAGGCCTTCTCCAGAAACTTACCTGGGTGCTGCGACTTCCATTTCTTCACTGAGCCAGAGCATTGGCTCATGGTTGACTGCGCTCCCGGGCGCCTGCGGACTCGCGCTGCTTTGCCCTTTGTTGGACCCCCGTCGCTGGAGCGCCCTCAAAGGTCTTAGAAGACCGCTCAGATTTCCTCTTGGGAGAGAAATGCTGCTGGGGCTCACCTGCCGCCGTGTTCGTCTCCAGACACTCGTAGAGCCGCTTGCGACAGTCCTTCATGGTGCGTGAGGACATTTCTTTGCAGAACGCAGAGGTCTCCTCCACGTGCACTTGGTCCGAAAGAAGGCAGTAAAGGCACAATGAGTGTCTGTCATCCAAGAAAATGTTCCAGAGTCCACATCCTGGGCAGATCCTTAACAGAGGCGTTGAATCTCCCCTTACCCTCGCCATGTCCAGGTGGGGGTCGGCCTCAAGAACCTTCTGGAATCCTCCAAAAAGTGCAAGTCGACAAAAAAAAATAAAAAATAAAATAAAAATCGACCTTGGACGTAGAAGCTCACGAAATTGGGTCCCCGTTAATCGGATGAAGAATCGGTGGAGCTTGAGGCTCAATTGACTGAAAAAATAAGAGTAAACTCTTCGAAAAAACGCAATACGCAGGAAAGGTCGAGACCTTAAGCACGAGGACTCCCACCACTCATGCGGTAAAAATCTGAAGATGGCTGCCAGAGGGGCTTAGGTTGAGGGCAGTCGTTGGCTGTGGGCAGTATGACCCATAGACCAGTGATTGGTTGTTAGGAGAAAGACAGTTCAGAAACAAAACTGATTTTTTTCTTTACCGAGGATTCCCAGCCTGACGATGGGGAATATTCACAAGCATGTGAATCCGCTGGAATCGTCGGCAGGTGAATGAGAGGCCTCACTGAGAGGCTGAGCAGCTCCGAGAACCATGGCCTGGCTGGCCACCAAGGAGCTCTTAGGATGATGCTGAGGAGGTGAGACTCCTTGATCTTGCATATCATCCTGTGAATCAGGAGAGTGGGTGGACCGGACCCTGCCAGGAGGCAAACTGTTGGCACTTCTTGTTGCCCCGGGAGGCAAAGAGGTCCACCTGAGGGTGGCCCAATTTGTGAAAGATCTCCTGCAACACTATGTCTTCAACTGCCACTCGTAGTTGTCCGCTCCCAGTCTGCGGAGAGAGAGAAAGAGAGAGAGAGAGAAAGAGAGAGAAAGAGAGAGAAAGAGAGAGAAAGAGAGAGAAAGAGAGAGAAAGAGAGAGAAAGAGAGAGAGAAAGAGAGAAAGAGAGAAAGAGAGAAAGAGAAAGAGAGAAAGAGAGAAAGAGAGAAAGAGAGAAAGAGAGAAAGAGAGAAAGAGAGAAAGAAAGAATTTTAATGTGATTTTCAACATGGTTTCCTTTGGTTGTGGAATCTGAAACTCTATAGGCATCTTAAATTGTGTCACACAGCATCCTCAGTGCAGACACAGGGAAGTCTTTCAGATTTCCCAAAGGTTTAAACACCTTCTCTGAGATAAACTACTGTTTCCCAGAACAGTAAAGTGAAATTGACTTTACTTACATTTGTAATTTTCTAGACCCAGCACACACTATCTTACAATAGGGTGCTGGAGGGGTTACTTAGTATCCCCTTTGTCTAGCTTCTCATGTAACATTTTTATATGTTACCATTTCCTCGATGAATGGCTTGTGGTGGTGGTTTACTTTCAACTACTGTGGTGTGCATTTACTGTGGGCTGCATTCGCAGCTGCAGTAAAGAACCCAAGGAAGCCCTTTTTGTCAAAATGGCCCCTGTCTTTTTTCGCCATTTCTTTGTGGACAGGTAATTCTTGAGATTTACTCTGCGTGCCAAACCAGGTTTGGTCCATTGTTCGCTTTGCCTTTGGAAGTATTCACGAGTGAAGCCCGCCTCTGGCTCCAAGGTGTCTGGGGTGGGCAGGAAGTGAGGGTGGTGCCCAAAACTCCCTGTGCTTCTTCTCCTAGGAGACCCAAATGTACTCTGGCTGACTGTCTGGCTGTCTGACTGTCTGGCAAGGACAGCCACCCTGCTGGGTGACTGACAGTTCGGCTGCAATGAATGGGAGAGAACTGAATAAAAGGTGAGACTTTTGGCTTGGAAGGCAGAATCGACCACTGGCCGAAGGAACCGAAGAACTTGAAGAGGATGCCTGCTGCAACTCCTGGCACGTTGGTTTGCCGTGCTGCTGTGTTGAAACTCAAAATTTGTATCAACAGAAAAGCCCCTGCATGGACGACTTCTTCCCTCTCGCTGGTGGGACCAATAAACTCCAAAGTAAGCCACCTGGACATTCTCTGAGCGGGTTGCATTTCCACAGAGTTGCTGCTGGAAACCAAAACCGCCAGGGAGAGGAACACCAGATTATGTGCGTTGCTTTTAAGTTGGCCAAGAGCTCCAGGAAGATCCTCCGGACTCCCAGGAAGCAGGACTGACCGAGCCCGAGCCCCCTCAACATAGTGCCGGACCCCAGAAGCAAGGAAAGTTCTTCTCAACAGCCAGAAACCGCAGTGTTGCTATTTGAGGTAAACACAAGGAACTGACACACTGAAGTGCCACTTGTTAGAAAGATTGCCGGTTGCGAGCGGTGACCACCCCATTGCAGAGCAGGTGTCCCCAGAAGTCCTTCCTCTTGACCCCACGACTGAGGCCCAAGAACAGCGAGATCTGAAGAGTTGCATAGGAACATAGGTCATCTGCTGCACTTTTTCTTCAATACAAAAGGTACTGTAAAGTCTGAGAGAACTTAACTCATTGTAGAATTGCTTGCATCTTCTACTAATCAGCTTGTGACCCTACATATGATTCTTCTTTTCTTCAAAGACTTCTAAAACATTGTGCAAAGACTTTTCTACTTACCTACCAGAAGTACTTCATCCTATAAGACTTGCCTATTGACTTTGGCTGAAGCTGTTATACTGAATGACTCTGCTTAGGGGATCCGAAAGTGTCCGAAAGTGTTTGTCTGCTTAAGAATATTTGTGGTCTCTTGTTTGTTCTAATAACCTTTTCCTTTTACCAACGGCCGGAGAGGGCTGCTGAGGCTGAACAGGGACCGGAGTAGCCTGCACTGGGGCCCAAGGCGCCTGCGGGACAAATGGCGGGAGAAAGTCCCTGATGGTGACCACAAGGATGAATTCCATCTGTGGAGATTTCATGAGCCATAGGAACCTTTCAAAGAACCTGGTCTAACAGGCTGGATTGGTGGTAGGAGATATTGATGGCGTAGCGGGCGGCTACTGGAGCTGTAGCGTTCCCTGTCCATATGGACGCAGCGGGAACCTGCCTTGCGCAAAGGAAGGATAAGCTGTAGGCCGCATACCTGGTTGATACCAGTCCCCACCTTTACACACGGTCCTCAGCATACCTTACCTGAAGGGGCGTCGGGGAGAAGTCTGGATTTTCTGGCGCGGCGGCCATCTTGCCTAGCTGCCTTACACGTGCCTGCATCGTGTTGCTGGTTCACTGGACCTCGTCCCGTCCAGGACTCTCGAGTTCCTCAGGCCTAGGTCCGGTAGCATTACGCCCTTGGCGGATCTGCCGGTAGAATTGTGTAAAGGCACCACCTCGGACATGATGCCGGTACTAGGATGTAGCCCTCGGGTGAAGACCTGGTACAATAACCTTCTGGTGCCTTAGCACCCTCACCGGGAGGATCTGCAGATCCCTCTGAATCTCGGTCGGTGGCTGATACAGCCTCTGTACTTGTGCTGGTACAAGTACCTGGGCAGTCCCTCCCGCACCGTAGAGTCCTTGGAAGGAGTTTCCCCTTGCGGGGTGCGCTGGAAAAGAGCAGCCCTATATTGGATCGATGGTAGACAAAGTCCATTAGGTCCTCTGGAGGCGATCTGTGGAAGAGCTCCCTCCACCTGGCCAGTTTGTTCTTCAGAGGCCTTGAGGAAAGCACATTGCACACGGCACAAGTTTGCCAGCTGTGGTCGGGGCGAAGGCACCATAGGGAGTGGGGGTCTTTCGTCAGGAAGAGCCTGTCGCAGGATGGACACCTGCTGAATCATGTAGAAGTTGACATGCGCCGGGGAGGAGCGTGATGCCTGAGGACAGAGTACCTGAATGATAGACAAAAAAGTCAGTATACGCGTGTGGAATTACATGGCCAAAGCTAAATCCAAGAGTGCTGGTGAATTCGGCCTGTTCCCGTCGATGCGGAAAAGAGGACTGAGGTGTGGCGACGGAGGGCAGCGCATGCTCCCAGGGCTGCACCCCCGCACGCCTCTAAATTTAAAGGTTTACTTACCAACTGGTAACTTTCTTTCGATTGGATATTCCCCCAACGTATTCCTCATCTTAGATGTATTCCATCCAGCTTTGCTGCACTTCGGAAATTTTTTCGCCAGAGGGCACCGTGCATCGATGTCGATGGTCCCTCAAAGGCCTCCGTCGAGGGTGACGTCATCAGGTGTATAAGTACCACGTGCGGCGCCCGTTGGCCCCAGTTCTGTTTTTCCCCCGGTTTATCTTTGATCTTGTACTGTGTAGATTGTGCTGGTAGACAGGTATGAGCCTTGCGAGATTTGAGATGGCAATAACCCGGAAAATCTACAGAGGGGTAGGATGGGAGGGCATTGAGGAATACCATTGGAGGAACATCCAATCGAAAGAACGTTACCAGTTGGAGTGGATTGTGTCCTCCAACGTATTCCTCATCTTAGATAGACTCCCAAAGTAGTGTGGACAATTCCTCTGGAGGACGGGGTAGATTTTTTGATACTCTTAGATTACCGAGTATAGTACTGCTTTTCCAAAAGTTAGCTCCCTAGACTGGGAAGCATCTAGGTTATAGAATTTTGAGAAGGTGTGTAGCGAAGACCAAGTTGCTGCTTCGCAAATGGATCTTATTGGAACACCTCTTTGAATGGCCGTGGAGGCGGCAATGCCTCTGGTGGAATGAGCCCTTAACCCTTCTGGAGGGTCTTTTTGAGCTAGTCTGCAGCATTCTGAAATGAAATTGTCTGTTTTGTCACCGATTGACCCAGTTTCCTTCCTGTGTAACGTATAAACAGCTGGTTGCCCACTCCAAGTCTGGAAAGTCTAGAGATGTAAAGGCTTAAAGCTCTTTTCTGATCCAACCTGTGTAATCTTTCCTCCTCCTTCGAAGGATGGGGTGGAGGATAGAATGCGGGTAAGACAATTTTCGGACTTAAATGAAAATCAGATATTACTTTCGGTAAAAATGATGGTTTTACCCTCAACACAACTCTGTCCTTATGGAACACAGTATAGGGTGGCCCAGAAGACAGTGCCTGCAATTCGCTCACTCTTCTTGCTGATGTTAGAGCAACCAAGAAGGCTGTTTTCCAGGTTGGTAATCTTAATGGACACGTGTGCATAGGCTCAAAAGGAGCACACATTAAGAATTTTAGGACTAAATTTAGATCCCAGATCAGTACTTGAAATGGGTGAGAAGGAAACACATTTGTGAGCCCTTTTAAGAATTGTATTATCAAAGGAATTTTGAAGTAGGAGCATTCTTCGAATGAGAGCTTGAAAATGGAAAGCGTCGCGGGGTAAACTTTTATTGTTCAGATATTCAGACCTCTATGTGCTAGGGTCAGAAAGAAAGATAATTCTTCCGGAATAGAACATAGAAAAGGATCGACATTCTTTTCTCTGTACCAGTTGCAAAACATTTTCCAACGGCAACGGTATAGACTTTGTTGCTGGCCTTCTTGCCGAGAGCAACACCTCCATAAAGTCATCTGGAAGGTTCCAATCCCCGTATCTCAGCATTTCAGGTTGAGCGTTTTGACCTCTGGATGGAGAACCTGACCCTCCATTTGAGAGAGAAGGTTCTCTCTCTGAGTAAGACGTACTGCAGGACAGATGGACATGTCTAGAAGGTCCGGGTACCACATTCTCCTGGCCCAATCCGGGGCAATTAGGATCAAGCGGCTCCGAAACCTTCTCAGCCTCCTGATGACCTGAGGAATGACAGAAATCAGAGGGAACGTGTACAATAGTGGGAAATTCCACTCCACCACGAACACGTCTCCCAGGGCTCCTCTCGGGGGAAATTCCCTTGAGCAATACCTTTCGCATTTTCGGTTGATTTCGGTTGCAAACAGGTCTACTTGAGGGGTTCCCCAAAGGGTGAAGATCTCTTGAATGACTTCCTGAGCCAGTTCCCATTTGTGGGATAGCGTGCTCTGCCTGCTCAGAGCATCTGACGTCATATTCTCTTCCCCGGCTAGATGAACTGCCGTTAAAGAGATTCCTTCCTGAATTGCCCAATACCAGAGCTGCATTGCCCCTCTGCACAGGGGTAGTGACCTAACACCACCTCTTGTTTAGGTAATGCATGGCCACTGTGTTGTCCGTCATTATCAGGACATTCTTTCCCCCGACAGATGGCAGGAAGGCCTTCAGCGCTAGTCTGATTGCCCTCAGCTCTAAAAGGTTGATATGTAGTTTGGACTCCGATGGAGACCAACGACCGTTGATTGTAAAATCGTTGGCATGAGCTCCCCACACCAGGAATGAGTTGTCTGTCACTACCATGATCTACGGCCATGGTTGCCAAAAGGTTCTCCTTTTAGGATGTTCTCAGGTGGTCTTGTCTAACCTTGTTCGGAATCTGAAGAAGATCCGTCATCTGACCCGAAAACTGGGACCACTGAGTCTTTAGGGCTCATTGAAGGGATCTCATCCTCAAGCGTACCTCGAACCAGAAAGATACAGGATGCCATGAGGCCGAGCAACCTTAAAAGTCGTAAGCCTGGAGATTTTGGGCATTTTGGAATTTGGAAACCATCTGAAGAATGTCTTGAGCCCTCGACTTGGGAGGCGAGCGCTTTCCCAAGGACGTGTCTAATACAGCTCCTATGTACTGAAGCTGTTGGGAAGGTGTCATCTGTGACTTTTTGAAATTGAGGGAGAAGCCCAGTTTGTGGAGGAAGTGGCAGGTGACTTTCAGATGATCCAGTGCTTGCTCGGCAGAACATGCTCTGATCAACCAATCGTCCAGGTAGGGATAGACATGAATCCCCCTCTCCTGAGGTGCACTGCCACCACTACCATTAACTTGGTAAAGACCCTCGGGGCGGAGGTCAACCCGAAAGGCAGGACTCGAAACTTATGTGAGTCACCAACTACAAACCTCAGGTATTTTCTGTGTTTGAGATGAATCGGCACATGAAAATAAGCATCCTGGAGGTCCAATGACACCAACCAGTCCTGAAGTTGAAGGGCCTGAAGGATCTGAGAAAGGGTAACCATCTTGAACTTGTCCTTCCTGAGAAACTTGTTCAAGTTTCTTAAGTCCAAGATGGGTCTCAGTCCTCTGTCCTTTTTGGGGATAAAAAAATACAGGAAGTACCATCCCTTGTTCCTCTCCGCTGCAGGTACTGGTTCTATAGCACCTTTCTCTAGCAGGGTTAAAACTTCCTGCTGTAGGAGCGGGATTGAAGACTTCAACTGGTGTCTCCCTGGTGGATTGCTTTGAGGTTGCGTTAGAAAAGGAAGGCAGTAACCTTGGGCTATTATTTCTAGACCCCAAAAATCTGAAGTAATGGCTCGCCATTCTTGCAGATGCTGTGACGGCCTGCCCCCTACAGGTGTTTTGTGATGCAAGTCCTCAAAGCGGTTTTGTGGCGGATGTTTCTACCATCAGTGGCTGCGAGGCTGCAGTCCGAGATGGTTTAGCACGTTTTCCTCGTCCACCACATGTGGCCTTTTTCTGGCCCCTTTGACTGGCCATTCCTCTCGCCTTTCCATATGAGGTGTAGTAACGATAGGATCGTCCCCTCCATGACTGTCCTTGCGCACGAAAAGGCTGAGGTTGCCTAATAGCAGCTCCTAAAGATTTGGCAGCTGCCTTTGAGGTCTGCAACCTCTCCAGGCTCTCGTCAGCCTTGTTGCCAAAAAGGTGAGACCCGTCAAAAGGCTTGTTCAGAAGGCGGTTCTGTACGTCCGGTGCAAAACCAGACTTCCATAACCACGCAAATCTGCGCATTACCGTGCTAGTGCCCATGTACCTGCTTACACTATCTGCAGTGTCCAATCCAGATTGAAGGGATTCCTGCATGGCTTCGTTTCCATCTCTAACGATGGCTAGGAACGCTTCCCTTTCTTCCCCTTCTGGTATGTGCTCCGCCGCCATTGCAATGCACTCCCAAAAAGTGTACGAAAATGTTGCCAAGGCACATGTGGAGTTGGCAGATTTTAATGCCATGCTCACGGCTGAAAATACCTTCCGTGCCCAACCATCCACACGCTTATCGTCCCTGTCTGGAGGGATAGACGGGTATGCAAGTTTGTTAGAAACTGTGGCTGCCTGTATGACCAGACTCTCGGGAGTTGGGTGTTTGGACAGATAGCTGGAGTCGCTACTGGCCGGGCGGTATTTGGAGGCGAGGGATTTATTTACCGGAGGAATAGAATCCAGAGTTTCCCAATTCTTGCCCACCCTATTTTGCAGGGCTACATGAAAGGGTAGTACTGGGACTTCAGTGGGACCATGGTCCAATATATCTTAAATCATCCTGGATGAAATGGGCTGATGGTTTAGCCCATCCTAAGGAACAAGTTACTTACCTGTAACTGTTGTTCTCCAGCATGGGTCTGGCATGGATTCACATGCTCATGAATATTCCCCGTCGTCAGGCTGGGAATCCTCGGTAAAGAAAAAACCAGTATCAGTTTCGTTTCTGATCTGTCTTTCGTAGTAATAACCAATCACTGGTCTCTGCGTCATACTGACCACAGCCAATGACTGCCCTCTACCTAAGCACCGCCTCTGGCAGCCATCTTCAGATTTGGAAGCACGTGAAGTGGCAGTATGACCAAGTGAAGAGCCGCAGAGGGGTAGGCGGGAGGGTTCGCATGTGAATCCATGCCAGACCCATGCTGGAGAACAACAGTTACAGGTAAGTAACTTGTTCCTTCTCCAGCATGGGGTCTGGCATGGATTCACATGCTCATGAATAAAGAATACATAGCAGTACACACATGCACAACCACGGGAGGTGGCAAAGGCTCAACATTAAGCATCACATCAACTCAACATTAAGCATCTTACCTCCTCACCAGGCTCACCTCAGGCGAACAGGTTGCGCAGCACTGCTTGGCCGACCCTGGACTCCTCCCTGGAATCCCGGTCGACGCAGTAGAATTTCGTGAAGGTGTGCGTCGACCTCCACGTAGCAGCCCTGCATATGTCCAGCAGGGGCACACCAGATAGGAACGCCGTGGTAGCTGCGATCGCTCTGGTGGAATGGGCTCTCGGACGGCCAGGCAGCGGTCGGTTTGCCAACCGGTGACAGTACATGATACAGCCGGAGAGCCATCTGGAGATGGAAGCCTTCGAGAGAGCCTTCCCCTGATTGACAGGTCCAAAGTTCACAAAGAGTTGTGACGTCTTCCGAAAACCTTTCGTGCGGTCCACGTAGAACTTCAGCGCTCTAGCTACATCCAGCGAGTGCAAAGTCCTCTCAGCCGGCGACGAAGGCGACGGGAAGAACACAGGTAACACCAAGGGTTCGTTGAGATGAAAGTCCGACGGTACCTTGGGCATGAAGGAGGGGTGCGTCCTGAGCACTACCCTCGTGTCGTGGAAAGTCAAGTACGGTGCCTTGCAGGAAAGGGCCTGGATCTCTCCCACTCGTCGTGCGGAGGTGATGGCCACGAGAAAAGCTGTTTTCCACGATAGAAACTTCAACGGGGCCGAGTGCAGAGGCTCGAACGGAGGTCCCATGAGTTTGGTCAGTACCACGTTGAGCTCCCACGCCGGGGCCGGAGCCTTCACCGGCGGGAACGATCTGAACAGTCCCTTCATGAACTCTTTCACCAGACGATGAGACCACAAGGACGTCCTGCCCGTGGTTCTGGTGTATCGGGAGATCGCAGCAAGATGAATCTTGATGGAAGCGTGTGCCAGACCAGCTTTGGCCAGCGTCAGCAGGTACGGCAGCACTTGGGGAGCCGTAATCCGTAGAGGGTTAATCTTCTGTGCGTGGCACCAGACAGAGAACCTCTTCCATTTGTGTCCGTAGCATTTAAGAGTCGAGGACGCCCTGGCCTTTGCAAGAACCTCTCTGCAGTCGGCCGGTATGTCGTATCCTCCAAACTCTAGCGCTGCAGGAGCCAGGCCTGCAAGTTCAGCGACTTCGGGTCGTGGTGGAGGATGGCGCCTCCTTCCCTGGAGAGTAGATCCGCGTCCGCCGGCAGCTTGATTGGCGGGGACGCCGACAAGTCCAGAAGGTCCGGGAACCATATCTGCCTCGGCCACGCAGGTGCGACGAGGATCATCCTGCACCGTGACCTCTTGAGCTGGTTGACGAGCCGGATTAGCAGAGGCAAGGGAGGGAACGCGTAGAGGAACAGGCCCTCCCAGGGGAACGAGAAAGCATCGCCCATGCTCCTCGTCTGGGGAAACCTGCTGGCGAACCTCCGGCACTTGGTGTTCGTCGCCGTCGCGAACAGGTCGATCTGGGGTGTGCCCCACCGTCGGAAGAGGCGATCCACCAGATCCTGCCGTAGTTCCCACTCGTGGCACGAGCGCAGCTCCCTGCTGAGTGAGTCGGCGATGGTGTTTTTTATCCCTGCCAGATGAAACGGCACCAGAAGAATCCCTTGGGCGACGGCCCAATGCCACAGGTCCTGCGCCTCCTTGGACAGCGCTGGGGACCTGGTTCCGCCCTGTTTCCTGATGTAAAACATGGTGGTGGTGTTGTCGGTGAAGATCCTCACCACCTTGCCCTTGAGGGACGGAAGGAAGGACCTGAGGGCCCAAAACACTGCACGGAGCTCCAGGACGTTGATATGCAGGGACTTCTCCGTCGGGAGCCAGAGTCCCCTTGCGTGCAGATTTTCGGTGTGCGCTCCCCACCCTTCTAGGGAGGCATCCGTGGTCACAGTCACCTGGTGGGCTGGGGTCTGGAAGTCCATGCCCGCCGTCAGATGCGCGCGGGTGCCCCACCACCGTATCGCTCGTCGGAAACTCTCGTCGAGCTTGATCCTTTCCTCGAAGCTGCCCGTCGTCTGGATCCAGCGCGCATCCAGGAACTCTTGCAACGGGCGCATCCGGAGCCTGCACATGGGAATGAGGTAGATGCAGGAAGACATCATCCCGAGGAGGGACTTGATGGACCTCACCTTGGCCGCGTCGGCCACCAACATCCGTTGCACCTTGCCCAAGATGGTCCTGGTCCTCTCCTCCGACGGGGAGGCCAGAAGGGACACTGTGTCGAGCCTCGCTCCCAGAAACAGTGCGACTTGCGCGGGCACCAGGTGGGATTTGGCGTAGTTCACGGAGAATCCCAGGTCCGTGAGGAGTTGGACGGTCCTTGCCGTGTGGACCACGGCGAGCTCCCTCGTCTTGGCGCGGATGAGCCAGTCGTCCAGGTAGGGGTAGACGTGAATCCCCTCGCGGCGCAGCTGCGCCGCCACCGGTGCGAGGCACTTGGTGAAAACCCTGGGTGCCGACCGCAGTCCGAAGGGAAGGGCTTTGAACTGGTAATGACGCCCTTGGACCACGAATCTGAGGAATTTTCGGTGCCCCTTTAGGATGGGAATGTGGAAGTAGGCATCCTCCAAATCCAACGACGATAGGAAGTCTCCTTCCTCCAGCTGACCCAGGACGTGCTGGAGGGTGACCATCCGGAACTTCTGCGCCTTGATGAACTTGTTCAGGCGTCGCAGGTCCAGGATGGGGCGCCATCCTCCCGTCTTCTTCTTCACGAGGAAGTAACGCGAGTAGACTCCGGAGCCCCGAAGCCTCTTTGGGACGAGTTCGATGGCGCCCTTCCTGAGCATCGCCTTCACCTCCAGGAGAAGTTGAGGGACGTGAAGTTCTTTCCTGGCCACGGGGGGGACGCGCGGGCACCTTCTTTGAAACTCGAGCGCGTGGCCCCGGGCCAGGGCGTCCAGCACCCAACGGTCGGTGGAGATGGACTCCCACACGCTGACGAAGCCCGCCAGCCGGCCTCCCACCGGGGTGCTTCGGTGGGGGCCCGACCCCACGGCCGGTTCAATCCTGCTTGGACGCGGCCTTGCCGCCTTGGCCCCCTTGGCGACGACGGCGGGGGCCGCCAGACTTGCCTCGTCCTCTGTAGGCCTCTTGCGACGACGAGCGGGCCGCTTGACGGTAGGAAGCGAAACCGCCGCCGGAACCTTTGGAGGCGCCCTTGCCTCCGCCGCTCCGAAAGGGCGTCCGCCGTTGCTGCAGCACTCCAAGGGCCCGGGCCGTCTCCGTATCCGCCTTGATGGCCTGAAGGGAATCGTCCACTGTCTTCCCAAACAGGTTGTTCCCGTCGAAGGGCATGTCCAGGACCCTGTTCTGGACGTCCTGCCGAAAGTCCGTAGCCTTGAGCCATCCGCGCCGTCGAAGGCAAACGCCGTTGCCCATCTGGCGGAACCCAGTGTCGGCGATGTCCGTCGCCACGGTGATGGCGTGGTCCGAGGCCACCTCACCTTCCTGCAGGATCTCAAGGGCCTCCGCCCTCTTGTCGTCCGGCAGAAAATCCAGCAGGGGAGCTATCTTGTACCAGAGTTCCCTGTCGTAGCGGGCCACGATAGCCAAGGCGTTGGCCGCTTTAATCGTCGTCGCCGCCGACGAGATGACTCTGCGTCCCATGGCATCCAATTTCTTTCCCTCGCCGTCCGGCGGGGAAGTCGACGTGGAGGCCGCACCCCCCCCCCGCTTTCTTCCTGGCTGCCGCGGAGACGACGGAGTCCGGGGTAGGCTGCGCCCGGAGGCATAGGGGGGCCGAGTCCGGGACCCGGTACTTTTTCTCGTACCGGTCTCTTTTCGCTGGCGTCGTGGAAGGGTTCTTGAGGAGGGAAAGGCCCTCATCCCAAATGTCGTCCAACAGAGGCACTGCGAGGACCGTCTTCCTCTTGGTCTCGCGCCGTTGGTAAAGGAAGCCTTCCTTTTTCTTCTCCTCAGGGCAGAGTTGGAAAAGCTCGGATGCCCTGGCGATCATTGAGTGGAACGATCCAATCTCGTCGGGCGGAGAAGCCCTGGGGGGAGGCGACGACGGAAAATCCTCGTCGTATGCCTCGTCGTCCGTACCCGTCGCTGCCGTGTCAGTCCCCGTATCATCCCCTCGGGTGGACGGGGAGGAGGGCTGGATGGGGCGCGATGGTTGAAAAGGAGGCGGTGGATGGATCCTTCTTTTCTTGGTAGGGGGAACACCAGAAGGTCCCGGTTCTGGATCCCCCGACGGGAGAGGTTCCTCCGTCGGTAACGGTAGTCTCGTCCTTATCTCGGAGCATAAGGACTGTATAGCCAACAAAATGGCCGCTGAGTTGTCCTGCGGCGCTGGCAGAGGGGAATCCGACGGGCGAGCAGGGGCCCCGTCGGTATCCTCGACGATGTCGTCGTCGTCACCTGCGTCGGGGCCCATTCCGACGGGCTGGTCTTGTTCCACGCCTAGGCCGTGGCTTAAGACCTCGATCAGTTCCTCTTCTGAGGTTGAGGCCGAATCTCCGACGACGCCCTGCCCCCCCTTCTTCCCCACGGAGGGTTTCACGGGGGTCCTATCGATGGGCACGAAAGAAGACTCCCTCCGAGGAGGCAGGGAGATTCTGGGCCCCGAGGCCGCCACCACTGGTGCAGCCTCCACAGGCTGGGCCAGGGCCGCCGCGACCGTTTCGATAGAGGGCTTGGTCGAATGGATCAAGGCCTTCACCACCTTAGGTGCGCTCACCGCCTTATCCTTGAGGGAGGGGGCACTGCCACGCTCCTCCTCTGCCTTAGAGCTCGACCGGGGTCTCTCCAGGAGCTTCGCCGGGTGCTCGGCCTTCCTCTTACCCGACCCAGAGCGTTGGCTCGTGGTTGATGGTGCCGGGGAGGGTGCGCCCTGCCTGGCGCCCGTAGAGCCCGACCGTTCGGCGCTCCCGGTGCCAGCGGACTCGCGGTGCTTGGCCTTATGTTGGGCCCCCGTCGCCGGGGCGCCCTCAAAGGTCTTAGAAGACCGCTCAGATTTCTTCTTCTTCTCGCCAGACGGGCTCTTACCCTCCAGCCAGCTGGCGAGACGTTGATGGCGGTCCTTCATGGTCCGTTCCGACATGTTGCCGCAAAACGCACAGTCCTTCTCCACGTGCGTCTTGTCCCCATGAAGGCAGTAAAGGCAGAAAGAGTGTTCGTCCTCCTTGAAGACGTTCTGCAGCTGGCATCCAGGGCAGGCCCTGAACAGCTTTCCGGGCGTCGAGCTTCCCTTCTCCTGGGCCATCTCCGAGACCGGGCCTGAGAAGCTTCTGGAGTCCTCCGAAGTGTAGCTCGACGAAATCTTCACCCTTGAGGGGCACAGATGAATCCGACACGGGTCCCCGTTGATCGGATGTAGGATCGGTGGAGCTTGAGGCTCTTTTGACCGAAAGAATCGAAGTTTTTGTGAAAAAGCGCGAAAAAATAGCACTAACGCTCGAGAGCAATAGCACGAGGATCCCAACACATGAACGTGCGGTAAAAATCTGAAGATGGCTGCCAGAGGCGGTGCTTAGGTAGAGGGCAGTCATTGGCTGTGGTCAGTATGACGCAGAGACCAGTGATTGGTTATTACTACGAAAGACAGATCAGAAACGAAACTGATACTGGTTTTTTCTTTACCGAGGATTCCCAGCCTGACGACGGGGAATATTCATGAGCATGTGAATCCATGCCAGACCCCATGCTGGAGAAGTAATCTACTACCTTCGTCATTAATTGACGGTATGATGGACTGGCATGCTCTCCTGGTTCTGGTCTGCCAAAGTCGTTTTCAGGAGATGTGTCAATGCCACTTGCATTGTGTAATGATTCCACAAAGTCCCTTATTCTGCTTCCTTCTGAAATCAAGCATCCTGGGACATTTGGGGTGCCATATTCCAGCCCAAAAGGTACATTTTCCTCATCAGTTCTCTCCTGTTCCTCAAAAATTGAGGTCAGGGATTTGAAAAACTTTCTGGGGAGAGGCTTGAAAACCTTCTCTGGGAGGAGGAGGAAGAGGTCCAGTACCTGGCTCTGAGGACAATACAGGTTTAGTAACCTCCCTGGCTTGGCGGGAGCCTTTGGCGCCGAGGGTGTCGACGTTGGTAACGGCGTCGATAACACCATGGTCGTCGAGGTGACCTTCGAAGATTTTCCCTTCGAGGTGTGATGGGTCTCGGACGTCGTTGATGACCTCGAGCGTTCGGGTGTTTTTCACTCGGTGTCCTGGAAGGTTCCCTATCCTTCCTTTTTCGATCACCCGGGCTCGAGAGCATGCGAGTGTTGGAATGAACACTCCGTGCTCTCGAGCCCGGCTTCCGAAGAAGGCGTGGAACTGAGGCTTTGCTTTTTCAAACACCGCCATCATTTTGACCCCGAATGCTTCCCACTCTTCGGTAGACGAATGTTTCGTGGGGCATTTCATCTTTTTTGGAGACTATCTTTTTGACGAAGACGACGTGCGATGGGAATCGCTACGGGACATCGATTGTTGCCTTTCGCGTCGAGAATTCTCCTCACGGGATCTAAACTCGACGCTAGAGGTTTTTCGACCTACCTGTAGCTTTCCTCTCCTCTCTCGCAGGGCCTTCCCCGTCATCGCCTGACACTTCGTACAGGCCTCCATGTCGTCGCCTTCCGAGGCACCACAAACACTCTCGATGCAGGTCCGTGAACGACATTTTTTTGACCCGCACGATTTGCACTTTTTGAATCCCGATTTCGGGGTCGTGGTCGGCATCGATGACGATATTTCGGTTATTATATATCTTCTCACAGAACACGAGGCGTGCCGAATGTCCGAAGCACCCTGAGGCCAATGGGCGCAGCACGTGCTACTTATACACCCGATGAAGTCACCCTCAACAGAGGCCTTCGAGGGACCATCCACTCGAATACATCGATGCACGGCGCCCTCTGGCGAAAGAATTTCGGAAGAGCAGCAAAGCTGGATGGAATACATCTAAGATGAGGAATACATTGGAGGACACAATCCATTTGAAGTTTTTTCTGGTGAAAAAGGTTCTGTCTCCCGTCCCTTGCGAGGGTCCCCATGCAGTATGGAGGAAAGGGGACGTAAGAGTAAGAATAGCACAGTTGAATAAATCTGACTATCCATCTGGAGATGGCATTTTTGAAAATGCGGTCTCCTTCTCTGCCTGGGGATACAGAGACAAACCGTTGGTCTGTTTCTTAGCGGTCTGGTCTTTTTTACATAGTAACGACCGCCCTAGTGTGCAGAGTTTTACCTTAGCTGACCTTTTTGGGTTCTGGAAGAAAGCAGGAAGCTCAATTGACTGGTTCACATGAAATTTAGAGATGAACCTAGGAGAGAACCTAGGATGAGTATGTAAAATCAGTTTGTATGACAAAGATCCTCCTGCACAGACAATGCTTGCAATTCACTAACTCTTATAATGGAAGTAATAGCCACTTAAAGGCAGTCTTCCAAGTCAGGTGTTTAAGACTTGACACATGCATCGGCTCAAAAGGTGGCCCCATGAGCTTAGTGATTACTACATTGAGATCCCAACCTGGCAGTCGGTTTGAAAATCAGAGGGTGGAGTCTCTTTACTCCCTCCATTAATGCTTTGATGACCGGCACCTTCTACCACAATACTTTATTGTGGGAGGTGGCGTAAGCCGATAAGGGCGACTGGTGGACCTTTATATTGTTGAATACTAACCCCAAGTCTAGCAAGTGGAGCATATAGTTTAGAATGTGGGATGGGGTACATTGTAGGGGGTTTATTTGTTTAGACTGGCACCAAATTAAAAATCTCCTCCACTTGGCGAAATAACAGTGTCTAATGTTGGGCTTGTGTGCCTCCTTGAGGATATCCATACACCTCTGTGGTAGGTTAAAATGTCCAAACTCAGACTTCAGGAGCCACGCTGCCAAGTTCATAGAGAGGTTGCAGGTGCACTGTTAATCCCTGTGTTGAATAAATTGGTCTGACACAGGAGTTTGATGGGATCACACATCGCCAGTTTGCGCAGATGTGGATACCATTGCTGTCTTGCCCACATAGGAGCAACTAGGATAAGTGTCACTTGTTCCTTGTGGATCTTGTTCACCACTTTGTTCATGAGAGGAGTCGGGGGGAGGTGGTGGGGGAGGGGTGGTGCATAAGGAAATTCTCCCTGGCCAGTTCATCCATAGGGCGTTACCCCTGGAGCCTGCTTGGGGGTATCTGGACGCAAAGTATGGGCATTGTTTGTTTTAGCTTGTAGCGAACAAGTCTAGCGTGGGGAAACCCCACTGAAAGAAGAGGTAGTCTACTACCTTTGTGTCTAGTTGTCACTCGTGTTCCTCTGGTAGGGGATCTCTGTTCAGTGAGTCGGTTAGAGATTTGAGTTTCCCTGGAACATGTTGCGAGGACAGGAATACTTTGTTTGAGTGCCCATTTCCAAAATGTGTTGTGCTAGCTTGGACAGATTTGGAGAACATGTGCCCCCCCCCTTCCCTCAGTTTGTTGATGTAAAACATTGCCGTAGTGCTGTCAGTGAGGACTTGCACCAACTGGTTTGCTGGGTGCATCTCAGATGCCTGAAGGGCCTTTAACACCACCAGTAGTTCCAGCAGATTAATGTGGTTCTGCGCCGTGGCATGAGTCCACAGACCTTGTGCTGTGTGTGTTGTGCGATTAAGGTGAGGGGGGGGCCCACCTGACAAGCGATGCTTCTGTCGTAACTATTGCCTGCACTTCTGGATCGTGGAAGGGTTTCCCCTTCAACAGATTTTCCCTTGTCCACGAGTGAAGGCTTTGTACCAGTGTTGACGAAACGACCACTAGATCGTCCCACTGACCGCTTGCCTGAGACCACCGTTTCACCAACCATTCCTGCATGGGTTGCAGGCGTGCATGCGTTACTAGGTAAATGCAAGATGCCATCATTCCTAGCAAATGCATAGCTTTGCATGCACTTATCTGGCGGGCGGCCTGATAATGAGGTATTTGGACTCCTTCCTCTGAAGGAAAGCCTAACCCTTCTTTTGAGTCTATTGCAGATCCTAAGAACTGTTTGGTTGTGCTTAGGACTAGGCTCGATTTTTTCTCGTTTATAGAGAAGCCCAATTGAAAGGTTGACCAGTCTTTGCATGTTTTGCCTGCAAATCTAAGGAGTCTCCCCTGTAATCAGCAAGTTGTCCAGGTAAGGGAATAGTTTACCTGTAACCCCATTTCTCCAGCATTGGTATCTTTCATGGATTTGCATGCTTAGAATATTCCTCGTCGTCAGGCTGGGAATCCTCGGTAAATTATATAGACATTTTCCATAGGAAAAAATTCAGACACTTTTGTGTCCTATCCACGTAGTTTTGGGCCGCTCACACCGCGCCACTAGGACGTAGCGGTATATATAGCTCCGCCCCCGCGGCTCCCTCAGATTTCAGCCCCCAAAGTAGTAAGGGGGGGGGGGAATATCAGGTTTGCATGCTCAGGGGAGGCAGGCGGGCGCATGTGAATCCATGAAAGATACCAATGCTGGAGAAATGGAGTTACAGGGAAGAAACTATTCCCTTCTCCAGCATTGGATCTTTCATGGATTCACATGCTTAGAATAAATTGTATAGCAGTATCCCCCAACATTGGAGGTGTGTATGCAAACCAACATCACAACAAGCACAGTGCTCACTTACTATGGCAACACATTACATTATAGCATGTTAACTGTAAAAGACAAGACACTTAAAAGCATAGTTGCCGAAGGATGCAACCCACTTGGGGCTTACCTTATTGGAACAATTGACGTAGTACTGCCTGCCCCATCTGTGTATCTTCAGCATGTTGCTGTGCGAGACAGTAATGCCGGGTAAACTTGTGTGGTACCGACCAGGAAGCCGCCTGGCAGATGTCCCCCAGCGGAATTCCGGACCACAAAGCCGTCGACGACGATGTAGATCTCGTCGAATGGGCCCTTGGACGCTTTTCTAGCGGCTTTCCGGCCTTGGAATGACAATAAGAAATGGCCGAAGACACCCATCTGGATAGTCCTCGTTTTGAAATCGCTTTACCCCTAGCCACAGGGCCATAAGGTACGAAGAGTTGTCTTGTGTCTCTGAAGCTTTGAGTGCGATGGAGGTAAAATTTCAAAGGTCTTTTCACGTCCAATGTATGGAGAGTCTTCTCTGCTACTGAAGACGGTGTTGGAAAGAATGTAGGCAACACTATAGCAGCGTGTTTATGGAACACGGAAGGCACTTTAGGTATGAAATGCGGGTTAGTGGCCAGCACTACTTTATCACTGAAAAACCTCAAATACGGAGGGTCGATCACTAGAGCTTGTATTTCCAACAGACGACGAGCAGACGTAATGGCCACCAGGAAAGCCAATTTCCAAGACAAGAATTTTAATGTCGATGACATTGGTTCAAAGGGGGGTTTCATCAGGGCTGCCAGGACCAAGTTCAGACTCCAGATAGGAGGAAACTTCTTCTTGGGAGGAAAGGTTCTAAACAACCCTTTAAGGAAGTGTTTAACTAGGCGGTCACTGAACAGTGGAGTGGAATGTCTCTTCCGAGTAAATCTCGAGATGGCAGCTAGATGTTCCTTTATGGATGAAACAGATAACCCGTTATTTGCCAGGAGCAGCAAGTATGGTAGGAGTTGTTCCAGTGTGATCCCCCGCGGGACCAGACCTGGTTGACCCGAGCACCATATGCAGAACCTTTTCCAGTTGTATGTGTATGAAGCGTTCATGGAAGGTGCCCTTGCGGCTTGCAAAATACGATGGCAATCCGCTGGAATTGCTAACGCGCCAAACTCGGCGAAATCAGGAGCCAGGTGGTCAGACTGAGTCGTGATGCCAAACGGTCCCTTTCTCCAGAGACAGAAGGTTGGGGATCTTCTGGAACCTCATTGGTTCTGCCGCTGAGAGGTGAAGTAGATCTGAGAACCACACTTGCCCGGCCCAATACGGGGCCACCAGGATCACCCGACAAGGATATCTGTGGATCCATTGCAGAGTCCGACGGATGAGAGGGAATGGGGGGGGGAAGGCATACAGAAACTTGCCCGAAGGGAAGGAGAACGCGTCCCCTAGCGAGTCTAGTTGTGGCCACCTGCTCGCGTACTGGGAGCATTTCTTGTTGTCTCTTGTTGCAAAGAGATCGAGGGCCGGATGACCCCATTCCGCGAAGATCCGGTGCAGTTGCTGATCGTTAGGTGTACGGAGATTCTCCACCATTGAAGCGCCTGCACGAGCTGGCCGTTGATGGTCAACTTGTCCGACCAGCGTCCGAGTCTGTGTCCATCGATCCGCCAAGAATTCTTGAAGAGGCCTCAAGAAGAGGCGACAGTTGTTTATCAGGGGTATGCAGGACGACATGGTCCCCAGCAGGGACATGTACCTTCGTACTGACACTTTGGTGTCGATCTCCCATTCCGATGCCTTTTGTTGCAGTCTGTGAATCCTTTCGGGGGATGGCTTCACCAGTCCCAACTGTGTGGAACTCTTCTCCCAAAAAGACCAAGGTCCTTGAAGGCTTTAACGAGGACTTGTCGAAGTTCACTGCGAAGCCCAAACGTTGCAGGAGGGCCAGGGTGGCATCTAGGCTTTCTTGTGCCCTTTCTGGAGACAGTCCTCACTAGCCAATCGTCTAAATAAGGGTACACATGGTGACCTTCCTTTCTGAGCCAGGCTGCTATTGGAGCCAGACATTTGGTGAACGTCCTGGGGGACGATGTTAGGCCGAACGGGAGGACCTTGAACTGAGAGTGGGTTCATCCGACGACAAACCGCCGAAATCTTTTGTGCCGTCGACGCATCGGGATATGGAAGTATGCGTCCTGAAGGTCTAGTGACGACAAATAATCTCCGGGTTGTATCGATCGGATCACCTCCTGAAGCGTCAGCATTTTGAATTTTAAATTCTTGAGCAGTTTGTTGAGCGCGCGTAGATCCAGAATGGGACGTCATTTTCCATTTGGTTTCTTGACGACAAAGTACCGGGAGTAGACTCCGTCCTTTTTCTGCCACCGGGACTAGTTCTATTGCCCCGTTCTGCAGCATAAGCGCCACCTCCTGTAGCAGTACTTGAAGGTGGGGCTGGGCCGAGAACACCGGTGGAATGTGTGGTGGCTTGCCCTTGAACTGGAGAGTGGCCCAGATGAATCAAGTCTAAAACCCATCGGTCTGTTATGCGCTCCCAATCGTCGATGTGACGAGACACTCGACTCCCCAGGACGCCCTGAAGCATGTCATTGTTGGTTCTTGGTTTGTTTATCTTTCGTCGACGAAGGGTAGGCACTTCGTCGTCTGGAGGTTTGGTAATCTCATCCTCTACGTGAGGATTGGGCCGCAAGCCTGTAGCCTTGGGACGAGTAGGAGGGTCTGCTGAAACCTCGATCTCTAGATGACCCAAACCGGGAGTTACCAGAGGCCCCTCTGAAAGGACGAAAGGAACGAAAATTCCTACCACTATGCAGGGCACCGAGTGACCATGCCGTGTCAGTATCCTCTTTCATGCCCTTCAAGGCTTCATCAACTTTTTCACCGAACAGTTGTTCCCCTTCACACGGCATATCCAAGACTTTATATTGCACCTCCGGTCTGAACGTAGTGCACTTGAGCCAGGCTGGTCTACGTAGAACTACGCTATTATTGATTTGCTTAAAACCGGACTTAGCTAGGTCGACAGCAATATTTATAGCATGGTTGGAGGCCTCCTCTCCTTCCCACACTAGCAACATTGCAGACTTTCTATGTTCCTCGGGCAAATGCTCCAAGATAGGAGCCAGTTGGTGCCACATTTCCCTGTCATACCTAGACATAATCGCCAAGGAGTTGGCTGCTTTCACCGTAGTCGCGCCGACGGACAGCACCTTCTTGCCGAAAGCGTCCTGAATCCTGGCCTAGTTGTCTGGAGGGGTTGTGCATTTATGTTGATACCTGGCCTTTCTCGCCGCCGCCGATACCACCGACTCCGGCGAAGGTTGAAACGTCAGGCACTTGGGAGTCGATTCCGGAGCCTTGAACTTCTCCAAACGACCTTTCACTGCTGGTTCAGGGAACGGGTGCCGCATGGTCTTCAGGCCCTCTTGCCAGAAATGATCCAAAATCGGGATGGCGAATATGGATTTCCTTCTCTTGCCCATATGATCAAAGAGAAAATCCTTTTTCTCCTCTTCAGGAACTAGGCCAAACTCCGAACACACCTTACTCACCATGGCATGGAATGCACCCACGTCAGGCGGCGATTGATGTGCCGGACTTCTCGGAGCTTCCACCTCCGCTTCAGAGTCCCAAGTTGGGTCCCTTGAGGGGGATAGTGAGATGTCTGAACCCGATCCCTCAGAGTCCTGTAGTTCTTGCAGGGTAGGAGAATCTTCCGACGCGTGGGAAGCGGCCGTAATCCTGGTCGCCCAGTGAGGAGCTGGGCCCGGCTCGTCGACGAATGGCGTAGACTGTATCCGTGTCGGGACCCCAGGCTGGGGTATTTGTGTGTCCAAACGCTACAGTTTCTGTAGCGTATTTAGCACCTCTAAGGACAGAACCGCCTGGGGGTTCAGTAATAAGGTAGTAGGGATGGAACCCACACCCAAGAGCGACATTGCGCTGGTCGGTTGCAGACACAGATCGGTTGGGCGCGCGACCGTGTCGCGTTCCTCGTCAGCCGACGAGATGGAGAAAGTCGCCTCTGGTTGAAGCAGGGCCTCCGGCGGGACGGAACGAAGACCTCTGGCTGCCATCCCATCGACAGGACCACCGTCAACGATATGTTTCCTACTGCCGCAGTCTGACATGAGGGAGGAGCCACCGATGACACAGGCGTCGACGAAGCTGATGGCGCAGGGCCTTGAGGTGTTCCCGCCGCTTTTGGGGCCGACTTAGTGGCCGCGGCCTCTCCACTCAAGATAGACTTATGACGGTCTCATGAGGAGGATTTAGATGATTCTTTTCTCTCCTTTTTAGATGAGGAGGAAGAAGACAGAGCCTTGTGTGAAGATGAGGAGGCTTCCGAATGTTTCTCCGAGGGTCGTCTTTCGGCCGACTCAGAGGTTTGTTTCTCGGCAGCACGTGCCTTCTTCGTCGGGGGTTTCCGACTTACTTTTTGAAGCCGTGGAGCCCACCTCCGATGCCAGGTACGCACCCGCTCTGTCGTTCAGCCAATCGACCAGGCATCTTTTCCGATCTTTGAGGGTTTTCTGGGAGAAACCCTGACAGATTTCACAAGTGTCCGCTGTGTGGTGAGGATGAAGGCAGTAAATGCAGTCCATATGACCATCCCCCTCGTACACCTTAAGGCCGCACGTAGCACACAGACGAAAACGCCTTTCCAGACATTCTCCTGAAAAGAACCAACAGTCGCAGAAGAACAACCTAACCAAATAGTAGAGACGCGAGGTAATCCCACCACTTTGGAAGATGGTTGAAATCTGAGGGAGCCGCGGGGGCGGAGCTATATATACCCCTACATCCTAGTGGCGCTGGCGTGCGCTGCCCAAAACGACGTGGATAGGACACAAAAGTGTTCTCATTTTTTCCTATGAAAAATGTCTATATAACTTACTGAGGATTCCCAGCCTGACGACGGGGAAGGTGGAGAAGGGTAACACTGGGATTGCTTCCCTGCGCAAGTGTGCGGCCACTTCTGCCAGTACCTTCGTGAATACCCTTGGTGTGGATGCTATTCCATTCCGAAGGGTAGCACTTGAATTGGTAGTGCTTGTTTGCCATCTTGAACTGCAAGAATCTTCTGTGCGCTGGGAACATTGAAATATCAAAATGGGCATCTTTCATATCCAATGTTGTCATGTAGTCTCCCCGCTCTAGCATGGAGATTACTTCTTGTAGCATAGTCATACAGAACTTTTGTGGCTCGACATAGGTGATTGCAGGGCATAGGTCATTTATTGAGCACATGGTTAGATCTTTTTTTGGCACAAGGAAGTAGGTTGAATAAGGAACAAGTTACTTACCTGTAACTGTTGTTCTCCAGCATGGGTCTGGCATGGATTCACATGCTCATGAATATTCCCCGTCGTCAGACTGGGAATCCTCGGTATAGAAAAAAAAAGTCAGTATCAGTTTCATTTCTGATCGGTCTTTCTTAATAGTAGCCAATCACTGGTCTCTGGGTCATACTGCCCCCAGCCAATGACTGCCCTCTCCCTAAGCCCCGCCTCCGGCAGCCATCTTCAGATTTAGTAGCACGTAAAGTGGCAGTATGACCAAGTGAAGAGCCACAGAGGGGTAGGCGGGAGGGTTCGCATGTGAATCCATGCCAGACCCATGCTGGAGAACAGTTACAGGTAAGTAACTTGTTCCTTTTCCAGCATGGGGTCTGGCATGGATTCACATGCTCATGAATAAGAGAATACATACCAGTACACACATGCACAACCACGGGAGGTGGCAACAGGCTCAACATTAAGCAACTCTTACCTCCTCACCAGGCTCACCTTAGGCGAACAGGTTGCGCAGCACTGCTTGGCAGACCCTGGACTCCTCCATGGAGTCCCGATCGACGCAGTAGAATCTTGTGAAGGTGTGCGTCGACCTCCACGTCGCAGCCCTGCAGATGTCCAGCAGGGGCACACCAGACAGGAATGCCGTGGTAGCAGCGATCGCTCTGGTCGAAAGGGCTCTCGGACGGCCGGGCAGCTGTCGGTTTGCCAACCGGTGACAGTGCATGATGCAGCCGGAGAGCCATCTGGAAATGGAAGTCTTCGAGAGAGCCTTCCCTTGATTCACAGTCCCAAAGTTCACAAACAGCTGTGACGTCTTCCGAAAACTCTTCGTGCGGTCCACGTAGAACTTCAGCGCACTAGCTACATCCAGCGAGTGCAAAGTCCTCTTGGCCGGCGACGAAGGCGACGGGAAGAAAACTGGCAACACCAAGGGCTCGTTGAGGTGGAAGTCCAACGGCACCTTGAGCATAAAGGATGGGTGTGCCTCAGCACCACCCTCATGTCATGAAAAGTAAAGTATGGAGGCTTGCAAGATAGGGCCTGGATCTCTCCAACTCGTCGTGCGGAGGTGATGGCCATGAGGAAAGCGGTCTTCCATGACAGGAACTTCAAAAGGCGCCGAATGCATAGGCTCGAATGGGGCCCCCCCATGAGCTTGGTCAGCACCACATTAAGCTCCCACGCCGGGGCAGGAGCCTTCACCGGCGGGAATGATCGGAATAGTCCCTTCATGAATTCTTTCACCAGGCGATGAGACCACAAGGACGCCCGTCCCCGTCGTCCTGGTATATCGGGAAATTGCAGCCAGATGTATTTCGATGGAGGCGTGAGCCAGTCCAGCGACAGTAGGTACGGCAGTAATCCGCACAGGGTTAATCTTCTGTGCACGGCACCAGACAGAGAACCTCTTCCATTTATGTCCGTAGCACTTGAGAGTTGAGGACGCCCTGGCCTTTGCAAGAACCTCTCTGCAGTCGGCCGGGATGACGTACCCTCCAAACTCTAGTGCTGCAGGAGCCAGGCCTGCAAGTTCAGCGACTCCGGGTTGTGGTGAAGAATGGCGCCTCCTTCTCTGGAGAAAAGGTCTGCGTCCGTCGGCAGCTTGACTGGTGGGGACGTTGACAAGTCCAGAAGGTCCGGGAACCAGATCTGTCTCGGCCACGCCAGTGCGACGAGGATCATCCTGCACCGGGACCCCTTGAGCTGGTCGATGAGCCGGAGCAGCAACGGCAGCAGAGGGAAACGCATAAAGAAATAGGCCGTCCCAGGGGAACGAGAAAGCATCGCCCATGTTCCTCGGCTGGGGGAACCTGCTGGCAAACCGCCGGCACTTGGAATTCGTCGCCGTCGCGAAGAGATCGATTTGGGGTTCGCCCCATCGTCATAAGAGTCGCTCCACTTGATCCTGCTGTAGTTCCCACTCGTGGCACGAGCGCAGCTCCCTGCTGAGTGAGTCGGCGATCGTGTTTTTTATTCCTGCCAGATGAAGAGGCACCAGAAACATCCCTTGGGGATTGCCCAATGCCACAGATTTTGGGCTTCCTTGGATAGGGCCGGGGACCTGGTTCCGCCCTGCTTCCGGATGTAGAACATCATGGTGGTGTTATCGGTGAAGATCCTCACCAACTTGCCCTTGAGGGACGGAAGAAAGGACCTGAGGGCCCAGAACACCATGTGGAGCTCCAAGATTTTGATGTGGAGAGACTTCTCCGGGAGCCAAAGGCCTCTCGCGTGAAGATCTCCGGAGTGTGCTCCCCAACCTTCCAGGGAGGCGCCCGTCGTCACGGTCACCTGGTGAGGGTCTGGAAGTCCGTGCCCGCCGACAGACGGGAGCGGGTACCCCACCACCGGATCGCCTGACGGAACTTCTCGTTGAGGGATCCTGTCCTCGAAGCTGCCCGTCGACTGGATCCAGCGGGCGTCGAGGAACTCCTGTAAGGGTCTCATCCGAAGCCTGCAAAGGCGCACCAGATAAATGCAGGACATCATCCCGAGGAGGGACTTGATAGATCTTACCCTGGCCATGTCCGTGGCCAGCAGACCCTGCACCTTGCCCAGAATGGTCCTGGTCCTTTCCTCCGACGGCGATGCCAGCTGCGCCACTGTGTCGAGCTTGGCTCCCAGAAACAGGGCGACTTGCGACGGAACCAGGTGGGATTTTGGAAAGTTGATGGAGAATCCCAGGTCTGTGAGCAGCTGGACGGTCTTCGCAGTGTGCTCCACGGCGAGCTCCCTTGTCCTATCCCGGATCAGCCAGTCGTCCAGCTAGGGGTAGACATGGATCCCCCGTAGGCGCAGCCGCGCCGCCACAGGTGCGAGGCACTTGGTGAACACCCTGGGTGCCGACTTCAATCCAAACGGGAGGGCCTTGAACTGATAGTGCCGCCCTTGGACCACGAACCTGAGGAACTTTCGGTGTCTTTTTAGAATGGGGATGTGGAAGTA